>NW_026694247.1:0-530548 GCF_021218885.2 Marmota monax | reverse complement strand
TCCCCATGAATTTGAATTCCTTCTATTCTTCTCAGAAATCTCCTTTATTTTCTTTTTTTTAAATTTATTTAAAAATAAATAAATAAATGACAGCAGAATGCATTACAATTCTTATTATACATATATACCACAATTTTTCATATCTCTGTTTATCTATAAAGTATTTTTATACCCAATTTGTGTCTTCATATATGTACTATGACTCATGAAGAATTACCCTCAATGTGTTATTTGCCTCTGACAAAAGATTTTATTATTCGTTTGGGGAGTGAAAATCATTTTTCTATTTTTTTCTCCCAGAACATATCACATAACAGTTATATGCAGCAAGATAGAATACACGTCTGTTAAATACAAGAATAAATAATTGATTCAATGAATAAAAGGGTAGATGAATGAATTTGTCAACTTTAATGCAAACACTTAACTGAATAATGAAGATGTTGCCTTATTTACATAGACTGAATTATGTGTCAATATTCTACAAGGATCAATATTAATTTTCTATGAGCAAAAGTTGTTTAACAGGACTCTTTCTTGGAACCATTAGGTAAAATGATAATGTCTCTGACCCTAAGTATCAGATATGCCAGTGTTTTCCAAAACTATAGTGTCTGTAATTTCTGGTTGTCTGATGAGTCCTGAATTGGTAAGTACACTTCATAGTACTGGTAAAACATGAATTTAAAGTTTAGTGAAGTTGTGTAGGGTGGGAAGGGAAATTGAGAAAGTACTCTTATGATCCCCTAATTAAAACCAGAAACCAAGGTTAGTAAATTATTTAATATATTTTCCAAGCAATCTTTCTCAAGAGTGTTTCTCTAGGAAATTACCCCCCCCCTTTTCTTGCCTGTTCCTTATCATAGATAAGTAATTCTTTAAATATGAAAACAAACCTACAAGAGAATTTTTGATACTAATTTTATAATTCTCAGCATGTAAAATCTGTGATTTGCAGATGCATGATGTTCTATATAGAAAGCAAACAATGGCCTCTGTATCCTCATTTTATTTTAATGAAGCTATATGTGCTCTTCCAAACAATTCTAATGTTCAGCAAGGTGTAATTTAGACCTGTGTGATTCCTTTACTACCCAGCCCTCCATGAATTGTTGTAGTTTTGCCTTAGTGTCTAGTAAGTGTCTACTGTTCACAATCTAGATGCTTGGACCTTCCTATTGGACAGGTGACATTCTAGCACCATCATGGAAAGAACACTGACACATGCTTCCACTTCCCACTCTGCCAAGTACAACCTTTGTCATAGGGAGAGAGAGTCCTTCTCACAGGTATACACCATTGGTGTTGCATTGACATCTGTAAGTGACTGATTCAATGAATTAATGGATCTTTGTTATGTGAATGGATCTCTGTCTTACCAATTGAATGGACAGTCTCTTTTCAATCATTTGTAGGATGCTATGGCAGAAACACCTAGCTGACTGTGAATATTCATGACCCTTTCCAGAGTTAAAGGTTGTCTTTGGGAGACAGCTTCTAAGTCAGAGGCTTCATTTACTTCCTGTTAACCAGGTCCAATCTGTGTGGCCATATAAACAGGTCTTGCTAATGAAACACAAACAAAAATGGCAAATAGACTTTTAACAAATAGGTATGACATCTTCATCTTTCTCATTATTTGGATGCCTCAGACTACACAACCCAAGGAAGTTAGATGGATATTACACTAAATTAAATAAGCCAAACAGGGAAAAAATACTGTATAACCGCACTTAGATGTGGAATCTACAAAAATGAAAAGAAATAAAAAGGAGATATATCTGGTAAATAGGGCTGGATATTGATGGGAAAGAAACAGGGAGATGTAGGTCAAAGAACATAAAGTAGACAGTGGCTCCACAGGCTGAGACAAGAGGATTGCGAGTTCGAAGCCAGCTTCAACAATTTAGTGAAGGCACAGCAACTTAGTAAAACATGAAAAAGAGCTGGGGATGTGGCTCAGTGGTTAAGCACCCCTGGGTTCAATCTCTTGTACACACATACACACACAGAAAAAAGAAAGAAAGAAAGGAAAGAAAGCCACAACATAGCAGATATGAAGGATGAATGAGTATAGAACCTGTTGCACAACATGAGTATTACAGTTAATAAAACATATTATATTATGTATTTTGGTTAAAGATATTTTGTTAAAAATTTTAGCTGTATTTTTTACAAAAGAGTAGCTACATGGAATGATAGTTTTATTAATCTGTTCCATTATAGTAATCATTTTACTATATAGTGTTTCATAACATCACAATGTAAATTTTGAATAAAGACAATTAAATTTTTAAAGTAGTCACTTCAGGGATTATGAGACCAGCAGTTTGCCTAGGTCTGATTAATTGACATACACCAGTTTTAAAGCCTGAATATTAACCTCAGCATATTATAGCTCTGAAATATTAGCTGGCGATAACTAATGATACAATAAGTTGTATTCTCATTGTTTATTCAATTGCAGGCTTTGTGGCTATGTCTTAAAACTTACAATGTATGGATTTTCTTAATGTTTGACTTAAATTACTTCCTTAATCCTTCATGGTCAGATAAGTGCTGATGGAAGGATGAAAACTAAGTTATAGTGCTCTAGAAGACAATGTAATAAATAATGTGAATGAGCCCTCTGCTCTGTGGTTTATGGAGAGGCCTAAATGCCATGCCAATGAAAATGTCTATGTTACTATGGCCAGACGCAATGCCTCCCCAAAAGATTAAGAATCTTCTGATGAGTGTTTGGCGAAGGGATAATAATAGCCTGGATCTTCCAAGTTGATGGTGTTATGAAGATGATATGTTTTCTGCTAATTCTTTTTGTGTTTCAATAGCAGATTGTGATGACTTGGACCAAGAGTCAAGTGACTGAAAGATAGAATTTCCCAGTTGCATTATATATATATATATATATATATATATATATATATATATATAGAGAGAGAGAGAGAGAGAGAGAGAATAAGTGGGAGACCAACCTCACATATGACTGAGTTACTCCCCTGCTGGGCGATGTGGCGTCAGGCACCCATGCTGCTAGACTGCCTGGCTCTTCTAGGGTTCGAGTGACTGTGTCTTCCTACAGCCCCTTGGGTGAAGTTATGCTCACCTGTTCCTTTGTAATATAACCCCTTGCCCTGTTTAGGGTAGAATCTTTGGAAGTGTCTTGTATGTGTCCCCTTCTCTTACTGTGCCCTTGGGTATGGCCTACCCAGATGTCAGTCAACCTGCTGACAGTGGACATCATGAAGATAGACTCAGCCCCCTAAAACCTGACCTTGCCTCATTTGAATAGATTCTCAATAAAAGGGGTCAGCGCTTGTATTCTCACTCTCTCTCTTCCTGCAGACCCTTAAGGTCAGAGGAGCTGTCACAGCAACCCCAAAGAAAAAGAAAAAAAAAGACAATTAAATTTATTTTTTTTTAATAAATATTATTTGCATTTTATGAGTTTAGATAAAGGTAAAGTTAAAATGAATTTACTTAGACTCATTAATTATGCTATTTTAAAAATATTTTTCTTATAAAAACTGAGTTACTCTTACACTGTTTTTGTTGGTTTATATTTTTGTGCTGGGGATTAAACCCAGGTATTTACACATACTAGAAAAATGCCTGAGCACTGACTGAGCTATATCCACAGCCCAGCATAAAACTTACCAATAGAGTAAAAGAAGAAGCGTACTAGGGATTAAAATGGAGCAAATTCTGTTATATGCTTTTATGAATATGTCAAAATGAATCCCACAATTATGTAAAACTATAATACACTACTAAAATATTAAAACAGTCCTTTTTAATAAAATTGTATAAAATGTTTCAAGTAGTCTCATTTGAATTAGAACCCACTCTGCTGTCATTCCTAAACACTTGTCAAAAAAACAAATGGCTTCCAACATCATGTTGTAAACTAAAATGCTATATGGTATTCTGCCTTTTTTTGTTGTTGTTCACAGAATTTTATTAAAATTGATGAAATGGTTAATACCATGAGCATCCATCCATCTGCCTTTCAAAGGGTAAGCAGCCTATAGCTGCCCCACAAACCCGATACCTAAAGGTCAAAAGTACATATTAGTCATGATAAAAAAAAATATTGTGTGATGCTTGTTAGTGCAGTAAACTCAGAATCAAAATGGGGAGCTTCATTTAATTGTAACAGACTATAATTCAACAATTTCAATCTAAGTCTTTAGAAAATGTGTAATAAGAAATATAGATAATATATTAATTTAGAACATTATTTTATAGAGAAAAAGTAGAATTTCTCAATTCTTCCTAAGGAAAAGAGCTATGGCTTAGTCACTCAAAAATTCTATAGTACTCTGTAGAACTTAACATGGATTACCTATATCTTCACATATTAGTAGATGCAACACAAGTTGCTTATGGTTACCTCAAGTATAAAAGCATTTAGCAAAGTTTTAGTACACACAAAAAGTGGCATTCTTTTATAGGTACATACTTGTGCATAAAACTCAATAATGCATAACACATAGGATAATGATTATCTCTGGAGAAGAGAAAGAAGCAGAAAATTGGGGTGTGGTGGTGGCAGTGTCTATATTACTTTGTCTTCTATATTTAAAAAACGAAGAAATCTGAAGTAAATAAGACAAAGCGAAGCCTTCCTCTTAGTCTTGGGAAGAAGAAGAAGGAGGAGGAGGAGGAAGAGGAGGAGGAGAAGGAGGAGGAGGAGGAAGAGGAGGAGGAGAAGGAGGAGGAGGAGGAGGAGGAGGAGGAGGAGGAGGAGGAGAAATTTCAGCTCTAATAATGCCAAAAACGAACAACAACAACCACAGAAAATGTAGAAGGATTTCTTAGCAGACAGAAGTAACCAGGGCATGTTCATCAAAATTAAAAAGTAAAAACAAATCTATCATTGAAGAAAAGAAAAGTAAATGAAGGCTGAAGACATAAGCAACATTTTAGTTTTACAAGAAATTATTAGGAATTCCTCATGTGATATTATATGATTTTGTGCTCTTAAACATGAAGCAAGAATTGTGTATGGGCATGACATCATGCGGGCAATATACATACAAGCATCACTGAACACAGATATTGGTGGGTAATAAGACCTGAAATTTCAGAAAAGCATCTATGGCAATAGTAGACAATATGTATATAGGAAAGGAACTGTTGTCATTGACAGAACTTAAAATTGAAAATGGAACAAGAAGAGACAGATAAGATAGGCTGCTTAGAATGCACAAACTGGGAGCTCAAAAATATAAAATTGTATGGGTGAATATTGCAAAAATTGATAAACTATTTTTAATTAAATATTAACAAATATAGTCTGTCACCACATTTTTTATAAAATGAGATTATGTTATGAATACAGGACTTATTAAATATTAGAAATCATATTGATAAAGTTTACCACATTAATAAAAATAAACAGAAAGAAATCAGATTATTAATGATTAAGAAGTGTTTGAGGAAACACAATACCATTTCCTTTCTGATAAACTATATTTATTAAAACAGGATTTAATGAAAGCCTTCTGAAAATGACCAGAAATTGTAACAAAAATTCACTAAATAGAGAAACATTGGACACATGTGAACATAATGTAAGCATGCCTACTATTTCTAATAGAACTTAACATTAATTTGGAGGTATTAATACAATTAAGCAAGATAAAACAAATAATGTAATAAGAATTATTAAGCAAAATGTAAAAACTATTTGCAGACGATACAATTAAGGAAATCCAAAACCTTCAATGGTCAAACTAAATAGTAGAGGAATCATGAAGGTAATAGGATATAAAGTTAATATAAAAATTAATAACCTTTCAATACTCAGAATTAACCATCTGGAAAATGCAAAGAAAAGTCAATCTCATTTAAAATAGCAACTAATTAGATACAATATTTTCAGACAGTAATGAACAAATTAACAACCCTAAATGAAATTTAAAGTGCTCACAAAATACATATAAGTAGTCTTGAAAAAGAGGAAAGAAATCTTTTATTCTTGGACAGAATGATTCAAGGTCATAAAGATATCAAGTTTTCCTGCTTTGTTCAACTTAATGAGTTCTCCATAAAAATAGCAACAACATCTTTTGTAGATTTGGAATAGATAAGAAAGTTCATAAGGAAAATAGAAATTCCATGAGCTGGAAAAACCCTGAAAAAAAAAAAAAAACAATACATTGTACAGTCTGATATTAAGACATCATATAAAATATTTTGCTATAGGTCAAACTGTGATCCCCCATTAAATATGCCCAAGTACTAATACCCCAGTACCTGTGAATATGACCTTGTAGGGAATTGGGGGTTTTGCTGATATAATTAACATTACATATGTAAGAAGAAGTCTTAATTACAGCAGGACCTATTCCAATAACATGCAAGTCATTTGAAGAAGATGAGAAGAGACAGAGTCAGACACAGAGAGGGGATGATGTCAAGAGACACAGGAAGAAGGTCATAGGATGTGGGAGGCAGGGATTGAAGTGATCCATATTTAAACCAACTAATACCAAGGTTTGCCAGCAACCAGCAGAAGGTAGCAGAGACAAGGATAGCTTCATTTTGGACTTCAAGCCTCCAAAATTATAAAGCAATCTCTCTATATATTTTGGCAGAAGCTTCCCATTTGGTCATAATCTACTATGGAAGCTTTATGGAATTAGTACACATTTACAATTACACAGTGCTACACTAGTATTGGAACAAATGGAGCACTAGAAAATCCAGAAATAATACCAAGTGTATATAAAAATCTAATGCATTGTAATGAGGCATCTACAAATCTTTGGAGCAAATATGGATTTTTAAGTAACAGCATAGCATATTTTAAAAATATAAATTGGATTCATTACATACTGAATAAAATTAGAGATCTAATTAAAAAAGTAAATTTAAAATAAATTATAATTCTCAAATGGAATATGGTGAACACCTCTAACACCTGTATATGAGAAATGATAGATTAACTCAAAAATTCAAATTAAGAAAGGATAATAATTTTTCTAAATATATGCTTATGGGTGCATATTTAATCATTTATGTAGTAAACAATTGGAAGCTTAAAACTCTGTTGTCCTGGGTGGGAAAGAATAGGAACTTGTATATATCACCAATGGAAATGTAATTTTGTACACATAATTTTGATCTGAATCTAGCATCATTTTTTCACTATCTAACCCAGAAACCTCATATTGTGAAATTAACCTTAAGAATATGTCTCCTGAAATAAGGTTTGGAAGAACGAACAAGGCTCGTCATCAGAGAAAATGCCCATTTATTGAGGAACAACTCTGCATATTTATAGAGCCATGGGTGGTTTGACAGTTATGACAGTTTAATGGTTGAACGGTTTGACAGTTGGCATGGGGTGCTTTCTGATTGGTGGGTAAGGATCATGTGAGTCAGCAGGGCTAGTCTGATTGGTGGGTAAGAATCATGTGAGCCAGCAGGGCTAGCCTGATTGGTGGGTAAGGATCATGTGAGCCAGCAGGGCTCACCATTAGACAGCTCTTCTTGGGGGATGAGGAAGTTAGTCTTTGGAGCCTGGTCGACTCCCAACAAGATTTAAGAATAAAAATAAGCTGAGTATGTTGTTACACACCTGTAATCCCAGCAACAAGGAAAGCTGAGGCAGGGAGATTACAAATTTAAGATCAATTTAGGGAATTTAGGGAAACTCTAGCTCAAAATAAAATTTAAAGTGGAGTTAGAAGTATAGCTCAAATTTATAGAGCACTTGCCCAGCATGTGAGAAGCCCTGGGTTCCATCCCCAGCATCACAAATAAACTTATTAATTAAATAAGTAGAGTTTTTTTTAAAAAAATGGATTATAAAATATTTGATTTTAAAGGATTATACTAAGCATGAGTATGCTCAAAGTATTAAATATGGCTCAGCAATAAAAAGGAAATGAACCACTGATGCCCAGACAAGTCAATCAAATCAAAAGAATAACAGGCGACATGAAAGAAGCCAAACTCAGTGGGTTTTGTGCTCTATTTTTATTTATTTATTTATTTATTTATTTGCTTGTTTGTTTGTTTATTTATTTACTTATTTTTGGTACCAGGGATTGAACTCATAGGCACTTGACTACTGAGCCACATCCCCAGCCCTATTTTGTATTTTATTTAGAGACAGGTTCTCACTGAGTTGCTTAGCTCTTCGCTTTACGAAGGCTGGCTTTGAACTTGAGATCCTCCTCTCTCAGCCTCTGTAGCTACTGATATTATAGGCGTCTGCCACTGCCTCTGGATGTGCTCAATTTTAAACAAGAGATCAATGATTGGGGCCAAGATGATTATTATAATGATCAGGTAATTACAGCAAAGTTGATATTAAATATGTGTATATATGTCAATTCATATATATAATAGTTTATTCCATCCATAAATTATGTGTTCTTTAAATTATACCTACAATATAATAGTTTAGCTTTTATGAAGTATTTACTATGTTCCTGTAACCATTCAAGACCTTTAAATATATTAGAAAAGTTAGTTCTCACAACAAAATTATAAAGAGTATACTATTGGTATGACCATATCACAGGTGAGAAATATATTGTGATATACATATGTGTGTGAGGTGTGTGTGTGTTTGTGTATGTTAATAAACATCTATATGCATGTGTACACACACACACATACACACATATGTATTCCAAATTATGCATAAAGTGATTTTTTTTTCCTGGAATTAATGAGAGTTTAATTTTCCTTTCACTTTAGGAAAAAACAGTGTGAAAAATTGAGTAAGTCATTAAAAGAAAAAAATTTTGGAACAACAAGGGAACTAATGAACTGAGAAGTCTTGAGATGAATAAGGTTTAATATAGAGATACTCTGGAATTTTGAAAGTCATAATAACTAATTTCAATGTAATTGGTAATGTGCCATCCTAACTCTTATAAAATACTCTACAGGTTGTATGTGCAATATTTAAAATATCTGACAAAGAATTATATTGGCTTGAATTTTTTTGGTGAAATTTCAAAATCCAATATATGAAAATAGATCCTATTTCAACGTTGACATTTTAAATGATATTATGTGGAGATTTTTCTTATTCAAAGGTATAGAAAGTATGAAGTTATGTTACACACAAATATCACAGACATCACACACATTTAACTGGCTATATACTTAACTAATTAAATATATTTAGTGATTCTTTTTAATTAGAATTTTTAGAGTTTTCAAGCAATATTAATCATAGCATTATGGATCATAATTACTCAAGTAGAAGATATAATTCTTAGTATTCCCAAACTTACTTAATCAATAGTTTTGTTTTTTTTCTCCTGGATAAGGCATAGGGAAAATCTCTGCAGAATAATGAACAAGAAGAATTCCAATACAGTCACTGGTAATATAAGAAATTTCTACCAAATCACTAGGGCAAAATGAATAGAGGAAAAAATCTAGAAATCAAGCGAGACAGCTAATATGACAAATCTGAAATGTAATTCATGTTTATTGCAATCAAAACCTATTTCACAGAGTTTTCTAAGTTATGAAAATATTGGTTCCTTTTTTAGATATGTACTACATCTATGGAGTTTATACACCAAGTATATGCATAATTAATTTATTCATTCACTTATGTATTCACTCATTGAGTGTATATTTATAGTGTAAATATTTTGTTTTGGAAAGTCAAGATATACAAATGTATGACACCTTTCAATCTTAGAGTTCACAATTCAGCAAGGAAGGAAGACAACCATTTTTAATGAAATTCAATATTTTAATGATAGAAATAAGAATAGTATTCCACCAATTGCAAATAAGGAAGTCATACACTGGTAGATAAAATACAGTATAAAATTCAAGATGTAAATCATATCTTGTTTAATACCTTCAAATTTGTCATATTTGCTGTTTCGCTTGGTTTCTAGATTTTTTCCTCTATTCTTTTTGCCCTAGTGATTTGGTAGAAATTTCTTATTACAAATATTACCAATGACTGTATTGGAGTTCTTAAAATACAATGACATATGCACCCAATTAAGCAAAGCAGCCTGGTTCTAATATTTTTCTCATTTATGTATTTATTGATCATTATGATAAAGATTTTTACATCTTTTTAAATCTATTCTCATGAAATGCCACTTGATTTTCTCATTCAGCAATTCATCATGGTAACTTTCTCATTAATAGTTGTAAATCTAACTTGCTCCCTTAAAATCTATGCTACAGTCAACACTACAGTATGCATCACTCTTCTATATTTCTCTATCATTTGACATTGAGAAAACTTATAGATTTTTACTAGAATTATATGCACATATATCTGCAATTCTACACATGTGCACACATATATAAACACATAAGCCTACATATGTATAAGTATACATATCTCTCATGTCAGTATGTTGATATATATGCACACGTTTATATGTATGATCTCCTTTTGCTTTAATATGTGACATTGTGACATTTTATGTGACATTATCAAAAGTGGGAAGCTTCACTTGAATGTAGAATTGACAGTTGGAATTGAGTCAAGTCATGGAAACAGTCTGGGAAGAGGCAAACATCCAACATCTCAGATAAATTAGAAGATTCTCAGTAAGTAGCAATAAGGAAATCTAGGTACTGCTTTTCTGTACAAGGCTTTAAACTATTTTATTTCTATGTAATCCAGGTGGCAAGTCCTTTGGTTTTAGGTTTTATAAGCTTCTTAGATTAGAAAAAAAGTGATTTCCATTTCCCCAAAGAAAACACACTTAGTAAAAGATCTCTCAGGCAGAACAAACACAATCTCCATAATTCGTAAATCCTAGGCAATTTTTTTTTTTTTTTTTTTTTTTTTTGGTGCCAGGGAGTGAACTCAGGGTGCTTAACCACTGAGGAACATCCCCAGGCCTTTTATTTTTTATTTAGAAACACGATCTCACTAACTTGCTTAGGGCCTTGCTAAGTTGCTCAGTCTGCTTTTGAACTCAGTATCTTTCTGCCTCAGCCTCCCCAGCTGCTGGGATTACAGGCATGCACCACCATGCCCAGCCCAAATTTTATTATTTGCTTTGGTTACTATTAAATATTTCTACTATTTTAAATGTATTTTTTTTATTTTCTTAATACAGTTATTTTTGTAAAAGAAAACCTTGGAGGAAAATTGTCTTTGAAGAAGAAAAGGTTGAATGGGAAGAACAGATAAATTGGTGGTAGACTTATACCTAGAACTCACATTCAGGTGAACAAAAAAGGAAAATGAGTTGTTAAAGAAGTTCTGATTAGAGAACTGAAAGGACATGTTCAATAGTATACAGCCTGGGGAAAAGAGAGGGGAAAGGAGATTCCATGACATGAGGATCACTTCATCACCTTAGAAGCTCAGAGAGATAGGTGGTGGGAGGGTCTCATGAAAGAAGGCTAAGAGGAAAAGAAAGACGATATTTATTATAGGCTCAAATAATATTTTCTTAGGTAATATCATTAACAGTATTACATTTACATTATTGAGCACTTATAACGTTGTCAGAAACTACTTAATTCTCACAACCATGGAATAACTGCTAAGGATCCAATTTCAGACATAAAGTCACACATCTCCAAATGATTAAAGTCACAGTTCCGAGTAGGATTTTTCATACCCAGCTTCACAAACCTTCCATCATGGAAGAGAAAAGAAGGCCCAAATAAAGAAATTAAGTTTGTGTACAGAAGAGAAGGGACTACTGAATAGAAATGGAAATCATGACTGATGTTGGAAAGTGATGTTATTATCAGGAATTATGAGGAGAATGTGGTAAGGATTAAACAGAGGATTAAAATTACAATCTAATTTATTTGGGTGAGAAGGAGGAGAGAATGAGAGCTTATCTTATGCCAAATGACCCACAGCTTCTTTGTAAAGCAGGAGCATCATCATTTTATGCCATCCAAAAATATTTCTCTCACCAAAATGGAGATTTGATATATTGAATTTTACACGTATGGAATAATACTGGGCACGTTCTCATTGAAATTATACTCCCTAAAATCCAATTAATGTTTTTTTAAAGTTGGTTGTACAGTATTCTTCCTTACATTCACTATTCTGTAGATGTTTCAATGATTGCGCTTTATTTATTGTGCTTCATATAAGCATTTGTTCAGTGTAGACAAAGTGAAAATGAATGAATGAATAAATCAGAATAAATACACATAGTTCAACTCACTGCAAACGTGATATACTTCTTCCATTTTCATGCCGATATGTTAAAATTCAGCTTTTTCTTTAAAGTCAAACCATAGATAAATTCATCAAATGAAAATTAGGCATAAAGTATTTTTTAACTGTTATTTCTGCAATGGTGAAGTTGTATAATTATAAAATTAAGGAGATAGAAAAATCATACAGATAATCCCAATATTAAAAGGGAGATATATATTTTAAAATATGCATCAGCCTACAGGAGTAATACAAATTGAATTAAAATGTAATTTTAAATGCACAATTTGGACTTCTCCATTCAAAGGTGAGGGATGCAGATAGATGATGTTTGGGAAACAGCGGCTCCTAATATGATTTCAACACTGACACACATTTCAGAAGGGAATATAAAAACAAGGGCAGGAAAAGGTGACTTTTATCAGTTCAATCAATATGTTCTAGAAAATACAGCACATGAACTTGTACCTTCCCCATCCCTCCAAAAAATTTCAGTAACAATTTGTCTTTCTTTCAAGCTGCAGACTTGGATTTTCCTCCCACCACTCCATTCTTCTTTTTGCTGCCACCTCCTGTTCTGACCAACCTCTTACTGTCAGAGTGCCTTAGAGCTCCATTTTCAGTTCTTTTGCCTCAATACTAATTGACAGTGGCAATTTCATTTAGTCTCATGATCTAAGTCTATCTCCATTTTGATGTGCAATAGGACATATAAATCACAATTCCCCCAATCAAACTTCTGCCTTCTCCCATTTCCACATCTGCTTATGTCCAAAACCTGCTTTACTCAATCTCTTTAGTGCTGTTGGTAGTCAATCTATCCTTGAGTTGCTTAGACTGAAAATCTTGAAAATGCCTATGACTCATCTTTTCCTTTACAACTACGCAGGTGGTCATAATTCATAATATGTGATCATTCTCACCATTTCCATTTGTTCACTGGCATAACCAGGGGCATATATCAGTGCTTGACACACAGTGCCACTTGGAAAATATTGTGCGAATAAATGAACAAATGGGTGAATATATTTGTAGAAGCATTGAACAAATGATGGAAATTGAAATGTTCACTGAGCTCTTAGGTAAATATCAAAAGCCAAAACGGATAATAGGCCATTTTTTTTGAGGGAGGATGTGAGAGGAAAGAGAAGATAGAGGTAAATTTTCAATAAAAACTGAAGTTAAGTTCATATTGTTAAACTTCTTACAATGATGAGAAATTTCAGTGACATGGTGGGTACATAAGAAAATAATCTGGATTTGCAAGAAAGACATTAAACCACACTGAATTAAATCACAGCAAGAGTTGTCTAACCAAAAAGCTGAACCTACTATGAAAATAAATTTGCTCATTAAAATGGGAACTTTAAAATTTTTGCCACTTTGAAAAATAATGCTCATTAAAATGTTTAAAATGTCAGCTAGTTCTTAGATAATTTTAATTAAAAACAATGACAAACACTTTTATTTTGCTTCATAGTCATCCCAGTTAAAAACTGTCCAGTGTTTAGTGCAAAGTTTCCTACAACTTGTTCAAGGAATGTCAGAAAAATAACCACATCATTTTGTGTATTAATGCCTAAGAATGTTCAATGAACCCCAAAAGGTTGTGTGCACGTGAATACACACACACACACACACACACACATACACACAAGCAGGTGATGCACTTTCTAAAAAATTTGATCCACTGTCAACATTAAACACATCAAATCATGTCTCACTCCTAGTAAAAGAATGCAAAGCAACTTTCTCAACTCATTTCTTTCAGTCTCTTATTAAATAAATAGTTTTTGTGGAACATTTGGGTCTAAAAGCATATCTCCATAGATTGCTTTGGAAATTACAAGTCAATGTGGAGGTTCTTGAATATATAGAATAGGAGGCTAGAGAAACTGTGCACAATTATCTCCCCAAAAACCTTTCACACTTTTTGGCACATATAACATATTCCAAAAATAAGCATTTAAACATCCTGGAAAGTTAGTAGGTATAATGAGGTATACACCTGCAAATATTAATTGACATTTGTCTACTATTTATATTTAATGCCTCATACTGTCACTTTTTCAAGTATTTTTCTAAGTAATGTCATTTAATTTTAAACAACTCTATAGCATAAGGCAGATATTTTTTCTGATAACAAGTAAATATTAATTAACTTTTCCAAATCCACACAAAAGCCACAAAAAGTCAGACTTCTCTACTCTTTAAAATGAAGTCATGGTATTTCCTGTATGTCCTTTTATATTATAAGCAGTATGAACTAAGAAAATGTTTTTAAACAAAGCATTTTAACATTACATTCTAACATAGTTTCTTCTCATTCTAGCAAAACAATTCAAGAGGAATATCTAAATCCAGTTTTGCCCGTAGAAAGTCATTATTTTAGTTGCTCTCATTATATCAAAGAAGACATTTGGTATTTGTTTTTAGGGATTGGCTAGCTTCACTAAGCATAATCTGCTCTAGTGCCATCCATTTCCCTGCAAATTCCATGATTTTGTCATTTTTTAGTGCTGTATAATACTCCATTGTGTACAAATGCCACATTTTTTTAATCCATTCATCTATTGAAGGGCATCTGGGTTGGTTCCACAGTCTAGCAATTGTGAATTGTGCTGCTATGAACATTGATGTAGCAGTATCCCTGTAGTACGCTCTTTTAAGGTCTTCAGGGAATAGTCCGAGAAGGGCAATAGCTGGGTCAAATGGTGGTTCCATTCCCAGCTTTCCCAGGAATCTCCATACTGCTTTCCAGATTGGCCGCACCAGTTTGCAGTCCCACCAGCAATGTACAAGGAGGAAGAGCAGGAAGAAAAGATTAACATTAAACAGATACATGAGGTGGGAGGGAAAGGGAGAGAAAAGGGAAATTGCATGGTAATGGAGGGAGACCCGCATGGTTATACAAAATTACATATAAGAGGTTGTGAGGGGAATGGGAAAATAAACAAGGAGAGAAATGAATTACAGTAGATGGGGTAGAGAGAGAAGATGGGAGGGGAGGGGAGGGGAGATAGTAGAGGATAGGAAAGGTAGCAGAATACAACAGTTACTAATAGGGCATTATGTAAATATGTGGATGTGTAACCGATGTGATTCTGCAATCTGTATTTGGGGTAAAATTGGGAGTTTAAAACCCACTTGAATCAAATGTATGAAATATGATATGTCAAGAGCTTTGTAATGTTTTGAACAACCAATTAAAAAAAAGAAAAAAAAAAGAAAGTCATTATTTTATATATCTTTTACTATTTGCCTAGTATGTTATTTAGATACTATTATTTTAAATGTGAGATAAAATGTACAGATCTATTTTCAACAATTTCCTTCCTGATCATTTTCCCTTCCCATATCCAGGTAGCCAAAGTTAGGAGGTGGATAGAGATAACTAAGTCTGCCTTATTATCCTGAATAATTATTTAAATCACCCATTTTTAAAGATAGCCAAATAATTTTGACTGTGAACATAGACTCAAACTTTTAAATGAGTTACCTCATTATTTTTCCTACAAATTCTAATAAGGTAAATAATTTTAATATTGTTAGTTTGATGAGGATACTGAGGCTTAGAGAGTACAGTTAACTTTTACAACTTAAGTATTAAGACAAAGATAGAAGTGTCTTTCTTAGTCCATTATTGATTGGGTTGTTTGTTTTTAGGTGTTGAATTTTTTGAGTTCTTTATATAATGCTCTATCTGACGTGTGTGGCAAAAATTTGCTCCCAAAATGTAGGCTCTCTGTTCACTTCATAGATTGTTTCTTTTGCTGAGAAGAAGCTTTTTAGTTTGCTTCCATTCCATTTTTTAATTCTTGATTTTATTTCTTGATCTTTATGAATCTTGTTAAGGAAGTCAGGGCCTAATCCTACATAATGAAGATTTGGGCATACTTTTTTCTCTATTAGGCGAAGGGTCTCTGGGCTAATTCCTAAGTCCTTGTTCCACTTTCAGTTGAGTTTTTTGCAGGGTGAGAGATAGGGATTTATTTTCATTTAGTTGCATATGAATTTTTAGTTTTCCCAGCACCATTTGATGAAGAGACTGTCTATTCTCCAATGTATGTTTTTGGTGCCTTTGTCTAGTATGAGATAACTGTCTAAATACTTCTCAGAAGAAGATATACATTTGATCAACATATATTTGAAAAAAATGTTCAACATCTCTAGTAATTAGAGAAATGCAAATCAATACTACTCTAAGATTT
This sequence comes from Marmota monax, assembly GCF_021218885.2. Classification (NCBI taxonomy): domain Eukaryota; kingdom Metazoa; phylum Chordata; class Mammalia; order Rodentia; family Sciuridae; genus Marmota; species Marmota monax. The sequence continues at coordinate 514,189 of NW_026694247.1, read as the reverse complement.
CATCTCACACCAGTCAGAATGGCAGTTATCAAGAATACAGACAAGAATAAATAAAAGGATGTGGGGGGAAAGGCACACGCATACATTGCTGTTGGGCCTGAAAATTGGTGCAACCAATCTGGAAAGCAGTATGGAGATTCCTTAGAAAAGTTGGAATGGAACCACCATTTGACCCAGCTATCCCACTCCTTGGTCTATACCCAAAGAACTTAAAATCAGCATATAATTGTAATGCAGCAACATCAATGTTCATAGCAGTTCAATTCACAATACCTAAACTAAGGAAGCAAACTAAGTGTCCTTTAATAGATGAATGGATCAAGAAACTGTGATATATATACACAATGAATATTAAAAGAGAATAAAATTATGGCATTTGCAGGTAAGTGGATGGAGTTTGAGAATCTCATGCTGAGCGAAGTAAGCCAATCCCAAAAAACCAAAGGCTGAATGTTCTCTCTGATAAGTTGAAGCAGATCCATAACAGGGAGGGGGGAGGCAGGGGGAAGGAGGAACTTTGATGGGGCAAAGGGGAGGGAGTTTGGGGAATGTGCATGGGGGCAGAAAAGATGGTGGAATGAAATGGAAATCATTACCTTAAGTACATGTATGACTGCACATGTGGTGTAATGCTATATTGTGTACACCAGAGAAATTCAAAATTGTGCTGCAATTGTGTACAATGAATCAAAATGCATTCTATTGTCATATATATCTAATTAAAATAAATTAATTAATAAAAAAGACAAAGATAGAACAGAGGCAATCTGATTCTAAGGTATTTCTTTTAAGCCTATGCTTACCTAAATTTTTCTGCATGTATATGTATACCCTGCATGTGTGTAAGCACAAATATAATTAGCACCTGTCTGTACTTTCAACCTTCTGATCTTGCTTATTTCCCAAATATGTACATATATTTGCAATTATGTATACAAAATATGTATATACAAATATATATGCATGCCTGTGTGCCCACATTTGTGTATATGTGTGTGTGTGTGTGTGTATATATATATATATATATATATATATATATAAACAGTCTCATAATTCAGAACTTGTCACAAGCCTTAGAGGAGAGATACAAAATAATAATAATAATAATAATAATAATAATAATAATAATAACATAACAATAATAACTTATTTGGTAGTTCTGCAGCTCAACAATGAATCAATCAGAAAGATAGCTCTAACTGAACATTCCTGGATTCCATTTATGAAGTAGATAGGATATGAAGGATAAAAAAAGAAAGAGATCTCCTTCCTTAGTCACTATTCACATTTAAGAAAACCCAATTATGTCCATGATCACATAAGTATGTGATACAGCATCCCTTTCTATTCTGCCCACATCAAGTCCTGGCAGGCTGATACAAAATTCCCTTAGGTTGTGGAATGTGATATATAATGATAGCGGTGGTGAGTATTTAAACACAAAGACTGGTTTGACATCACCTGATGGAGTTGTGTAAGGTCTCAAGGACTGTGGTGGAACTGCAGATGTTAAGGAGTTAAGTCCTCCAAGCTCTTGGCAGGCAAGAACAAGCAAGACCAGCAGACTGTTCTTAGAACATGGTCAGATTTGCCATAAGTTCCTCTTGAGACTGTGGACATGCTCCATGCCTTTCCCTTGTGGTGGAATTATTTTGGGGAATGTTCCTGTTATCTTATGCTTAGCTGCTAGTATAGATCTAGGATAAAGATTAAGGATACAAATGTAAACATAGCATTGTTTTACAAAAAGATATTTTGGTATATTGTCTGCCTAACCTCAAGGTTGCATTCCACAGTTGGGAATCCACTGTAAACTATAAAATGCTGTGCTTGCAAATAATAAATGTCCTTAGCTGCACCAAGCTTTGGACCCCCTGTGTCTTTTCTTTCATCTTGATAGATTCTTCAGTCCCTGTCAACAATCACCTGACTGGAGTCATGGACAGAAACTGTATGAGCCTAATGTATTAAATATATCCAGGAAGACAAACTAAAGCTAAATTTAGTAGGTATCAAATGTAATCTGAAGGGACAACTGAAAAGTCAAGAAACCTGCTGTGAAAATTAATCGATTAATTAACTAATTAAACTTTATTTTTTTAACTTTATTTTTATTAATTAATTTTTATTAATAAAAATAAAGTAGAATTTGGATACCAAATTATATGGATTTTCAACTGACTAAGGTCTCTGTATTTGCAATGACTTTTTCATACATGTACAATACCCACCTTCATCCAACACTTATTATCACTTTGCTAGGTTACTCCAATGGCCCATCAACTAAAGATTACTCTGTGCTAACTGCCAGGATAATTATTTTGCATTCCAAGAAGAGTTGTAAAGTAGTCCACTTTAGGTCACCTACACATAGGCACTGAAATAAATAAGTGAGATGTGACATGGGAATACATGCCTGCCAGTTTTTACTTCAATTTCCAAGATATATTTGAGGGCTATACACAATTAAGTGTATATTCAGGTGTGACAGATTAGAAGTATATATTTAGCTGTGAGACTACTTCAAGAATTCTGCTAAACATTATTAAGTGGGACTATTTTCCCTAACTCATTCCTGGGGAGTTTTTGTTTTCATCTACATGTCAAAGAACATCATTTGTGATATGAAATAAGAGTTTCAAAATCCAGCCCACTTCATTCACGATTGGTAAACCTAAGTACTTGTTATCTTCTGAATTAAGTACAAATGTCTTAGCCTGCCAACATCACTGACTGAACGACTAGTTAGCTTCCCACCTTCCGCTCTTCTTGCTACTATATACATACCACATTCTATAAAGGTGATTGCCCACTATTCCCTAAACACAGGACAATGTTTTTCTTTTATGCCTTTGATTACACTGTTAGTTCTGTGTCTTCTCATTGTTTTTTTTTTTTTTTTTTTTTAATTTCTTACCTATCTTGAAAATCTTTCTCAAAATCACTTCTTCCTATTGTCTGTCCTGATCTCTATGGTTCTTTGTTCAGAATTCTCTTATTTATAAGTTTTATTTGGGCCTTTGGTTTATTCTCCGACTCTTAGGTCAGGTCCCTGACAGGGTATTACACAGCCTTCCAGGGAGCCTCTTGCATTGTGTAATGCAAGGCCTAAGTAGTTGAGAAACTCTTTGTGTTTCCCAACAAGCATGAATTGTGCCTCTCATCTTCTCCACTCCCAAACAGATGCTACTCATAATTGCCTGGCAATCACCAAGAGGGATTTCAGACCAAGTGAACTTTTAATCATAGGCTGGATCTCCTGTTAACTCACCTGTGAACTCAAAAGGCGGATTTGGCCTTCATTTTAGCAGGGGAGTAATCGTCTTTCTTTTAGCTTCCCATGGGTCTTTGGCACTCTTTTGAACAGTGATCTTTAAATTATAGCCTCATCTCAGCTGCTGTGAGCACAGAACATGCCCTCAAATTACAAGCCTATTTGTGCTGGTTGGCAAGTACATTTGCTAGCATTAATGTCAATGATTTTAATTAGTTCTTAGAACTTCTCTTTCACCAATAGTAAAATTATTAGCTGCAATCTGCAAATGAAAATGATCACAATGTTTCCCATACTCCCACATAATAGTGCTTTCATTATCTACCCCAGAAAAACCACTTATTATTTCCTTTTTTATTTTAGTCTTTCTTTTCTCTTTTGCTGTTTGCCTCACAACCTGTGGAAACTCTAACAATGTGGGCATCCTTCTCACACTGATAGCAGGGTGAATTCAGGTCCATTTTCTTCTTTCCTGGGGTGTTTCTGGGTAGCTCAGAATATAAAACACAATCAAAAGTAAATGCATGAGTGAATAAATCATGAAAACTTCCTTTGGAACTCATGGAAATTTTGTATTGGAGGCCAGAAAATGAAGAATACTTTCAACCACCATCCTCTAGATGATTTCGAATTAGTTTTTCCATTTAAGGAAGTTCTTTGCATACACAGTTTAATTTTTAATGTCATTTTAATATTTTATTAAAGTCTTGTGGGTTTAAAATCTCAAGAAAACTTTTTAGAAAAGTTTATTTACCTTTGAGACAAAAGAAACAATTGCAAATGATTATCCTAAACAAGCTAAATGTGGGATCAAAAGATTGGTGTGCCCTATATACAAAGGTCTCAGATGAACCTATAATTTAGGCTAATTTAATAATTAAGTGACTGAACATTGAATTCATCATTTATTATCATTGAATAAAAAGACAAGTCTAATTTCTGAGGACTTAGTTTTTAAGCTCAGTTAAAAGTATTTTAAATGAAGCCATACAACAAACATGGTTTGCTTAAATAAGTTAAACTATCCCAAAGTCCCTGAACCTGACGTTTAATTTGGTTTATCTTTTTTATTATAGTACAACAATATCACAAAGTTATTTGTAGCATTAGAGATTATTTAAAGGGCTGTCAAATCATATCACTTGTAGCAAACTTGGGTAGGGGTACACATAGATATTTAGACATTCTTGAGAAAATATGTTATAACCATAACCAGGACTGTTCTAACCACATGAAGATTATTACGCAAAATATTACCTTTTTTTCTTGATATTTTTATTTTCAAAGATTACTAACACGTGTGGATATGTATATGTGTGAATATGTGTCACTGTTTTACAGTAGTTTGTATTTAAAACACATTCAATTCCCTAAGAAATTTAAGTGACTTACTCAAGGTCAATAGCTAATTATTGAAAGAGACAGGACTAGAACCAAACTCTACTAATTCATTTTTTTGGTTTTCCTCCCACCATAATATTGCTGTTACAACAAGATATCATGTACAACCAGTAAGATGATAGTATTAATTAAATTAATATATATGTTAAGTGGCTTCTTTATGAGAAAAATGTTAACCAAAAGGAAGGATATGAAGGGAAATTTGTTGATGATCACCCAGAGGATGTTGATGCAGATGCTCAAGAGGGAAAGGCAAACATGATCTAAATATACTGGTTCTAGTTAGGACAAACAAGGAGACAGGCAGGAAATGGAAAATAAGAATGAGCACTTGAACAGGTCTACTGGAGTTCCTCAAGCATAGTTTGGGCTGTGTGGTTTGCATGTCTTAATTTATCTTATTCTCTACAAGGCTGATGAAGTAAGAGTGTTTGCAGTTATATTTGCAGACAATTGTAACTGAGGCAATCGGTTGAGATCATTTAGAAATATTAATAAGAATCACATAGCACGGGGAGAATGATGCTATTCTTCAACGAACTCACTTTTACATCAAAGCCATGCTCTTTTAATGTTTACAACTATTAATTATAAAGTGAACAAGTATTTTGATGCTCTAAAACATCCAGAAATTTTTTTTCAGAAAAAAAGAGGGCAAATGAAGATAATTTGTTGTTATCATTTCTTTTTAAAATTCATTGCATTGGAGAGAATTTAAAAGAGATAACTAGAAAAGACTCTAAAATCCCTCTTTTTATCTGGGTCAAATTCATTTTTTTCAATCTTAATCTTTTATTTCTTTAATGAGTAATTATGCCATTGTGCTAATTAAACATTAGGCAAAACAAAAAATGAATTTGAGCACTGTGTGAGTCCTGCTATATATATATCTGGTAATGTGCCAGATACCTTCAAGTACATTACATTATTAAATCATCAGAGACATTGAAAGCTGTATCATATTTTCACCAAATCCAAAATATGTATCAGGATAAATACAATCTAATGCTAGTGAGAACAACTATCTTTTACTTATTCATTGATAAGAAAAGTTAACTGGATCTATTTGTCCTCAGAACTATTTGGATACTTTAGGGTATAGTAGTGTATCAGGGACTCAATAATAGTCCTCAGTGCCCGAAAATTAAGCATATAACAAAGCTAGTAACCTGGTCAGCCTTAGAGAGCCAAGGAATATGCTCTACTCCTGCTACCATGGCCATATTTTTGGTGGTACTAATTCATGAAGCCTGACAGTGCTGGCAAAGATGCTGAAAAGAAACCCATGGAGTCATATGCAACGTTGTGCACACAGTGAGGGCTTCAGTAAGCACTTCATATGGGCCACATGAGGTCTGATTCTGGGTCATTCTGATATGCTTATGTGCATATTTCTTCTCCAAATTGTTTTATCAGTGATTTATCGCCCCCACTCAATCTCTCTCTCTCATTGTTCCAGTTACTTGACAACTTTGACACAGTATTAGAAGCTAGTAAATCTTCAGGACAGAATATCTCTTCCATCAGGCACAAGGGACGGTAAGATACACTTGAGACTTTGATGTCACATTAATCCACGGGAAGCTGGGGCTCACCTGTCATGCAATTCCATCTCTAAATCAACCTGCTTTATTTTATTCTCTAAATTCATCATCTAGTAAGAGAACTCACATCAGACTACCAGAATTCCAGGTTTCAACAAATTTTAGAACCTTTCATTTGAAATCAAAGTCCCTATATGACCAGTTGATGCCACAAGATATTACTCTCTATGATAATTGCATGGCTAGTTTGAGGAGTGGGGCCAGGGGACTAATTTGATATATTTATCCAAATTTATTTTGATTCACTCCTCTACCCCTCTCTTGAATAGGCCACTATTTCTTCTGCATTTGCAAAAGTCACCCTGCACTCTGATCCAAACTCTTTTGCCTAAAGGGACTAGTATATTAAACATGGATTCTGATACACAAAAACATATAACTTCTGATTAAAACTGTGCTAAAATGTATAATCCTAACTCCATAAAGTCTATCCCACATATGCCTTCCCAGATTTTAATAAATTGTGGCAAATATTTTCTAGAGCAAATTTTCTTCTTTTTATTATATTCTATATTTTACAGTGTAGGATATACTAGGATTCAAGCCCATTTACAGTTTTAATGATAAATAATAGAGGAATGAAGTTACCTACTACTAGGGTATTCCCTTAGGAGGACTCTGCAGTGTTCAACAGTACAAGAGCAAAAAAGGAAGGGTCAACTTCTAATGCAAAGGCTGTGGCAGAAGAGAAGTTTGGGGGCATCAGGGTCTTTCTGATTCTCTAAGATGATACTATTTCAGCATTTCAGGCTGTGCTCTTTTCTTATTTAGGTTATTTGCATGAATTTTAGTTCCCAAAAAGATACCAAACAAAGCTGAGAATTCACAAATCTGCAGAAACACTGTTTGGCTTTTGGACGCCTTAATTATCCAATAGGAAAAAAATAATAGTTATTTAATTATAGTCATAATGGCTTCTTCCATTTCTGTGTTCAGTTTGAGAAGAAATTTAAGTATTTTAACTGCATAATTACTTTGCTTTGAATTTCTTTAGTTATGACTACCTTCAAATGTGACCTTTGAACACTTCTTGCTCTTCACAATGATCTGTGGCAGTAACTGAGAGCAAATTCTGCCAAAGTAACTTACTTGTTTACCAGTGCATGCCTTGACTGTGAGGTCCTATGCCAGAATATGAACATTCTTTTCCACCTTGACATGGATTCTTTTGAGAATCTATTCAACACTCCAACGCTATAGATTGACATTCTCCAACAGAATAACTTATATGCAGTTATGATGGCTTGAATCTACTTAAAACAAGATGTAGTGGGGCAATATTTGAACATACAAAAGTTTGAAGTTGTACTTGGGAAATGGCACATATCATTGCAGATCGAACATATGTGCTTGGAACAGATGCAGTCAGTTATCAAGAACAGTCCTATGAAGATTTAACTGTAACAATAGAATGGGATCCAGACATTTATATATCCTTATTCATTTTCTTAAAATCCATATTTCAGGAAAAGAAGATTCAATTGCCTAACATTGATTCCATGATTACTGTTTATCTAGTGTAGAATAGAATTTTATCAAACAGTTTTCTGTAGATGAAAGTTAAATCATCAAAAGAACGTAGGGTGAGATTTTATAACATGAAAATGTATGCTGAATTTGTGGGTTAAATTACATTTAAATATTTATATTTGAAATGTCAATTTCCCTGCATAGCATTATATAGGTATATGTAGCCATGAAACCAAAGTATGAATGCTTCAAATGGACTCACGTTATCCAACATAACTAGAGCTTCAATACTACCATCCCAAAAGGAAGATGCTGGTTTTATGATTCTCATCATAAAGTTATACAGCTTCTGAGGACAGCATCTACTTTAAATTCACCTTTTTATACCCCAGCAAGCAGTTCCTATAATAGAGGCTTTAAAATATTTGTTGAACTGAAATACATAGGTAAAGATTTAAGATACTCTTCATGTATAGGAACATTTTATGATACAGAAAATTTTGTTTTAGATTATTTGAAATATGATTATAAAAACAATAGAACAACTGTCTTAATAACATTAAGGAGTTTTTGCAAACAATTACAAAAGTATGATATAATTTTTCAAAAACATTGGTCAAAATATATTTATAACACTATCATTTGATCATGTTACCTCAAATTACTGATGGATTCAACTTTATTTTTAGAAGCTTCATATACAGCAAAGTCTCCATTACCTGCCAACAGATAACATTAGTACACACCTATTCTGTTGGGGATTTGGACTGTGTTTTAAAACGTCCACAAAAACTGAAAAATAAATATTAAAAAATTCTCTATCTATTTATCTGTCTATCTTTTTAAAAAATGTTAATCCTAATTGTAAAACATATCTTTTCTATGGCATGGTTGCATGTCACCCATAGCTAGGTTTTTTTTTTTTTTTTTTTTTTAACTGGGGGTTGAACTCAGGGGCACTCAACAACTGAGCCACATTTGCAGCTCTATTTTTTTTTTTTTTAATTAAAGACAGGGTCTCACTGAGTTGCTTAGCACCTCACTGTTACTGAGGCTGGCTTTGAACTCATGATCCTCTGGTCTCTGCCTCCCAAATCACTGGGATTACAGGTGTGCACCATCCCGCCCAGTTATAGTTAGCATTTTTTAGATGTTATACATTCTTCTCCTATCCTGAATATGGAATAAGAAAAAAACTATTTTGTTCAGAAGAGAAAATTCTGGGGAGATTTGTGCTTTGATTATTTGAGTCAGATATAAGAACACTTCTTGTTGCCCAGAGTTACAATTGGAATGTTGAAAAGTTTGTACCCTCACCATGACTGGCAAATGAATTTGAGAAACTTCCTTTTTCTGTGCCTCACAATTTTAAAGGCACACAAAGATATAAGTTCAAAGATTCAGTGGGAGGATGTATATAGGATTTTGAGAATCTTTCAGTTTGGGTACACCACAATATAGAGTTCCCTAAATCACTACTGACAATCTGTATCTGGCAGAGAATTCCCAGAGAACTCATACACCAAGAAGCAAAGGTCTCCTCCAAAATAAGTATTTAATTGAGCTAGTGTCCAGCTGAACTGTGATGAAGTAGCTCATTTTTTCACTTGATGTGTAAACTACCCTGATATACATGGCAAAATGACTATAATGGATTTATTGCCCCAGTTGATCTATGCTCATTCCATCTTCTCCCAAGAAGCCTATTTCTCTTCAGTCACACCCAGAACACCCCCCTCCCTATATATGTATGTATGTGTTTATATATATTAGTTGGACACAATACCTTTATTTTATTTATTTATTTTTATGTGGTGCTGAGGATCGAACCCAGCATCTAGTACATGCTAGGCAAGCACTGTACCACTGAGCCACAACCCCAGCCCCTGCTTTGCATTTTCTAAATGAACAGAGACTACTTCAATCCCAGGCTCCTTTCCCCCACTATTTCTTCTACTCAAAATATTCATTTAATAACTTTTTCATGTTTGGTTCTATCTCATTGTAAACTCCAAACAATCTCCCCAGAGAAGCCTTCCCTGATCACACTTCCTCATTTTATATTTCCAGGATATATTTCATATCCTATTTTTTCTTGTTCATACTAATTGTATGTGTGTGTATGTATGTGTTGCATGTGTGTTTGTATTTGGTTTTGTTTGATGACCAGATAAAAATAGAAACTTAGTTAAATATGAGAAGCTCCTCCTCTCTATCCTGGAAAGAAACACTACCACTGAGGAGGTGTGGGGGGTGGGCTAGCTACTGCTCCATGTGAAATCCTTAAGAGAAGATCTAGGCATATTAGCAAAGATTATGAAAGCAGACTCTGTTAAGGTGATATTAAAGAGCAGTCATGAATTGAAAAAAAAAATAGTTAGTGTAAAGTGAGAGAACTTTCAGAACAAATAGTGGTTTGAGAATGCTCCAGGGGAAAAGGCAACCTTTCAGAATGGGACAGAAATTCATAAGGAATCTCTGTTGGAGCAGGTTTGGGATATATTTTTTTGAATCTTGCAGTTATATTCCTTCTTTGTGCCTTCATTTATGTGAAGAGATGAGCTGAAAGCTTTCAAAACAGAAGATTCCCTTCTTGTGCAGGAGAAAAAAAAAACCGTGAGAAGGAAGATAAGCAGTCACGCCACCAACTGGAAAACCACACTGGCAGAAATCTCTGCCAAGGCTCCATCCTCCAAAGCGAATGAAAGCACAAAGAGCAAGAAGAGGTGAAAGTAGAGTAACCCAGAAAGAAAGGAAGAGTGGCAGAAGAATAGGAAAACGGAACAAAAGGGATTACAATTAGAAAAGTCAAAGAAAATACAGTGTCAGCCCAATAAACACAAGAAGTGACAGGAGGCTGAGGGTCAGCCATAAATAAGGTGAAGAAGTACTCAAGGTCAAGGGTGCAGAAAGGGAGAAAAACAGAAGAGGAAAAGTCAGGTTGAAGGTACCATGAAGATGGAGATAGAGGAGATGATGCCAGGAAAAAAAGCTAATTGGGAGAAGACAAAAAAACAGGCTGCAGATACTGGAGGCATTCCAAAATTGAAGTAGATTCTAAAGAATAGAAAGCGGTAATCCCAGAACATTCTGAAATGGTAGAAATGAAAGACTTAAGAAGAGTCAGTGAAAGGTGCATCCAAAGGCAAAGTAATTATTAAAGCTGTTTTGAACAAAGCACTAGACAATATAATAACAATTAAAATGTTAAAGGAATGGTTTTTCTCATGATTATGTAGTGACCATTGAACATCACTAGTCCGAAAATGAGTGAGAAAATCATTGAAAACCCATCTTTAAGTTAATAAATGAAAAGGTAACCTTTTGGATGAGTATAGTTAAAATATGATCCTAATTTTTACATTCTCCTTTCTTTGTTGTTTGTGAAACATGTAATGATTTATAGCAATGAAATTTTGCTTTCTATAACTGTATTACAAAACACAGATTTTGCAAACTTTTATGAAAACACATTTTCTAAAAGCATACATGTATGCACACTTGCAAATACAAACACATACACATCTATTGACCTTTATTTCTGTAGTGTCAAGTTTGGCTTTATATGTGTCCATTAATCAGAATTCTCCAGGTTTTTTTCTAAATGCTTAGATCAGATCCAAAAATAATATTTATAGGATTTTACCACTAGGTTTGAGACACAAATTAAGGATTTTTGCAAAAAATCTTATTGTTGTGTATATTCCCAGTCAATTTCTGCTTCCAAATAGAAGCAAACCAAGTTGCTAAAATTTTGCTAGTCATTTAAATAAAAAGCACTCAAGAAATTTTTTATGGAAATAACTCTTTTTTGACAATCATAATTAGATTGATGCAATATTTAATTAGATTATGTAAATATAAAAGCTGATATACCTAAAATGAATGGGGTTGGAAAAACAAAATCAATCTTGATGAGCTTAATATTCAGCTTGTCTGAGCAAATATCTATAAGCATATTTGAGGGTAAACTACCAGCTGCATGTGTTTACCAAGCTCTTGGGTAGCAGTAAGTTTCATTGCTTAATAGACCATGCAGAAAAGCTTACTGGGTTTTTAAATGATTTTTTTAGTCACAATGACCAGTTATAGATATCTACCACTTATTGATTTACATTATTTATAAATGTTCACAGCTCACATGTGAAGTAAATCTATTTACCCTTGTCTCTTAGTTCTATCATGCACAGCTTAACAAGATATTTTAGATTAAAACAAAACCAACTGAATTCAAGTCCCAAATTTCCCACTTAGAATATTATCGTTTTAAATAAATTTCTTAAGCTCACTACATTTCATATTCTTCACCCATAAATTGAAATAGTAGTGTTTATCTCAGGTTGTCACTAAAGGAAATGTGAATGTATGTACAATGCATTTAGCATAATGATACATAAACTCAAGATTAAAAATACGACAACTCCAACTATACTCCCAATCTCCATTACAATACTTCCTTTTATCACAGAAATCCTTGGTCTATTTTTTCCTACATATTCATCACATTTGGAAAGGTCTAAGACCTGTATGCATACTCTTCATATACTTTTTCTTAGGAATCCCTTTCCATTAACATTTTCCAGGTCATTACCTTCTCCCACTTTGTCCATCCACAATTAATATCCCACTAGTCCAACTAGGTAATAGGACAGATCATATCATTTCCCATAAGCTTTTCAATGAGAGGTAACTCATCTAAAGTCATTTTCTGACATACCAGTTATTGATATAGTGGTGAAAATCCAAGCGATATGTAAGTCTTAGTCCACATTCTGTTGATATAAGAAAATACTTGAGGCTGAAAAATCTGTAAAGAAAAGAGGTATATCCCTCTCGTATTTCTGAATGTCCAAGAGCATGGAACTAATATCTACTGAGGGCTTCATGCTGCATTAACTCATGGAGGAGAAGCAGAAGGGAAACAGGTGAATGCAGAGAGAAACACAGAGAATGTGTGTATGCGTGTTTGTGTATGTGAGAGAAAGAGAGTCAGAGAGAAGGCTTATCAGCGTTATAGTGTCCCACTCCCATGGTAACTAATTCAGACCCAGGTGAACTACCTGAAGGCCACACACATGCAAACACAAAAGCATTAATTCCTTTTAATGATTTAATCACCTCTAAAAAGCACCACCTTCCAATGTAGCCATGTTGGAATCCAAATCTTATGTTGAGTTTTGGTAGAGACAAACCATATTCAAATCATAGCAACATATAATTGAGGAGCAACCACAGATACTCTGTTCATTGTAGAGGAGATCAGCAGCTGTTTATAGGGCAAGTGAAAGAGAGTATCTTGAAGATGTTTAGAGTAAATAGTACAAAAATGAAGTTGGAAGAGAGAAACAAATTTCTGTACTCTGGGCATACAATTGTTAAGTCATTGTTAAAGGAAAGATTATCTTAAAGGCATTTGTTTATAGGAAATACTAGGTAAATGATACTGTTCAAGTCACAACTTGAGACACTCCTAGGCTTTCAGAAGTGTATTAGAAATCCCTATCACATCCCAGAACTATAAAATGTGGTCTGATTTCTGCTATAACAGCCTGGCCCAAGATCCAGAATAATTATAAGTTCAGTAAATACAGAAGACATATAACAATGATTTCCTTCACTCTAGAAATAGGAAAAATAAAAGGGTTATAACCCAAGTCTATAAAAATAAAAAAAATAATCAAGGACTTGGGAACACTGAATGTGTTCCCACACCCCAGAGTACCCAAACTAGAGCACTCTCCCCTTAAAAACTTTGAAAGAGACCATTTCAAGGTAAATAAAACAGGTTTCACTGTACCTTGAAAGTAAATTTATGGAAATTATTATCCTGAGGAGTAATGAGTGGTACAGACTGAAAATATAAATTGAAATTTCATGTCTGGTGGTAGGGCCACACGGATAAATTTATCTAAGTGTGTTCCCTATATCTGTTGCTCTTTTTTTTTCCACCCTTTTCTACTCCCCCTCCTTTATCTTTGTCTCTCTCTGCGCTACCTTATATTTCTAGATTAGATAACATTAAAAATGCCAAACATTAATATTTTTATCAAGTGATAGTTCACAAGATACTTCAGTGCTAAAAAGTAAACACAGTATTCCTCAATTGAGAAAAAAATTATCTTTGATGGAAAGTTGAAAATGAATACTGAACAACTTCTTAGATTTTATTGTGCTCTCTGAATATGTAGGAACATTGTTCTCTGATTAAGAAAGCTAATGAGTCAGTTCTGTTACTTGTTAGTTGTTTGATCCTATGAATCTTATTTTGCCTCTCTTTAAAATGGCAAAACAATTCTCACAATTATTTTGTGTGAAATAAAAATGACATAAGATACAATATTCAATATGTACGGAACAAATACATAGTGTAGAATAAGCCTGTGACAAATGGTTATTGCGTCAGTATCAATTCTTTCTAATCATCATTTGAATATACACCAAAAATTAAGCTGAGTGCATGTTTGAAAAGCCAGTTGATTTGGGTTTTCCACAAAAGACAGCAACTATATACTTTCCCATAGTTAGTGATCTCACAGCTGTGAACCATTTGTTCAGGTGGAAGCCACTGAATCCTTACAGAGAACTTTGTGAAACATCATAAGACATTTTATGAGAAATAGACAAGAGCTAAATACATGTGTTTGTTCTAAATCAGAAGCCACTCAGCATGACACACTAGCCTAGAAAATAACTGCAAGACCCCAAAAGCTAAAACATATTTATGAAACAAAGTCATAAAGTTGTGATAGTTTCCACCTTCTTAACACAGCTAGAGTTTTTCCTAAAGCTGCAGCAGGATCTCATTCTCTGTAATATTTACAGTTACAGTTGAAAGTGTGAAGCCCTGTGCTAAGCACTGAATGTGAGGAAATTAAAGGAATGCCACTAAAGACTTCAACTGCTGATGATCTTTTAGGAAGTAAGAGATTAACCTCAGAAAAATCAATTTAAAAGATTCCTAAGAGCACACAATTAATCAATATAAATTCATTAAAAAATGTGATATGCACTGAAAAATTTGCTACTTGGCTTGTTTAAAAACAAGGCTTAATTCACCCTGATGAGCATGCTGAATTTGAATCTGGTCTTTGTTTTTGGTGAGAAGAGGAACTAAGCTGTTACAGTAGCTAGGTTGAATGAACAAGATCAAAACTTGTAATTTATTCTAATTACACCCACTGGGTCTACAATGTATATTTTCCATAATTATCAAGTATGATTGATGAGACACTGGGTGGAAATAGGGGAAGAAGTAACCTATTTATTTATAATGATTATGATGTTATAAGGAACACATGTCATTAATTATAAGTGTGTATCAAATTCACTAGGACAACTTTCTCAAGGGCTTAAATACCAAGGAGCCTGAGTCAGCAACCTCACTGAAAAACACTAGTATTAAGAAAGCATAATTAGTGCATAATCTACCAATCAAGTGTTCCCTGTTATGTGTCCTGCAGAAAATAAAGGCATCCTTCCCTCTCATTCTGAAATTCTATGAGGCTCAGTATAATAAGCTACGGAAAATGTTTGAGCCAGCATTTGAATACATACTCTACTTCTGTAGACCACTTACATCTCTGACCTCCAACTTCTTTGATTGTCAAAAGTATAATTTTCATTTTACCCCCAGATGATAGTTTTTCTTCAATCTCCAACAATTTTGCTCCTTACATGGGCTTCGGTGGAGGTAGTGAGGTAGTACCCACAGTTCTAAATGCAGGCAGGTGTTGGGTTTATCAGGCCTTCAGGAGAGCAACTCCTAATCACCCTCTGTGACTTCATATATAGCTTGGGATGCATGTGGCTTGGAAGACACTCCCTTTGAAAATGTCCTTGTCATCTGCTAACTTCTATTCTGTTTCCAGTGGTGAATTCCTTAATAGCCTTATCCTCAAACAATGGGACAATTTATGGAGCAAAAAGGCTGCATGTGACCACAGCACTTTCTAGTATGACAGCTGTTGTTTCTGTAATTTAATTTTATTTATTTTTTCGCACATTGAAAGCAAGGATCTCAGAGAGAGCTGAGCTTCACCAGGGCACCAACTATTCTTAGGTCCAATTGTTAGTCCTAAAGATATCATGAATTAAATTCTGAACACCACTACACAGGAAACCAACATATAAATGTTAAATTAATGTAATAATTAAACAATATATTGCTCTTAAGTTGGTCTTTTAAATTTTCACTGATTCTGTCATAGAATGAGTTTGCATAAGGAGTGAGAAGTGAGGTCACTCTCTCATTCACACTCTTCGAAATATTTTGACTCCTGTCTAAAAGATGAATATATTTTTCTCTTACTAACAAATATTCACTGACATTCACACACACAAGACACACATGTAGTTTAAAAGATAAAAATGTGAGAGAGAGAAAAATGTCCAAACTAACTAGGTCTGATGTACCCTTATAAACTCCTTCTAACTCTAGTCTGTGATTTCATTTTGAAAACATAACATTGTAATCCAAAAAGAAAAGCTATTTCATGAGCCAGCAATGGACTGAATCCTACATTTTACAAGGCTTGACTCTGAGGTGTGATTTGATGGGCTCTGTGTTGCGAAAACCCTTAAAAGCCAATAATCCCTTCGAAGTATCAATTTTCAGTCATCTATGCTTGTGTCACTCCACAATCTTCCTCTATAAAGGCTTTGAGATTGCAGAGGGACTCATCAATGCCTACACAGCGAGAGAATTCTTCTAAGTTATCTGCACAGTTCTGTAAACACAGCATCTTGGGAAGAAGTATTTGCATTGGCGTGTCTTGATGAAAAAGGAAAGAAAATTCAAGAAAAGTTCGAGGACCTGGGTAGATTAGGGGGAGCCTCTATTGAGAGATCCTGACTCTTCAAGACAGAGATCAGGAGAAAGCAAAATGGGGACCATGAACAAATTACCAAAGATGATGTAAAGGTACTGATAACTTCATAAAACTAGACCTGAATTCAGAAAAATCTGAGTTTTTGTCAGTTTTCTGCCATTTAAATATCAAGGTTATCATAAACAAGTCAGTTGACTTCTGAGAAACTCATTATCTTCATTTGCTAAATATAAGAAAAACTATGATATGTCTATATTTCACAATTTTTCCTGCTTCAATGTGTTAATAATACATGTTTAGAAAGTTGATATGGCTCATGACAGAGAACTTGGATAACTAGAATTCACAATTAAACAAAAAATGAGTATCCAAGAAATCATGTCACAATGGAAAATTATAGAAAGTATAGTTGATGAGAATAGAATTTTAGAAGGGCTTTAGAATTATACTTCAAATTATAGGAAAGAGAATCAATAAAGAGATGGCATATAATTAAAGTTGTATTTTACCAGTGAGAAAAACTGGAATTAGTGAGTCAAGACAGCAGATTTTATATCAAAATTGTTACCTACCACGGCAAAAATCCACAAGAAGATGAATCAGCACTAGTGTGTATTTGAGTGTGTGTGTGTGTGTGTGTGTGTACAGGGTGTTCCATACAGGGAACAGTGTATGCACCCTGTTCTTCTGAACTAACATAATTAACTGATTATTATTTTTACAGTGAACATGAGCTAGGTAAAAATCTTCCTTAGCACAATTCTACAGATAATGAATAGAACATATTAATTGTTTAATACAACTTAAAATCTACTTGATGAACTAGAACAAAACAATATCTATTTTGTTTAAACTACACTAGTCTATGATATCTGTGTGTTTTAGATAACTACAGTGTATAATGTGTGTGTGTAAGTGTGTGTGTGTGTAAGTGTGTGTGTGTGTGTGAGTGAGAGAGAGAGAGAGAGAGAGAGAGAGAGAGAGAGAGTGAGAGAGAGAGAGAGATACTCTTCTTCCTGATCTCATTCTGCATATGAAATCCAGAGGTATTCACTGTGAAGTTTTGTGGACACCATACCTCCAAAATCTTATTAAAATACTGAGAAATAAATCTGATTTTTTTTCAGTGTTAATCACATGCTCCCCAAATTAAAAAAATAATAGCATTATTCTTCATGAAATAAAAAAATAAATGATAAAGAATTGTTCTGTGTAGAAATCATTTAATGACCTACAACACAAACAAAATTTTACAGAAATTTTACAAATGGACATGGATAAGAATTATAACTTAACCAGAGCTGTAGAGAAGGTTATGTACAGATGAAACTCTAATTCCCAAAAAATAAGAGCAAGGACCCAAAACTTATATGTGTCTAAAAAATTATAATTAAAATGTAAAAATTATATTGTTTAAATAATAAAATTCAATTACAGTGTTTGCTGTTTTTAAAAATGATTTTATTTGTTTTAATGACAGTAGGATGCATTTATGCACTTTGATATATCATATATAGATGGGATATATTTTTTCTCATTTTTCATGCAGTCACATATATACATACAGCAATAATGTCTATTTTACTCTACTATCCTTCCTATCACCACATCCCATCCCTTTATTTCCCTCTACTTAATCTAAGTAACTCTATTCTTCTCTAGTGCCCCCTGTCTTATTGTGAATTAGCATCTGCATATTTTGGGGGGGATTGGCTTATATTGCTTAGAATGATGTTTTCCAACTCCATCTATTTACTGGCAAATGCTGCAATTTCATCCTTCTTTAAAGCTGAGAAATATTCCCTTGGGGGAAATATATATATATATCACATTTTCTTTGTCCATTTATCTATTGAAGGACACCTAGGTTGGTTCCATAGTTTAACTATTGTGAATTGAGCTTCTACAAACATTGACATAGCTGCATTACTGTAGTATACTGATTTTAAGTCCTTTGGGTATAGACCAAGGAGTGGGATAGCTGAGTCAAATCGTGGTTCCATTCCAAGTTTTCTGAGGAAAACCCATAGTGCTTTCCATAGTGGTTGTGTCAATTTTCAGTACCACCAGTATGAGTGTACTTTTTCCCCCACATCCTTGCCAACATTTATTGTTGCTGCCTGTATTCTTCATGATTGCCATTCTGACAGGAGTGAGATGAAATCTTACTGTAGTAGTTTTGATCTGCAGTTTTCGAATTGCTAGAGATATTGAACACTTTTTCATATGTTTGTTGATCAATTGTGTTTCTTATTCTGTGAAGTGTCTGTGCATTTACTTAGCCCATTTATTAATTGTGTATTTGTGGGGTTTTTTGTTTTGTTTTGGTGTTAAGGTTTTTTGTTTTGTTTTGTTTTTTAGTTCTTTAAATATCCTAGAGATTAATGCTTTATCAAATTTGCATGTGGTAAAGATTTTCTCCCAATTGGTAGGCTCTCTCCTCACATTATTGTTTCCTTTTCTGAGAAGAAGCTTTTTAATTTAAAATCCATCCGATTTATTTATTCTTGATTTTACTTTTTGCACTTCAGGAGTCTTTTTAAGGAAGTCAGATCCTAGGCTGACACCGTGAAGATTTGGGCCTAATTTTTCTTCTATTAGCCACAGGGTCTCTGTTCCACTTTAAGTTGTTTATTGTGCAGGGTGAGATATAGAGATTTAATTTTATTTTGCTACATGTGGCTTTAGAGTTTTGCCAGCACCATTTTTTGAATAGACTATCTTTTCTCCAGTGAATGTTTTTGGCACTGTTGTCTAGTATGACATAGCTGTATTTATGTGGGTTTGTCTCTGTGTCCTCTATTCTGTACCATTGGTCTACAAGCCTGTTTTGGTGCCAATACCATACCATTTTTGTTACTATAGCTCTGTAGTATAGTTTAAGGTCTTGTATTGTGATGCCTCCGGCTTCACTTTTCTTGCTAAGGATTGCTTTAGCTTTTCTGGGTCTCTTATTTTTTCCAAATAAATTTTATGATTACTTTTTCTATTTCTATAAAGAATGTCATTGGGATTTTAAAAGGAATTGCATGAAATCCGTATAACGCTTTTAGTAGTATGGCCATTTTGACAATATTTATTCTGCCTATCCAGGAACATGGAAGATCTTTCCATCTTCTGAGGTTTTCTTTAATTTCTTTCTTTAGTTTTCTATAGTTTTCTGGAGGAGATATTTCACCTCTTTTGTTAGATTGATTGCTTTTTTTTAGGCTATTGTGAATGGGGTAGTTTTCCTAATTTCTCTTTCAGTGGATTCATTGCTGATGTATGGGAATGTGTTTAATTTATGGATGTTGATTTTATATCCAGCTACTTTGCTTAATTCATTTATTAGTTCTAGAAATTTTCTGGTGGAATTATTTGGATCTTCTAGATATAGAATTATGTCATCAGAAAATAGTAATAGTTTGAGTTCTTCTTTACCTATTTGTATCCCTTTATTTCTTCTAATTTTCTGGCTAGAGTTTCAAGGGTGATGTTGAATAAAGTGGTGAAAGACGCCATCTTTGCCTTGTTCCAATTTTTAGAGGAAATGCTTTAAATCTTTCTCCATTTAGAATGATGCTGGCCTTGGGTTTAGCATATATAGCTTTTACAGTGTTGATGTATATTCCTATTATCCCTAGTTTTTCTAGTGATTTGAACATGAAAGTGTGCTTTATTTTGTCAAATGCTTTTTCTGCATCTATTGAGATAATCATATGATTCTTGTTTTTAAGTCTAGTAATATGATGAATTACATTTATTGATTTCTTTATGTTGAACCAATTCTGCACCCCTAAGATGAAGCCCACTTGATCATGGTGCACTATCTTTTTAATATGCTTTTGTTTGCGATTTCCCATAATTTTATTGAGAGTTTTTGCATCTTTGTTCAACAGGGATATTGGTCTGAAGTTTTCTCTGCTTGATGTGTCTTTGTCTGATTTGGGTATCAGGATGATATTAGCCTCACGAGTTTGGAAAGTTTCCCTACTTTTCTATTTCATGGAATACTTTAAGGAGTATTTGTGTTAATTCTTCTTTGAAAGTCTTGTAGAACTTGGCTGAGAATCCATCTGGTCCTGGGCTTTTCTTGGTTTGTAAGCTTTTAATTGTGTTTTATATTTCATTACTTGAAATTTATCTGTTTAAATCATAAATGACCTCTTCATTCACTTTGGGTAGGTCATATGTCTCTAGAAATTTGTTGAGGTCTCTTATATTTTCTATTTTATTGGAGTATAAATATGAAAAATAGTTTCTAATTATCTTCTGTATTTCAGACATGTCCTTTGTGATATTTCCTTCTTCATCTTATATTCTAGTAAATTGAGTGTTCTCTCTTTTATCTTTGTTAGCATTGCTAGGGGTTTATCTATTTTATTAATTTTTTCAAAGAGCCAACATTTTGTTTTGTCATTTTTGTTTCAATTGTTTCTTTTGTTTCAATTTCATTAATTTCAGCAGTGATTTTAATTATTTTCTGTCTTCTACTGCTTTTGGTGTTGATTTCTTCTTTTTCTTTGACTTTGAGATGTAGTGTTAGGTCATTTATTTGTTGACTTTTTATTCTTTTAATGAATGTGCTCAATGCAATAAACTTTCCTCTTATTACTGCCTTTATAGTGTCCCAGAGATTTTGATATAGTGTATCTGTGTTCTCATTTACCTCTGATATTTTTCATCCTTGATTTGTTCTATTATTCATTCATAATTCAATAGTGTATTGTATCAGTGTTCTCATTTACCTCTAATATTTTTCATCCTTGATTTGTTCTATTATTCATTCATAATTCAATAGTGTATGTCTCCATTGTTATAGTATCTTCTATTTTTTTTAAAAAAAAATTGTCATTGATTTCTAATTTCATTGCATTGCGATTTGACAGAATCCAAGGTATTATTCTCTGTTTCTTTTTGTATTTATTAAGAATTGCTTTATGACATAAGGTATGGTCTATTCTAGAGAAGGAGCCATGTGCTACTGAGAAGAAACTATATCCACTCATTGATGGATGAAATATTCTATATATTGATTGTATTATTTAGTTCTATAGATTTTTATTTAGGTTTTGTTTTTGTTTTTTGAAGACCTATCTAGTAGTGAGAGAGGTGTGTTAAAGTCTCAGTATTATTGTGTTGGGGTCTATTTAACTCTTGAAATTGAGAAGGGTTTGTTGATTCACATAGATGCTCCATTGTTTGGGGCATAAAGATTTATATTTGTTACTTCCTGCTGATATATACTTCCCTTAAGAAGTATGAAATGTCTTTCTTTGTTGTTTCTTATTTACTTTGGTTTGAAGTCTACTTCATCTGAGATGAGGATGGAAACCACTGCTTGTTTACACAACCCACATGGGTGGTAAGTTTTTCCCCATCCTTTCACCTTCAGCCTATGGATGTCTTTGCCCATGAGGTGAGTCTCTTGAAGACAGCACATTGTTGGATCTTGCTTTTTAATGCAATCTGTCAATCTATGTCTTTTGATTGATGAGTTTTGGCTATTAACATTCAGGGTTATTATTGAGATATGATTTGTATTTCCTGTCATTTTGATTTATTTCTGGTTTGAAAGTTGACTTAGTTTTTCCTTTGGTTGAATATTTTTTTAGTGTAGATCTTCCCTTTGCTGGTTTTCACTTTTTTTTTTTCACTTCATCCTCATGGGATATTTTGTTGAGAATGTTCTGATAGTAGACTCTCTATTGTGAATTATTTTAATTTTTGTTTATCATGGAAGGTTTTAATTTCATCTTCAAATCTGAAACTAATTTTGCTGGATATAAAATTCTTGGTTGGCATCTGTTCAAGCTCTTTCAGAGATTGAAATATATTATCCCAGGACCTCCTAGCTTTGAGGGTCTGGGTTGAGAATTCATTGTAATCCAAATTGGTTTTCTCCCATATGTAATTTGATTTTTTTTCTCTCACAACCTTTAAGAGTTTATCTTTATTTTCTGTGTTAGTCAGAAGTAGCTTAGTACATGATGATTGCACAGAAGAAAGAGAGAAATTAGAAGCAAAAATTATAGGAAGCGTAGAAGAGGAGCTGACAGAGATTGGCTGTTGGTTGGAGAAAAGATGAAAGACAATCAAAGAAAACAGCCAAGTGAGAGGAAAAATACAAAGAGAAACAAAGACATAAGAGTACAACAAAACTGCAAAACACCATTCATATATCATTGTCCTCCACACACTGATGCATAAAAAAACACCCTGTTCCAAATATGGTAAAGATGTAAGTGAATCAAAAAATTAAATAAAATAAATATTGATGGAAAGTTGAACTGTCTCTGTCAGCATTCAAAAGTTTCTCAGCCTGTCTCTGATGTTTTTCAGGATCACCAGGCCCAGATAAGCCCTTGCAGACCCCGTTACTAACCCACTGATCATGTCTTAGATATCTCAGGCTTAGCCATGCTGAATTCCTAAGATCACAATGCTTCTACTACTTGCAGAGAGACTACCAGGGATACACTCATGCAAAGAAGCAACCTGAGATTCAGCAGCAAGACAAGGGCTACCAACACTTCCCAACAAGTAGACTCCAGTGCCTCCAAACCTCCAGGTACCCCCACACTGGACCTGTAGGTTCTGGCTGGAGTCCTTAGACAGAGGCTCTTGTGGTGGTAAACTTGCTGGCACCTGGGCCACAGGCCTTGGCTGGCTTCCCAAAATGGGTGTGGTCATATGCCATCAAACCTGGAATCTCCCCTGCTGCAGACCTGTAGGCAGTGTTAGCAGCAGTAGTGGTGGTGGTTGGTGGCAGCAGTAGGGATAGTGAAACAGTGTCAGTGGCAGCTGCAGTAGTGAACTGCAGCTGTGGGCGCAGAGTCACCAGGCGATCTCTTGGGGACAGCAGTGGTGTCTTTGGTAGCAGCAGTGGTGGCTGCAGCTGCATTGGCAGTAGCACCCAGAAAGAAGACCTCCAGGTGATGTTGGGGTTGGCAACAGCAATATCAGAGGCAGGGGCAATGGCGGTAGTAGTGTAGACTGCTTGAAGAAGAGACCTCCCAGCATAAGTGGCAGCTACATCAGAGGTAGCATCAGAGGGAGTGGTGGCCATGCCCAGAGGAAAAAACAGTGTTAGCTCTTTAACATGAGTATGACGCATCAACCGTTCTCCTCTCTAAAATTTAGGAGTTTTCTTTATTTGTTAATTTCTCTCAGTAATGACAAAGTCATGTCTCATGATATTCAACACTACTCCTCCTATTCTAATTTAGATAACTAATACAATTAGTTATCTATTGCTGCCTAACAAATTACCCCAAGAAAAACATTTTATTATCTCTTGATCTCTGGGCCAGAAATCCAGCCATAACATAGCTGGACCAACAGACAAGTTTTCAATCATGACATCAGCTGGGATTGTGGGTTCCTCTAAAGCGTCACCTGGGGGAGACTCAGCCACGTGATTGCTGGCAGAATTCAGTGCCTTGTGAATTGAGGTTCTCATCTTCATAATGGAACCTCCATCACCACTTTAGCCTGTGTATCTCTTCTCATCTCAACTTATCACATTCAATCAGTTTCTCTCAGATTCAGTGAGGAAAAGAATAATAAGTGAGACAATAAAATTACTTAAAGTATTTTATTGATAGCACTTGTAACTGAAATAAAGTCATATGAAGAGGGCCTAGTTTTTATAGGCACCACTGGAGGGAAAAATTGCAATTGGACATCTTTTAAAATTCTTAAACTTCAGTTAGTCATATGTGTTTATATCAAATTCTCCACAGATTTAGTCAGTGCTACTGTTTTCATAATCTAACATTCAATCTAGTATATTTATAAAAGTAAATGGATCTCAAGTTCAGAAAATAAAGTACATCATGTTCCATTATATGCCTCATTGAGATATTGACTGTTTTGATTTTCCAATCACTAAGACACGTGTTGTATTATGATTTCCTGGGATTGTGAAGGATTTTTAAAATCATCTAGTCTTAACTCCACATCTATTGAAAGACATAAAAAAAATTCCTGTCATGTGATTGTCTAGATACTACTACTAGTTCTACTCGTAGTTTAGTATTACCTACTTGAGTAATCAAAGTAAAATACACTTAACTCATTTTTAAACAACTCTACTTGAACTTCCTCATTTTTTAAGTACTGCTTGCTCTTCATTTGTGTCCCTTGTTGTTTCAAATAGTAGTTTAATTCTATGTAAAATTACTTTAATTCCTTCTATGTCATTTTTCCCCCATAATCAATGACATCAAATAGGTACAGACAATAGAAACAGCACTGATTTTGGAGGCCAAAAGAACTTAATTAACTCACTAAATTAACTGGTACTATTTCCTAGGATGTTGGTAAGCAGCTTAATTCCCTTAATTCTGACTTCTCTCATAAATAACACAGGATAAAGAATTGTTTATAGAAGTGACATGATTATTAGTAAGAAAACATTTTAATCTCCCAGCATTTTTCTAGTCATATAGGAGTCTCACTATCAATAAAGATCCCTTCTCTTATTGATTTTTATATTACAGTGCTTCAGCAAGTGCTCAGGGAATTCCTCACCCAGTGAATGTGGTTCAGAAGAGCAGCCTATATCCAGGATAAAAGATGATGAGCTCAGGTACTCAATTTCCCATATTGCCTTTCTTCAGGGGTGAATAAGTATAAGCCCAACAATTACACAAGAAGGGGTTAGGCTAATGGAGAATCAATTCCATGGTGGCCATAACAGTGGTAGGCCGCTCATGTTTGCAGAACAGTAACTGTTCAAGTGCTGGCATTCAAGATGCAGCAATTAAGGGAAAGCCTACAGTGAAATATTGACTCTAATCTGCATAATAGCACAGCATTCAAGGAAGGCAGTATTTAAATTTTCAGAAAAAAAGTTTAATTCAAACTTGGTCATGCATTTTAGAAGATTTTTTTTGACGCCTATTATTTGAGCGCTTATTTTACCGAATCAAGTACACTTGTGAGTTTAGTATTTTCTTTTAAATGCATTTTTTGAACTTTTTCAAAGTGTATCGTTCTCCTAATTTCTTTAAAGTACATTCATCTCAATCTTTCTCATTCATACTTTTAATAAAATAAAAGGATAAGAAGACAAATAAACAGGTATCCTATGCCTTATAGTCTTTTAGTTTTCCTACCTGGTTCATGAGAATGAGTGTAAATATACAGTTTGGGAATAAACACTAAACTGATGATCAAATGAACTGATTCTTGCCCGAGATCTATAACAACCTGCTGAAGAACTTGGACATGTGGATTTATTTATTCTTTCGAGCTTCTTTTATTTACATTTGTTTAAATTTGCAAGTAAACTAAAAATATGGGGCTTTCTTAAGGGCTCTTTCAAAGTCAACTGTAGGGACTTCCTGTATAAGAATGCTTATTTAATAATTAACAAAATTTCTTTACTCCAATCCAAGTGTACTGTCCTAGCTAATAATAATAATTAAAAAAATCACAGCCAAGCATGGTGGCACACACCTGCAATCTCAGCAGCTCAGGAGGCTGAGGCAGGAAGATCATAAGGACAAAGCCAGCTTTAGCAACTTAGTGATGCCCTAAATAACTCAGTGAGTTCCTGTCTCTAAACAAAATATTTTTTAAAAGGTCTGAGGATGTGGTTCAGTGATTAAGTGCCCCTGAGTTCAATCTCTGGTGAAAAAAAAAAAAAAATTACAGATTTCTGTCATGGTAAAAACCTGAAATGGGTACTTTCACAGAACAAATACTGAAAGATCACTTTCAGAGACATAATATGCCAAATACATTATATCAATGTGACTTTAAGTTGAATATTTAATTAATTTAATTTATTGGCAAAAATCCTAAATAAAATTCTAGCAAATTACATAAAAAGGCATATTAAAAAATAGCATACCATGATCAACTGGGGTTCATCCCAGTGATGCAAAATTGGTTCAACATATGGATATCAATAAACGTAATTCATCTAGACTTAAAGGTAAAAATCAGATGATCATTTCAATAGTTGCAGAAAAAGCAATCAATAAAATACAATACCTTTTAATGTTAAGAACACTAGAAAAACTAGGGATAGTAGAATGTACTTCAACATTGTAAAAGCTATCTATGCTAAGTCCAAGGCCAATATTAATCTAAGTGGAGACAGATTCAAAGCGTTTCCTCTAAGAACTGGAACAAGACAGGATGCCCTCTCTTACCACTCCTATTCAAAATAGTCCTTGAAACTCTATCCAGAGCAATTAGACAGACAAAAGCAATTAAAAGAATACAAATAGAAATACAAAAAAAAATGTGCTGTATAAGTGTAATAAGGATTGTAATGCATTCCACTGTCATTGTGTATTTTAAAAAATTATAAAGATTAACATTAAACAGAGACATGAGGTGGGAGGGAAAGGGAGAGAAAAGGGAAATTGCATGGAAATGGAAGGAGACCCTCATTGTTATACAAAATTACATGTAAGAGGTTGTGAGGGGAATGGGGGAAAAAAACAAGGAGAGAAATGAATTACAGTAGATGAGGTAGAGAGAGAAGATGGGAGGGGAGGGGAGGGGTGGGGAGGGGAGGGAGGGGAGGGGGGATAGTAGGGAATAGGAAAGGTAGCAGAATACAACAGTTACTAATATGGCATTATGTGAAAATGTGGATGTGTAACCGATGTGATTCTGCAATCTGTATTTGGGGTAAAAATGGGAGTTCATAACCCACTTGAATCTAATGTATGAAATATGATATGTCAAGAGCTTTGTAATGTTTTGAACAACCAAAAAAAAAATTAAAAAAATTATAAAATCAATAAAAAAACTTTTAAATTGAAAAGATAATAAAAAAGAAATAGAAGAACTGAAACTATCACTATTTGCAACAGCATAATTCTTTATTTAGAAGATTTGAACAACTCCACCAGAAAACTTGTAGAATTAATAAATGAATACAGCAAAGTAGCAGGATATAAAATCAACACCCATAAATCAAATGCTTTTCTGTATATATCAATGATGCACTCAGAAAGAGAAATTAG
Source organism: Marmota monax (assembly GCF_021218885.2). Classification (NCBI taxonomy): domain Eukaryota; kingdom Metazoa; phylum Chordata; class Mammalia; order Rodentia; family Sciuridae; genus Marmota; species Marmota monax. The sequence continues at coordinate 486,639 of NW_026694247.1, read as the reverse complement.
GATAACTACCCCATTCATAATAGCCTCAAAGAAAAAATAAAGTACTTTGGAATCTATCTAAAAAAAGAGGTGAAAGGCCTATACAATGAAAACTACAGAACAGTAAAGAAATACATTCAAGAAGACCTTAGAAGGTGGAAAGATCTCCCATGTTCTTGATTAGGAAAAATTAATATTGTCAAAATGGCCATACTACCAAAAGCATTATTCAGTGTTTCTTATGATGTGATGCAGTAACTACTACTGGTGAATTTGTTACATGAATGTGAGCTTCTGGTCAATATTCAAATAATGAATGTATTTGAAATGGTTGTCAAGATTATATTAAAAATACACAAAATTATAAAACTAAAGTTCTCTTTTGGTAATATAGAATACTTTTGTCTCTAAGCAGAAAAATTATAAGTTAATATTTCAGTTAACTCCTAACTACTTAAGACATTTTTTTCTGCTTTATCCATGTAAGACGAAATGGTCACTGCATATATATAGATAAACATATCTCTATCCTTATATACTACTCTAAAGGTCAATCAAAATGAAAAACTTGCTGAGACAGGTGGCACATCCTAAGTTCAAAGCCAGCCTCAGCAAAAGCAAGGCACTAAAGCAACTCAATGAGACCCTGTCTCTAAATAAATACAAAATAGGGCTGGGGATGTGGCTCAGTGGGCAAGTGCTGCTGAGTTCATTTCCTGGTACCACCCCCCTCCAAAAAAAAAAAAAAAAAGAAAAACATTTTTATCTTATAAGCTGAAAGAAATAAAAACTTAATTTCTCATTTTTTTCTACAAATCCTTCTAAAATAATCCCAGTGATAACTAAATGTGTGAAATACTTTGGGGAAAAGACCTAGTGATTTGCTTCTAAGAAGTAGAATATGGAAAAAAAATAATAGTTTATCGTTTTCAAGATTAGTTCCACAAACATTGAACATTTTTTTATTTTTCCATTTTCCTCCATCTCTTGCCTTCTTATACTTTTCTCTCTCCCTCCTGTTCTCTAATCCTTACTTGGTCTCCAGAAGCAACCTACCATGTCATTACCTGCCCAAAGGAGAGGTCATAGGTGAAAAGAAACTAAGAACAGCCTAGGTGGACCGAGGACTGAGGACCTAATTCTAACAGACTATGAGAGATGCAAACATGGTACCAACCATCATGTGAGTTAACTTGAAAATGGATCTTTCCCAAATAAACCTTCAGACAAAACTGCAGCCCAAAATGACAGTTTGATTGTAACCTCTACAGAGACCCAGGGCCAGATAATCCAGAGAGGTCTTTCCCCAGAATTCCCAGCTCTTAATAGGTAGGAATGATGTTGTTTTTGCCAAGCTAATTAATCCATTCCTTTTGCTGTACTGATTACTGACATGTGGCAAAAAAAAAAAAAAACAAGTACACACTCAAATTGCCAACTGTATTATTATATGTTATGCTATGACCTTTATTTCTTAGCTTAAAGAAATGCATATTAAGACAAGTTGGCACTAGTAATAAAAAATATTTTCAACTATTAATTATCACATATGTGTTCGTACATTATGCAGTCATTGCTCAATCTCTGAAATATTTACTAAATTAAAATTTAAATCTGAGTATTATTTGAAGATTTAAATATCTGACTATTTATTTATTATTATTATTATTTGCATCTATGATATAACAAAGCAAATTTCAGTTCTGAGTTCTGAGAGAAAATGAAAGCCAGAGCCCCTATTAAGTCAACATTTGCATAAATCTTATTCAAATTCTCAAATGATGAGAAAAGTTTTCAAACTCATAATTTTTTCCAATCCTGCCTCCACTATGGCTCTTTATGGGTCCTTTTTCTTTTAGGTTTTTTTTCCCAACTCTTTGTTTTTATTGCATCTAAAATGTACCAGGTCCATCAAGGTCTTATAATGGAATTATCTATTAAAATCTGCTTGAAATAATTACCATTGATTAGAGAGGAAGGCTGATAGAGTTTTAATGTTTCAAAGCAAGTGATAAGTGTAATATGATCCAGGGATCAAACTAAGTGAAAGTGACTGCATTTTATAGCCTAATATTGGCAAATGCTTCCATGGATTATTTAAAGATGTTAAATCTGAGGATCCTGGGAAGGAAAGGAATCTTTCCAGTTAACCAGCTCTAAAAAGATCAGCTCCACAGCTGACTTAAAGTCAACATCTTTGTCTTTAAGTCTGAAGAAAAGTAGTGAAATGTCACAATTTAATTATAGCCTTGGTTAATACACTAAAATAACAGTGGTCCCAGGAAATTGTTTTGATGTGTGCAATGGCAACCCATCATAGCTTTTGTCAATGGGTCTGAAAGGAGGAAAGGAGTCAAACATAAAAAAAAAAATATGGAGGAAAAAGACCAGAGCTTCCAACATGAAGGAATGGTGGTGTTAATTTAGGCTTAGGATGACTCTATTAGCAGTAAGGGTCCTGCTTCTTATTGCCTACATTAGAAAGAACTATTGGTAAGCAGTCAGCTTGTGTAAAAGAATATTGAAAATACCAAACTATCAACATATTTCCTAAGAGTTCATGGAAAAATTAAAAGCAGTCAAACCTTCAAGGTAGAAGCAAATACACACTCAAATTGCCAACTAGGAACATAATATTGATACCTAGAAGCAAACTAGAAATTTTGTTGTTTTTGCAGAGTAACAGCATAAAACCAGTAGAGGGAAGAGGAAAAAGAAGAAATTCCAATCAAGTTGTATTTGGAATGCCACAGGAAATCAGTGGAGAAAACTCTCATGTAGAATTCTTAAAAAGAATTCTTAAAAAGAATGATGCCATTATCTTTGTTGTTAATTTGTTTTGCTTTGTTTGGGTTGACTATATATAATGTTTTCAGTCTATGGGGAATTGATAAACATATTTTTTAATTTTTTACATCCTGAAAAAAATAACATTATGAAAAAATGATAGAAGACATATACTTTATCATTATTAGAAAATGAATGAAAAAAAAAACTTCAGAGATGTTATAGAATTTATTGAAGAGAACATTGCAAGACAATAGAGGCACCAATATTTAAATCCTAATAGTCTGATACAAATCTCTCCTGTAATTTTCAAATGTGTTTCAATTATGTGGCAAATACACATTGTGTGTCTGTGTGTTTATTTACACATTTGCATACCATAACTTTTGGTGTAGATCTTTCATTCATTTTTTTATTAGAAATGAAATTTTTCTATTAGTGATCCTTTTGGAGGGAAGTAATGACGGTTGCCTACGTTGGTGTCAATGACCCAAGTAAGTAAAGATTTCTTCTCTGCAATCTTCATACTCTTGAAAAAATTGTGAAAAATAGTCTTATTAAACTATATTTGAAACTAAATACAAAATTTTGTTCCTTCCTATGGGGAACAATTTTACCAGGGCAGACAACAGTATTGAAAAATTATCTGGCAGCCCTGGTTTGAAAGAACAAATGGTAAACAATTCATTACTTCTGCAAATAGTAATCACACATCAGCAACACCTAGTGGAAATGTAAAATAACATTATTAAGCTGGAAATAAAATATGTTCAGATTTCACTGGACTCACCAGTAGAATATGGCCTTTGTTAGCAAGCTTTTTTGCACTGTGACTACAATACTCATAAAGAAAAAATCTAGAACAGGGAAAATTTATTTTGGCTCATGGTTCTAGACATTTAGTCCATGGTCTGCTGGGTCCATTCCTCTAGGCACAAGGTAAGGTAGCAAATCATGGTAGAAGAGTATAACAAAGGGAATCTACTCCCCTCATGGCAGCCAGAAAGCAGAGAGAGGGGAAGGAGCTACAAGAAGTAAGCCCTACAGGTCATACCCCTAGTGGCATACCTCCTCCAGTCACACCTCATAGTCCCTTCAAATTTACAATGTATTGATTCAGTTACAACCCTCACAATCCAATCATTTTACCTCCAACATTCCTAGAGGTGGGCAGGAGGTTTTGAGGACTTCTGGTATCCAACCAAAAACACGGCTCATGAACCAGGTTAATGGGGTACAGAGGGGCAACTTAGAACCTATTTCAAATGCAGAGAAGCTGGTAATCAAGTTTGGCAGATTTGAAGTGATGCTAATGTGATTCATGATAAAAGAAAAATCATGTCTTTTTATGGACACTTTGAGTTTCCTGTTAAAAGAAACAACAAGAAGGATGCCATTATCTTTGTTGTTAATTTGTTTTGCTTTGTTTGGGTTGACTGTGTTGATTGGAAAGGGGGCATTAGAGTCTACAATTGAACTAACTTTCCCTCATTTAAATTGGTGACTAGGGATGTATTCAAGATAATATTGTCTGTGTTTTCATGTTCATAATTTTTTTTCCTTTAAACACACAGGCCATGAAATCCATTTTATCTTACTCTCAGGTTGGCATTTTCAGTATTGTCAACACTGTGTGTGTGTGTGTGTGTGTGTGTGTGTGTAGTTCTGGGGAGTGAACCCAGGGACATACTATGGTTGAGTAAAACCCAGATCTTTTAAAATTTTTCATTTTGAGATGGGATTTGCCAAGGCAGCCTGCTTTGAACTTGAGATCCTCCTACCTCAGTCTCTTCAGTTGCTGGAACTATGAGTACTGCCACTACCCCAGGTTATTTTCAACAATTTTATCCCCAAATAAGCATTGCATTATTTTCACATACCTTTGAAGAATCAATATTCAAAGTATGAACTGAGTCTGAGGTTAGGTTGATCCTCTTCCCCAAGACTTCATATACTACCTACACTTTAGGACAACAGTATAAAATGGAATAACTAAAGATCAATTTGTAAGGGGAGTATTTGTTATACTAATACAATAAAAATATAATGCAAAACTTGATGATTTTTATCTTTTTAAAGCATATTCATAATTCCTGTATAAGATCAACAATACAGAGGTAAGATTGATTTTGCCATATGATATTTGGGTAAACTAGACACTTAAGGTTTCAGACACTTGCTGAAATTCTCAGAGAGACAGTAACAACCAGTATTGACATTTTATGACTCCATGTTTTACATGTTCATCTCCATAAGAAATCAATACCAATTTGCAAACTAGTAGGACAATGCTCTGAGATCCTTGCACTGTTTTCATTATAAAGGCGTGAATGAGAGGGGATTGAATTCCCAAGAGTATTTCTAGGTGATGCTATGAATTACAGTTGAATGTAATGAACCCACAATCATCTCACTCAGCTAAGTGAAGATATTAGTCCCTGACTTGGCTTCTATTGTCCTTACAGGTAACTTATAAAAGTTATAGAGAAGAATAAAGATGTCTGTAGTTTCTGGGGAGACAACAATAAGTAGTGCTGGTACCCATACATTGCAAACATGAGCAAGTCCATGGAATGGTCTGCAGATTATTTGTTTATAAATATTCTTCTTAGAAAATTTAACGAGTTAGTCAAATCCTTCTGAAGTCATACTATTTATACAATGTGATGCTAGGGTTTCATTAGGATTCCCTCTTCTAAATGAGCTAACCAATTTATGTCACCTCAGTTTTATTTTAGCTTATAAATACTACGTTCACTCAGAACTACTGATGAGTCCAACCTAAATTTCCCATAGAATTTCACTGGAAATGTGCATTTGGACTTTAGAAGAGCCATATTGTTTTTATACAAGATAAATCAATTTGATATTCATTGAGGCTCATCTGCAAGCCCACAGAACTTCTTACCATCCTTCAACTGTCCATTTGATTTTATTCCTCATTTCTAATGACACCACTTCCCTCTTAACCTGGAATCTCATTTGCTTTCCCTCAACTATTCTTTAAGAGCAAGCTAAAATGCAATCTCCAGAAAATAAAACTCTTGTGTTTTTGTATCAGTGCAGTTTTGTGTTTTAGCTTCTTGTTTTTTATTTCCACATGAAACCCTATCAAATGATAATCATTTGCAAAACGTTATGTTAGACACTTTTTAGGAATATATATGTGTGTGTGAATGTGAATACATATGTACATATACATGTATACATAAATATATATATATACAATATATGTATATATGTATGTGCATGTATATATACATATATATGTATATATATATATATATGTGTGTGTGTGTGTGTGTGTATATACACACACACACACACACACACATATACTTCTTCACAGACAATACAATTAGTAAATGATGGAGCCATAATTGGAACAGAGTAAAAACTGAATTTTGTGTACCATTTTGTGTGTCTCACACCTATTTCTTCAGGGTATTTTTACCTCCTTTAAACATACAATTTTTGTGGGATTGATATCTGTGTTTCTTTTGCATACATTTGAGAAACTTCAAAGATGGACAAATGTTTGTTTAATTGGAATATACCTTAGAGAAAGTGTTATATCATTAAGATACATGATAAGAATAAGAAAATTTTATTTCATTTTTTATTTTTTGGGTGTATGAGGATTGAACTTAGGGGCGCGTGATCACTTAGCCACATCCCCAACCCTATTTTGTATTTTATTTAGAGGCAGGGTCTCACTGAGTTTTTTAGTGACTGCTTTTGCTGGGGTTGGCTTTGAACTTGTGATCCTGCTGCCTCAGCCTCCCGAGCCAGTATGATTACAGTGTGTCACAGCACCCAGCAAGAATAAAATTTTATGTGACAGTGTTGATGATAATGGGCTATATCTGTGGGTGCCTGTTGGGTCTGAAAGGTGAGTAGGGAGTTTTGCTGCTCAAGATAACACAAGGTAGAACTAGATTCAAGTTATTCATGGTGTAAATTTGCAAATAGTGATGCACAGCACCAGGAAATAACTTATATCAGAAAAAAAAAAAAACACTTAAAATTGGACTTTAGATAGAATCTAAGCTGCCCTTTTCACTGAACTGCATAGGAATACTCATTGTGTGCTTCATATTTCCTGAAAATAATTTGCTTTCCTTTTTATCACCCCTCAGATGGAGAAGCAGGAAATAGAACAGGCTTTTAAGTGAGAAACTAAAAGAGTTATATCCTAGAGAAGAGTTACTCTTCAAATCGCTGAAAGGGAATGCTAATCATGATGCCCAGAAGAACGGACATTTGTGTCTATATATGAGCATCATGTCAGTTCATCAGGAACTACAATGATTGATACTCAGCTAAACATGTCAAACATGCCTGGGTTGTGTTTTCTTTGTTGTTGTTGTTGAATAGATATTCCATACCCACTCTCCCCGTTTTAACGCAGAAGTCAAGGTAGAAATTTTTATTCCTAAATCATTCTAAAAGAGGGTTCACATAAATAGAGATTTTATGGAGAAGAAACACATTTATGCAACCATATATAGATACTGTTTTTGCTAGATTATTATTAAACATATATAGAGTATTGCAAATCATCCCCATAAACACTGCAATGAGTATAAAATGGTGTACAATCACAGAGGAGCTCTCTAGCTAGATTAATATCAAACTTATTTAATGCATTGTGTTCTGTACCCTCTGGCTTGCAGAAAGATCTTTTGGTAATTTAAAAACATCATTATAGGCACAGAAACATAATAATGAAGCAGATATTCAGCACAGTCCTAATAAATGCCATGAAGTACTACATTTTGAGAATAAATTAGGCTTAGACAAGTCATAAATATTGTTGGAAGAGGAGCATCTTTTCCCTATTCAAGTCAAGATGAAATACTTCTCATTTGAGAAACATGATTTGAGGGGAAAAAGACAAAGATAGCAGTTAAGAAAAAAATATTAATCTAGCTAATGGCTATCTTGAAAAGTTAGAAGTAGAAAGAACCTTGAAGTTGATATTGCCCTTAATTCATAGTCACTGGAGCACGAGAATCCTAGAACTAATGTAGCCTCACAGATACTTAGGATTCTGCCAGGCTCCATTCAATACTAATTAAAGTTCTTACAATGACAGGGTCATCGTGCTAAAACAGACCTTGGTTTTCAAAAAAGATAAGGAGCTGGCATTTCCAACTGAGCATTCAGACTGGGCTCCTGAAAATCTGCAGACATTATGTTTATTAGGTGAACAGGAAAGCAAGACAAATCTCTTCTGCTTTGCTCCTGCTTCCACTGTTTCCCCATTGTTAAGCACTAATTTAGGGCCAGAAGGTTGGGAGGGTTACCTTCTGTGAATCAATTAAAAAAAATGTCTGATTCCAAAGGTCAAATGGTCATTATAAATAAAATTTCTTGGAATTAAACAGACTGGAAACGAGTCCTGAACAGTTGACTGAAGACAACTTCTTCAGCCCAGCAACATTAACCTTGATAAAGATTCTGAATGTTAGTTCCAACTTGGCACTTGAGGTTGCTTAAGTAACCATAAAACGTGTAAGGAAACAGGCATTGGAAAGCGGGGATAAGAATATTTGTCTCTTTCCCGTGCTTAACAGAATCAATTGTTAGTCATCATTTGGGTTTTACTTGTCAGGGTATTAGACAAGATCACTTCAAGATTAGATCTTACCAACTCAAAAGATTTTGTCTTAACAATTAGCATTATACTGTATCTAAATTTTCATTGTAGCTTATTCTTTTTGTACCAAAAGTAAATGATTAAAAGTTGCCTTTTAAAGACACCCACAGATATGGAAGTGATGCTACATTAATTAGTAATAATTTACATGTTGGTATTCTCAAGGCAATCACTTTTGCTGATAGTTTATTTAGATTCTAAAAGATGTAAAGGGAACCCAAAGAGAATAGGCATTAGGCAGCTACGATAGACTTTCAATAGTTGTTATGATTAATCATAAAATATCCAGGATGCAGGAAGATAAAGAACACCCCAAAATACAAAGACAATATTAGATAAAATGCTAATGAAGCACAAATTAATCTTAATTCAACAACTTTCCTAACATTACACTCATTTTATCTGCATTAGATATCCTCAATTTAGATTCCTCTAGAAGGTCTAGCAGCTAGTAAAACTCAATTTCGTATTCTAGATTGATCAACTTAAAAAAATGGTGAATTACTGAGAGGTTGAGATGCTTTATTTTTCATCTATTTTTAGAGGATTCTTTGTCATTTAATTATGATTCATTGGTAAATCCTGAAAATGTAAGCTCACACACACAAAAAACAAATGAACAGCAAAGAAAAGAAAAAGAATTGGAATAATGACTGGTGCTCAAACCCCTATATAAATTTCCCTAAAAGAAAATGTATTTCCTCTGAATAAAAACCCCAAGAAAATATAGGCTTATATTCCCCATGTTTCTGTGTGTATTTGGAAAACTTGATTGTTAGAGATTTCTTTGTTATACCAGACAGACATCTCCTTCCTTTTATCCTTAAACTATCAGTCCAAAAACTCTGGAGAGATATAGATGAAAGGCAAAATCTTTCTTCCAAATAATAAAACTTAGATGATGTAAAAATAAATTTCCCCATGAATCTTCTTTAATCAATAAAAACTTTTTTATATGTAATGTATTGATTTCTTTTCTATGCTGATTACTCCCCCGGAACACATTCCAGTCTGTCAATGTCATGATTTAAAATGTGATATCCAGAGCTAAGTTCAATAGAACAGATATAGAATCATAAGAGCAAAGTACTGTATTTTTGTGCTACACACTTTAGACATAATATTTGTCTTCAGGCAGTCTCTGATTGTGTCAGACTTTGAAATTACAATATAAAATTACTCAAATTGTATTTCCTGATGTCTAAGACTTGATGTATTTTTGATACATGGACACATTAAAGTAATATTATATAATTATCTGATTTAATAAATTATAACCCATCTTTTTTCCATTAAATGTAGACTCCAGTTCATGCATTAGATGTATTCTAATGCATCTGTCCTTTGCATCTGTGAAAGTCCAAGTTACTAACAGTCTCCCTCGCCTGTTCTTGTTCACAAACTTGAGAAACTGAAAGAATAGATGAATGCTCCAGACTCAGATCAGAAATCAAATTCACACCTCATCTCTTACTAATTATGTCATCTGAGCCTTTGAACTTCATTTCTTCATCACTGGTAAAATAGTCACTCAATTCATGGCATTCTTGTGAGGATTAAAATTAATTACATAAAGTGCTTAACGCAATTTCTATCCTAAGGACAGGTATTTAAGTAGCCATCATTATCATCATCATTATTATTGTTTTCATTCAAGTCATTGATAACAATAAATACAAATTCATATCCTACAACTGGAGTTCATCAATCCATTTGGAGCAACCAAGCTGTTTCACCTAAATCCATTTGCTCAATTATTCATAAATATTTATTACCACCCAGTTAATCTACTTAAAATTTAATGCCATTTCATTTAAAACTGTGCTTGGCAATTAAAATACCCAAGGTCATTTTATCAAAATTCAAATAATTTTAAATAGTTTTCCTGCTTTCTTATTTTTCACATAGTTTTCATTTTTAATAGAAGATATTTTATTTCTTTCTAAGACGTATCTAGGAGTCAGATGTAACAATAATCCATCAGTAATAAATTTCAATATCCATCATACTTGTAGGCACTGGATATAATATTAAATTTTCTCTGGTGTGGACATCAGTGAATAATCCATTTCCCCATCTTTCTGGAGGAATCTCTAATCATACTCTAAAATGGTGGAAGGCTCAGAAACTATGTTTTTATGGAAAACTTAGTGTATGTGACCTTGATTTGGCCAACTACTGAGCACTGGCTTACACCTGTAAGAAGTATGGCAAACTTCTTGTTTGGACTCTGGGCCACAAGGTCCATACTACAGGATGGCCGTCCACAGAAGGGGACTGCTTATGTACTTGCAGTCATGGCCTGTGCCCAGAGACCCCATCCACCATGACAGCACCCACATCTTTGAGGCCCCAAACTGCTGCATGGTGGGCCACTTGCACTGCACTTTCCATGTGATTCTGGATCATGTCCTGCTTCTCTGTGTGGATAAGAACAGCCCATCTTGGATGCTTTTCTTCATAGAAGGACATATGGCAGTGGGCCTAAGCCTCCTTAAACTGATCCCTGTACAGCACCAGAGGGGCTGCCCCATGTCTATGGGGATCCACATCAGCCTCAGGGGAAGCTCAGTCAGAGAGCTTGTGCTGGTGGCCAGCCTCTCTAGGCATAACATTATCTCCAGAGTGTGAGGGTTGCTGGCATTTTGGCTACACTATTGCTGGTATATGGTTACACTATACCTATTTGAGGTGATCCTGAGCAGGCTAAAGGTGGATGAAGAGGTGTGAGGATCATAGTAGCATAGGCCAGCACTATCTCCACATCCCTAGACTGCTCTGTCAGGGCCAGGAGGATTTGCCACTCAGCTGATTCACTCTGGGCTTCGGCTTCCTCATGACTGTGTTGTTTGGCAAGGCTGAGGACAGGCTCCAGTCCCACGGAGATTGACTGTAGTCCGGAGATCCCAGCAGAACATGATGAGTCAACTGCGGCAGGTATGGGTGAGCCTGAGGAGTTCATCCTAGGAGGTCATGGCTACAAGGCCCTACAGTTCTCTGAGGCTAAGCTTGCCATATCTGGAAATCTCTACTTCTGGAAATTTTGGTATTTTCCACATATTAAAAAACATTTTTTTAAAAGATGTACACTACAACAACTTTCTCTTCTCTACTCTTCTCTCTCTCTCTCTCTCTCTCTCTCTCTCTCTTTCATTAGCACCTTTTTTATTTCTTTTATTTTTCTTTGTCTTCAATGACATTCAGCAGTTTTTTCCTGACATAATGTAATCTTGTTTTGTCTTGAGTTTGATTATATTGCATTTCTTCCTCATTTTCCTATATATTAATTTTTGAGGGTTTTTTGTATTGTATATTCACTTATTTTAACAGTACTCTTTAGTGATTTATGAGGATATTTCATTCAATTTCAAGTATTGCTTTACATTTTTTTAGCTTCATGTTCAGATTTTTAGAAAGATTTTTCAACAGCAGAATCATTTTAATTGTATTGTTTTACAGTCATTTTGTGTAAATGTGTTCTACATTTTCTCATTCTGTTCATTTCATTAACAAAATTCTTGGTTTGATTTCCCTCTTCTATCCATTTTCTTCTTTTGCAGATTGTTTTCTGTGGCACTAATGGTGGTAAAACAGAAGTGAAGGCTTGTCTTGTCTTGTTTCTCTTTCATTTCTGCATGCTCTTTGGTTATCACAAAATATTAATTTCCTTTAAAGAGTTATCTGTAAACATGTCACTTCCTTCCTTATATAGTTGATTGCCTCCAAGAACATGTTACTCAAAGGCTGCATATCCACCGTCACACTCTTTAAAGCCATTTTCCTGCAGCTAGTTTTAAAAATCACCACATTTCCTTCTATGTTCAGTATTTTGACATTTATCATCATTCTGCTTTTGTTTGGAGGGGATGATGTGATTGTCCTTCTGATCCTATTTTTCTCCTTTGTATGGGATATTTTAAATCTCCCTGTTCACAGTTTTGCAGTAATAGAAGCCTGAAAATAACCCTTATGGTATTTCCTCTTTTCCCTGTTTTTGCTCACAGGTGATTTGAGGGGTCTGATATTTCTTGCTTCCCTACTATTCCAAAGTTGTACACTCTCTATATTTTTTTTATAATCTCTTAATAGATTTTACATTTTGAGGTATGTAAGTAGGTGTGAAATATTACAAATACTACTTACAAATATTTAAACAACTATTTCACACAGACCACAAAGATAAAAAGCTCTTCATTTAACATGAGCATATTTTCAATGTCACAATTCAACAGTAATATACGAATTCAAATCAGTGAGTAGTACAAATATGTCATATTATCTAAAATTTAAAATATCAGACAATTCCACGTGTTGCTGTATATAACAATCTGAACTTTAATTTCCTAACTATAGAAGAGCAAGGAAAACTCTAGGGCAAATACTACAAATTCTATTCTAGTTGTATTATATAACCTACTGATCCACTTCACATTTTAGAAGCAACAGGAACATCTACAAGATTTTATGTTCCATTAATATTCTTGTTAGCCAAAAAAAAAAAATGAAATAACTCCAAACATTCATTCAAATTAGAATAGGCAAATGAATTGTGTATATTATCAAACAAAGAAATACTATACAGAAATGGGAATAAATAAGATAAATCTATTGACAGCAACATGAGTGAATGAAATAAAATAAATATGTAGCAAAGAAGCCAAATACAGTGAAGTCCATGAATTTAGATCACTCTATATAATGTTTAGAGGCATACAAACATAATTTTTACTGTTAAACATCACAATAATGATTATATTTAGAGAAGCAATAGTCATCATTAGGAAAAGGAATGAGTTTCTTCTGTGCTTGCAATATTTAGTTTTTTTGTCACAAAAACTTTCGAATTGGGTGCATGCATGTTATGAAATGATTTTCTTTTCATGTCTATAATTTTATGTTTTTATATATGTATTTTATTCTTCATCACAACATTTAAGCAAAAAATTTAGTACATTTGGCTAAAATATGGTGAATTATCCTTTAATGTACATTTATATATTTCTTAATATGTTTCAACACTTTTTATCTAGAGTGAAATATAATTATTTTTCTAACTTCCTCTTTGCCCAGTTTAATTTTAAGTCATGCTATTTTGTTGAAGTACTCTGTAAAGTTTCCTTACACTTTATGCTTGGGAATACAATGTAAAAATATGGAATTTTTGTTCCTTGAAAATTTATCATTTGTTAAACGAAATCAACCAGGTTTGAAATTTTATTAGAAGACTTTAACTATACAGTCAAGCCTTTATTATTTATAAAGAAAATAATTTTTCTACTTTTTTTGCAATAGATTTTTGAAATTGAATATTTGACCTGAATTGTCTAAACTTTTTTACTATCTTTAGTGTCTTTAGTTTATGTAACTAGGAACTGTTTCTCATTTCGGGTGTATGGATGTGTGTGACACACACCTTCTTTCCAATCCACCATCTGCTCTCAGTCTTGCCACCAATTTGTTAAATGTTTTAATTTTTCAAAAATCCAAATTTAGTTTTAATTATTCTCTCCTCTCTATCTTATGTTTATTTCACATGTAGTTAATGTTGGGTTCTTATCTGTTATTTGCATTATAGTTTGGATTTTTCATGCATGCCAAGTCATCTAATTTTTAGCAATTTTTCTTTTAAGGTCTATTCATTTAAAATTTTACATATCATTTTAGCACCATATTATTTTTATCCCAAACATTTGGATATGCAATACATTAATGATCATTCAGTTAGAAATCCTTTCTAATCGCCACTGAGATTTTAACTTTTACCCAAAAGTTATTTTAATGGTACTTTTATTAATTTTCAAACCCATGAGGATTTTATAATTATGCTGAATCTTTTCATTTCTAGTTTAATACATCTGTAATCAGAACCCAGGCAGTTTCCCTGCATGCTTAAAGGCCCTGTCCACAAGCAATTAAAAAATGTTTTCTCTGGAAAAATAAAAATTCTTCAGGTTCTTTGTTTTGCGTTCTATATATAGATACTAGATAACGTTCTTAAGCTTATTTAAATAGTCTATAACTCTTATTTTAGTCATTTGGTTCTATCAATTTCTAAGAAAAGTATGTTGAAATATACTCTCTGATATTTATACTTTTTTTTTGCTTTGCACAATTTAAAGGTAAATTATTAAGTGAATGTACTTTTAGAACATTTACATAATCATGGTAATTTGACCTTTTGATCATTGCAATGACTGGTTTACCTAGTAATTATGTGACACTATAATTTGTATCTTGACTCTTTTATTTTTTAATTTAGACTTTGCAAGACAGTATCATTGTTTTATGCTATAAAATACATTTCATAATCTGTATACTAAGTGGCTTTTCTTCTTCCTTTATGCTCAGATCTTCCTTTGGTGTAACTTTTAGAATTTTCTTTAGAAAGTATCTGTAGGTGGCATGCCATGCCAACTTTTCTCATAAAATGCCTTTGTATCACTTCCATTTTGAAAGATGCCTTCAGTAATTACAATGGTCTAGCTGACAGTTATTCCTCTTACAGTATATTGACATTATCATAGTTCTGTCTTCTGACATCCATTGTGACAGAAAAGAGTCATCTATCAATTGTAACCCCTTTGAAGGTAAACTTTTATTTCCAGCAGCTTATAAAATCTGTTCCCTATTTTTGGTGTTTGTCACTGTTGCTATAAGAAAACTTTAACTATACATTTGTACTATTTGGAATTCTTGTGCATCCTTGAAATTTTAAAATATCTTTCATCAGTTCATGTGTTAATCTCTGACCAGTTTTACACTGTTGCAGGATTTTGCCTTCCAATATTTCTTTGGTACCTCTCCCATTCTGTCTGGAAATTCAGTCAGTGAAAAGAACTGGCCTCAGAGGCCTAAAATATTGATGGAAAAATAAGCCTTCTTCACTATTTTTAGTTAAATATTATTGTTATTCGACTACACAAAATCTAAGTTGAGGAAAGAACACTATCTTTGTATCTCCTCTAGTACTTAGCAAAATACAAAGATAATGTTTGGTAATCATTTTTAACAGTGCGTAAATTTTTAAAAATCCATTAAGTGCATTTTTTATTAGTTTTTTCAAATGTAGTTTCCTTCACAGTCACAGGTAAATCCGATAGAGTTAGTACTTCTTCCAAATGGTCCAATGTATTTAATTCTAATAGCATGTGATTGGGATTATCTATTTAACTGCAGTATTTGAAAACATAGAAGAATGATGTAAAGATAATTTAAGGGCTTGGAGTATAGCTCAGTGAGGGAGCGTCTGCCTAGCACACATCAGGTCCTGGTTTAGTCTGCAGAAGTAAAAGAAAAAATACAGATAATATGTTTTTCTTTTTTTTTTCCTAAATAGAAATGACATTATCAAGATGGACCAAAAACTATTATCCGTGATTTTTATGGTGTTGAAACAGGGTTTTGAAGTATCACAATGTTTCCCTTCCTTAGTTTATCAAGATATTTGCATTTATTATTATTGAGAGTGTTATTGTCCAGAGACATAATGATAGGAGAAGTGTAAAATAATTAAAGGTTATTCCCCTCTTTGTAGCTGAACAATGTTAGATGTGAGACATACGCCTGAGGTGAATATCTCTCTTCTTATCTCTTACTTATTTTACTGTTGTGAATATTTCAAGTAAATGGAATTGTGGAACCAGGAGGAAGCAACCAAAAAAAATCTTTTGAAGTGGAAAGAACAGCAGGGTAAAACTGGCATGAATTTATAATTTGAAGATTTTAACTTCTTTGGTACTACAAAGCATTCTTTGTTAGATTAAAAACTATTTTTAAAAGGGCAATCAAAAAAGCTATTCTCATCTCACTCCAGAGAGAATGAAAACACTCAAGAATGTAAGTAACAGTGAATTTTGGTGAGGATGTGGGGAAAAACATTCACTCATACGTTGCTGGTGGGTCTGCAAATTGGTGTAACCACTATAGAAAGCAGTATTAAGATTCCTCAGAAAACTTGAATGGAAAAACCGTTTGACCCAATTATCCCACTCCTTGACATATACCAAAAAGACTTAAAATCAGCATACTACAGTGATGCAGCCACATCAATGTTTATAGCAGCTCAATTCACAATAACTAAGCCATGGAACCAACCTGGTTGCCCTTCAACAGATGAATGAATAAAAACAATGTGGAATATACACACAATGGAATATTACTCAGCCATAAAAAGATGACAATTTTTTTGCAAGTAATAATAAGCGAAATAATCCAAACCCACCAAAACCAAGTGTCCAATGTTCTCTCTGACATGTGGATGCTAATACTTACCAATTGGGGAGAGGAAGAATAGAAATTCAGGAGATTAGACAAAGGGTAATGAAGAGAAGGGAGGAGGGACAGGAATAGGAAAAACAATGTAATAAGTCTGACATAACTTCCCTTTGTGAATCTCCACATCATGTACAACCACAAGACTGGAGTATTAATCAGCATAAAACGTACAGCACATTTCTATAAATATGTCAAACTACATTGTTATGTATAACTAAAAAGACCAAATAAAATAAAAAAGTAAGCTATTGTCTTTTTGATTCTTTCTTTGGATCAGTTGACATGAAAAAAGCCAGTTTTAACTGTCCAGGCTTCAGTTTTCTTATCTCGAAACTTACTTGAGTAAAAAATCCTTATAGCAGAACCCAGAAGAGAATATGAGATAAAAAGTGATTAGCTGGTTTCCATTAAAATGGTTATGATGATAAAGAATTTGCATAATTAGGTAATCAGAGCGTACATCTACATTTTCACTCACCTTTCATGGGACTGCGCATTGGCAGAGTACCTGGTAACAGCAATTCCTGTGAAGTGATTTTGTCCATGTTGCGTTAACCAGTGCAAACTTTTGAGTTGCTTTTTAATTTTTATTTATTTACTTATCTTTATAAACTAATCGGTTTTGAGTTGTGTGACACCTAAAAGTCCAGGATTGTTTAGACTTTGCCCAGACTTGCAATGTGTGATTCTTACATTACAAAACACACAGTGCTTCTTCAAATAAATATAGTTTTAAAATAATTAATTGGGAAGCCTTTTGGCTAAGATGAATTTTTGATAAAAATTCAAAGGCAAATCTCAGTGAAACAGAATCTGGTAGTGATGAGTGATTCTGACTGCACAGTTATTTAGGATGTGTGTTCTAAGTTTCAGTCAATGCCTTATGATCTTGTTTGAAAAATGCTCTAAGGATATTACATCACACTCAAGAATGCATACATAAAATCTGAAAAAAAAAACCAATTCACAAAATTATCCTTACCCATGCTATATATTGTATATTCTACTCTAAATTAAATAGATTAAAATAATTATATTCCTTTTTATTGATTAATTCATTTTATAATGTTTGTGTCTACAAAGCTATTTTTAAAAATCCATTAATGTGTTATGGAAACTGCAGTTTAAAAACAACTCATGAAGAGGCATTAATTGCTGTAAGAGTTTCGTCATTATTTTTCTGCATTTGGTCTCATCTCTTCAACATCTAAATTTTTGCTTTTTTTTTTTTTAAGTGATGGAAGGATTGGCTTTATTAGCCAATGCCCTAAATTAGAGTTAAGAATGCAGAAATAGAGCTAGTTTGAACAGGCAGTAAATTAATCATCATTTAATATTATGACTCATTTTCTTTCATTTGTGTTTTATTTATAAAAATCAAAATTTAAATAATATTCATAGGTATAAGTTTTGCTTAAATAGTTTCTACATAAACATATTGTAAACTTTTGAGCTGTGAAAATTTTGTTTTATAAAATTATAAGCTAATTAATTTGAAAAGTGCTTAATACTTGCTGAGGCATTACTATTATTCTTCCCCAAAATTAAGAATGTTTCTTAGAACTGAGAAACAGACCATGTTGGATGTGTGATTATTTTTCTTTTTATAAAGCTCAAGGTTTCTTAATAAAGTTTTTAGCTTAATTAAATTTAATGACCTATGAGATATTTGTCACATGTGTTATAAAAAGTTTGAATGTTAAGTGCTTTGACTTTAGAAATATTTTTCATCTTCTACTTATTTAAGTAATCAATTTTTTTTTTCTGAAGGAAATCGAATTAATCAAAACAGTCAAATTGATATTAAAGATTTTTCACTGTAGTATGACATAATAGTCATCTAAGAATGTATCATTAAAAGACATTAGATAAAATCTAACATCTTATATCAATATTTTTTCAAAATGATAATTTCAATCAAATGTTAAATATAATAACAAAATCCAGTAACATATTTTAGAATTTGGAATCTAATAAATATGAAAAAAATATATACTAACTTTATTATTATATTTTATTTATAATATTATTTGTATAAGAATATGAACATAAATATGTACATTTTATACACACATGTATTTAGCTATACATATTTTTGTTACTATGTATCATATTAGATCAATAATAAACTAATGTTTGTATGAAGTGGCAAGGGATGTGGGCCAGTTACTGTGTGCCTTGCACATGTAAAGTCCTGGATTCCACCCCCAAAGCAAAACAAAAAAAAAAAAAAATTGTGGGGGAGATGGAGGAAAAAAATAAAACAAGAATAATGTGAATGTTAAGTGCTTTGACTTTAGAAATAAATAAATAAATAAATAAATTAAATTATAAATGTCCATGTATTTTGTCAGTGTTGATGATGGATTTTAGATCTCTATTTAAGTGATATTCATTTGACAGTGCTTTAACATAGAAATTTTATGATTTTGTTTAAAATATCAATATTGATAACTTTAGAACTTAAATGATTGTAACTGTAAAGTATGATGAAGTAACTGAAATGTCATTTTAACACTATTAATTTTAAAATTATTTTAGTAATGTTTTAATAAAAAAACTGTAAGAATAATGTTTTTTTCTCTTTATGTATATTAATTTTCCAGTCATTTCTGTAAATAAACCTTAAAAACTACATTTTAATTCTTCCAATTTTGTCAATGTTTTTTAATAAAACTACACTAAGCTTAGATTTAATAGAAAATTCCAGATATATTTCCATTATTAATGCTTTTCCCAGGCACAGACTAGTAATTTCCATTTATTCATAGTTTTATATCTTCTCATATTTGTTTTTCTCTGTTCCCTCCCTCCCCCTTTCTCTTTCTCTCTTTCTTATTCTCAGTGCTGAGGTCATTCAACCCAGGGTCTTGTACCACTGAGCTACATTCCCAGTCCTATGTGATTTCCTTAATCTAAATGTTATATGTCATTTAATCTTTACTTTTAAGTAGTTTGTATTTTCCTTTTCTCTTGTTGGAGATTATTTTGTCTATCTCCTCAAAGTATTTGCTGGCATATAGAAAAATATTATATTTAATACATGTATTTTTAAAATTTACCAACATTTCAATTTCTTATTCCAGCATTGTTCTGTTTATTGTGTTAGTATTTTTTTTAGTCTAAGGTGATATATAATATAACCAGATACTGACATTTTTTCCTTTTTAATAATTGCATAGTTTACTTCTTATGAAAGACCCTCAGAGTCCCTGTCCAAAGTGAACCACATGAAACACTGGCTGCAAAAGCAAGAGGCAAGTTTATTAATACACAGGCGCCTGCGGGTGCTCAGCAACACCTCAGCCGGAGCTTAGGTGAACTGGCACACCGGGCTTTGGGGTACAGATCTTTTATAGGGTACAATGGTCAGTTTCCCGCCTAGCACAGTAGCAGGTATCTCATTGGCTCTTTTGAATCCAGCATATAGGTAAACTTGTTTTTCACTATAGGTTCCTGGAAAACCCACATAAAAACCACTTGTTTTTCACTGTATGTTTCTGTTTGCTCAACCGTGCCGGTTCTTTCCCAACCATCCTGTTTTTCTTTTCTTTTTTAATCGGTTACACTTAACTGATTATCTGAAAAACACATCTGACGCCTGTGCAGGTGCAAAAGCAAGCCCTGATGATTTTGTAACTGGGCCTAAAGTTATTGGGCTGGGGTCTCTCACTTATTTTTCCTGTATTGGATAGGTATTCTAAGCTAATAGCAAACGGTTGCTGCTGGTTTTGTTTTCCTACTAATAGGTCTCCATTTCTTTCTTTTACGTTTTTATCAAGAGTACTTTTAATTAAGAATAAATGTAGAGCTTTGCCAGAATTATTATAAGCCTTAGTACACTGACTTTCCTCAATCTATTGGTGTTTCAAGTTAAAATATGTTTTCTAACAAAAAACAGATCTTAGTTGTCCTTTTTGTTCTTAATGAATGGTTCTGCTATCACATTGTTTTACTGTGTTTAACATGGCAGAATCTAAATTGTTGTTGTTGTTGTTGTTGTTGTTCCGGGATTCAACCCAGGGACACTTTTACCTTTGAGTTACAACTCAGTCCTTTCTGTTTTTTACTTTGAGACTGAGTCTTACTAAATTGCTTAGAGCTTCCATAAATTGCTGAGATTGGCTTTGAACTTGTGATCCTCCTGTCTCAGCCTCCCAGGGATTACAGGTGTGCACCTCTCATCTAACTGACTGAGTGCATTTTTGTGCACTGAGTGTCTGGTTTAATTTTAGTTGGTAAAATAATGTTGCAAGTCAATCATTTTTTTTTCTACTGAATTTGGAAAAAGTTGAACAGATTAGTAATTATAATTTTCTGTACAGTTTTAAAAACAGATTTGAAAGCAGCTATATCTGGATCTGCTTCAGGCAGGTGAAGAGTTTAATAGCTTCTTCATACTTTTATTGATATTTTTCAAGAATGTGTTTTGGGGTATATTTATTAGTTCTTTATATTGTTCAACTCATCTATTGCATGATTTATTTTTTCGTTTTTGGGTACCAAGAACTGAACTTGACACTGAGCCACATCCCCAGCCCTATTTCCTATTTTATTTAGAGATAGGGTCTCACTGAATAACTTAGCACCTCGCTTTTGCTGAGGCTGACTTTGAACTTGCATTCCTCCTGTCTCAGCCTCCCGAGGATTACAGGCAAGTGCCACTGTGCCCGGCTGTGCATGAAATTTTTGCAGCAAATTTGCTAATTCCTTACACGTGGACTTACTTTTAGTTTTCTATAATGAAGGGTTTAACATTGCAGAATCTAAATTCTAAATCTCAACTTTCCCATTTAAAGTTATTTTCTGGCCAGGTATAATGGTTAAAGGCTAACCTAGGCTACGTAGTGAAATCCTGTCTCAAAGTTAAAAGGGCTAGAGATATAGCTCAGAGGTTCACTCCTAAGTATAAACAAATTTTTTTTTAAATGAAACTATTTTTTGATTCAACTTATTTTAAGTTTACAGGAAATGTTTAAAGAAATGAAGATTGTTTGTTGTCTCTTTTCCAATTCATACCAATTCTACTGACTTTTATATTAATTACTTATTTGATTTTCATAATACTGCTGAAGGATTACCGTTTGCATCTCTATTTAAAAATGAGGAATTAGGCATATAAGAAACAAAAAACAACAAAAACAACATATGATATAGTTTAACACTGTATCATAAGTGTCTAATTTAAAAGCAAGGGCATTCATAGAATAACGCCCCACTACTAGGTCCAGTGAAAAAATTAAAGTGAAACAAACTCAACACAAGTGACATTTCTGAATAATTAGTTGAATATCAGTTGTTATTCAAGAGTTAATAATTACAAGAACATTAAAAGACCATAAAAATATTGTATTTCTACACAAGTCAGCCATTAAAAAAAAAGAAAAAAGAATATATTATAGCATTTGCTAGTAAGTGGATGGAAGTGGAGAACATAGGACTAAATGAAATAAGCAAGACTCAGAAAGTCAAGGGTCAAATGTTTTCTGTTGTCTGAAGCTACACCAAAATAAGAGCGGTAAGAGGTACAGAGATATGTGTTGGAGTGGGAATACCGGGAAAATAGAAGGGAGAAACAAGAGAGATTAATGAAGCAAAGGAAAGGGATTGAGAGGGAGGGAGGAAGAACAGGAAAATAAAATGGTGGAATAAATTGACCAAACTGTCTTATGTACATATATTAATGTACCACAGTGACTTTCACCTTTATGCATATCTATAAAGCACTAATTTATAAATATATAAATAAGTAAAGTGAAGACCAATACAGCATAGGAAGAGAAACACAGGGACAGAGCAGAGAAGGAAAGGGAGAAATAATGGGGACGGAAGTGGAGCAGATTATATTCCATGCTTGAAAGATTATGTCAAATGAACCCAACTAACATGTATAACTATAATGCACTAATAAAAAGACCATAATGAAAGATTAAGTAATGCATCTAAAGTCTTAGATACTTTATGATCATGACTGAAGATTAGGTAAGACATTATATCAATGATCCATAACAACTCAATTTACAGATTTAGAAGATAGCCTTCAAAAAACAATTTGTTTTCTCTCTGGAAATTTTGGTTAAAAAAACAACAACAGTATAATCTAAACAGAGAAGAGCTGAAGCCATATGATACAACTAGGAGACTGACTTGATTTGGTGCCCAAGAAAAGTTGCCAACATTTGGCAAACAGAAGCACATTATTTCAGGATGCATGAAAATCCTGGCATTGATGCCTGAGTCCTCTCTCTGGCTTTGAATTGTTTATTTCTATGCTGTCTTGTTATATGGGGGAGAGACAAAAACAAGCCATAAACCCATTCAAAATACTTTATTGACAGCACAGCCTACTTATGTTTCTATTTTGATAAACAGATGAAATGACAACTTCTGAAACTCCCTTCATGTTGTAAAAAGAAGGAAAAATGCACGTGGCAAAACACATTTGGAAATTTAGCAAACCTCAGATGTTTACTGTGAGATGTTGGATGAACCCAAACACAGCTGTGTACACTTCTACCAATTGAATATGGCATTTTTCCTCAAAAACAGCAAACACCTCTTCATGCTAGCAGCCTACTGATGATAGTACCATCCCATTAAGAATTAGCTTTGTTCATGCACAGCATATCTGTAAACCAGAAAGGCTATTCTCAGTTCATGAACAAGCTAAAATGCAGGGATGAAAATACTGTTTACAGAATAACTTAATATCCTGAAACTGTTCTAACAATTAGTACAAAACAAGCCATTGTGATTTGAATAAGATAGGAGCTGTATGAGCCTCTGAATAAATGGATGGAAAAAACACTGGCATGATTTGTCTGGCAAGATAAGGTCAAAAAAACAGTAGTTTTTTTTTTTTTTTTTTAATTTACCTTTTTAATTAATAATAATTAAGACATTTTAAAATGATTTATCGGTGGGTAAATTGGTTAAAATATTATAAAAATTTTGGCCAAATATATATGTATATACATATATATGTATAAATATGTATATCAAATATGCCAAAATTTTACTATATATATATTTATATATGTGTGTGTATATAGATATATACACACACTGTGTGTACACACACACACACACACATACATACATACATACACATCCTTGTAGTGGTAGTCCCTGTCCCATTAATAAAACATTTTTTATGTCTTCTTTCCTTAAAATGTATCAAAATGTAAGTTCATTAAGACAGCAATGGAAAAAAAGCTGAGAATAAAGCAAATACAGCAGCAAACAGCATTATTGATCATATCAAATATTCTATAATATTCTGATTTTTATTTGTTCAGCAATTACATTATCTTTAGTTTCATGTGTATTAGCTACTTCTTTGCTAAATCACAGAGTTCATAAAGTCATAATAAGTTAGAAAAACAATCAGGTTCTCAGTAACTGTGCAGAAAAAGAAATATCAAAAAGTATAAAATATGCTAAATTTGATTCCCAAGTGCTAAGGAGGGTGAGAATGTCACAGAACAAAAAGAAAGAAGGCATAAAGTTTTCCAAATTAGGTGAGATATATATATATATATATATATAATTAGCTCAGCAAGTCAAAGCTAAATAAATCAAAAACATCTATATACATATTTAAATGACTGAAAACAAAATATGAATGGAAAATTTTGAAAGAAACTAAGATAACAAATAAAGTTCATCTGGGGAAATAATGCTTTAAGTTACCATTGGCTTCTCATCTGACTAGGAAAGTTTAAGAATCATGTATTCATTAAAGGCAGTGACGTTAAATAAGTTGTCAGAGTGGAATTTGAAATCTAGAAAAATATCCTTTCAAATTAAAGAAAAACTAGTTGACAGAAAACAAAAAAACAAAAACAAAAAAAACTAAGAAAACTTGTAGTGAAAAGATTTGCCCTACAAGAAATATTAAAGAAAATTTATCCAACTTTAATAATATGGCACTCAGATAATAATATGACACTCAAATATATAAAATATTTATTTCTAAATATCCACTTTCATTATACAATTTCAGCATCTTATAAAAATTAAACAATGTAGTCAGACAATCAAAAAAAAAAAAAAACATTTATAATTGAATGTGACATGAGTGGGCTATAGAACTCCTAAGAAATACACACATACACACACACACACATAACACAAAAACAATGATAAAAACCCTGTGGGACTCAAAATTTGATTTTATAAATGTCACAGTATTTGAGATTGATGTTACTAAAAATCATATTACAGATACTAGAAACAAAACAAATGGAAATAGCAAAAAAGAAAATTCTCTTTGTCATAATATTAAAAATTTAAACACAAATATGAATATTGAAGAATAAATACATAAAGTTGCTTAAGAACTCTAAATTGATTATTATAAAATATAGCTAAAGAAAATTAGAGAAGTTGAGATAATCAGGAAAATATATTCATTCATTCACCTTTCCCAATTGATACATAGATTCAACAAATCCCAAATAATATCAAAATAGGTGAATCCTTTATAGAAATTGACATGTCAGATATAAAATTTAAATAAAAATGCAAAGGGAGTAAAATATCCAAAGCAATCTTAAAAAACAGAAATGAAATCATAATTACTCTACCTGATTTCCAAACAGTGTGATATTTGCATAAAGATCAACACGTACATCAATAGAAATAATAAAAATTCCAGAAACAACCACTTTTCTGTGATCAGTTCATTTTTCTTTTTCTGCAATGAAAACAAATTAGTGGACCAAGGAGAATATTTTTTAATAGTTTTTGAATAGCTAGATATTAAGTTGAAACCTAAATTTCTATTTCATATCATACAAATATGTTCATTCACACTTACATAGAATTTAAATGTGAAATACACAGTCAGAAATATTTCCATAAGCCAGTCCCCAAGAGCCAAAATCCAAATGTTTTCCCTGATATGTGGACACTAACCCACAATAAGGACGAGGAAGAATAGAATGGGAACTCAGTAGATTAGACAAAGGGGAATGAAGGGAAGAAAGGAGAAGAACCAAAAGAAACTTCTAGATTGTGTTAAATGCTGATAAAAAGAAAAGGAAAAAATGATGCTAAATGCAAACTTTCCTTGTATTTGGCATTGGTAGTCATCAATGACTAGGAAGAGAAGTGGTGAAGATGGAAGCCAGATGAAGTTATTGAATACATTGGGAATAGGAAGTAAAGATAAGGAGAAAAAGGCTTTTATAGTTTATGAAAGCTTGAATGAAAAGAGGAAGAGGAAGCAAGAAGGCTAGTATGGGGAGAGAGTGCTGGGAAACTCATAATCCCTGCCACCACTTCCCTTATGGACAGGTCTTCAGCATTTTGATAATTTAAGAAGAAGGAGCTATTTTTTTTCTTTTTTTTAAAGTGAAAACATAGATACTAGAACATTAGTTGGGATAATTAGTGCAGCAAGAAAATAAGAGCAAAGATCCTTTGGAGAAAAACTGTTTTTCTTCAATTATGTGCTTTATTTCTCTAGGAAAAATAACCTGGAGGAATATATAACAAATACTGAGTCTTTTTCTCTAAGAGAAGGAATTGTGCATGATCTATCTGTCCATAGTCATATAGAGAGAGAGAGAGAAAAAGAGAGTATATATACAACATGGTACTAATCATAGTTTCAGGCATCCAGTGGGGATCTTGGAACATGAAGAAGGTGGGGCCAACTGTACTACTCTCCTACAGAAATCGTTGAGTAATTTTGTGTAAATCATGAGAAGGTTTTAGGATTAGATTTTCTTTGTAATATGGGGGGTCACTATATGAGTTCATTTTTAATTGTTTATTTTCTTAATCCACATGAGAGATTTCTCCATATATCATGCAATAAATCATCCAGGATTAAAAGATTGACCCTCACTTCTTCACAGTAAAGGAAACAATGAAGAACATAAAGAGAGACATCAGAATGGAAGAAAATCTTTGCCACTTGCACCTCAAATAGAGTATTAATCTCCAGTATATATAAAGAACTTAAAAAATATAAATAAGAAAATTAGCACCGAGAGAGAGAGAGAGAGAGAGAGAGAGAGAGAGAGAACTAATCAATAAATGAGCAAATAAAATGAATAGGCACTTCGCAGAAAAAATAAATATGAATGTCCAATAAGTATATGAAAAAATATTCAACATCCTTAACAATTAAAGAAATGCAAATTGAAACTATACTAAGATTCCATCTCACTCCAATCACAACAACAATTATCAAGAATACAAGTAATAATAAATGTTGGTGAGGATGTTGGGTGGGGCAAAGTTTCATTTATACATTGCTGATGGGATTGCTGATGAGATTCCCCAGAAAGCTTGGAATGGAACCAACAATTGATTGACCAAAGTATCCCACTCCTTAGTATATACCCAAAGGACTTAAAATCAGCATACTACAGTGGCACAGCCACATCAGTGTTTGTCTCAGCTCAATTCCCAATAACTAAGCTATAGAACCAACCCAGATGTCCTTTAACAACTGAATGGTTAAAAAAAGTATGGTATATATGCACAAAGAAATATGACTCGCCTTTAAGGAAGAATGAAATTATGGCATTTGCGGTAAATGGATGTAACTGCAGAATATTGAGCTAAGTGAAATAAGCAAATCAAAAAAAAAAAAAAACCAAAGGCCCAATGCTCTGTCTGATATGTGGATGCTAACACACAGTAAAGGAGCAGGGTTGAGGGAAAAGAATAGAAGTTCATTGGATTAGACAAAGGAGAATGAAGGAAAGGGAGGAAAATGGGAATACAAAAGACAGTAGAATGAATCGGACATAACTTTCCTGTGTTGATATATGAATATACCACCAGTGTAACTCCACATCATGTTCAACCACAAGCATGAGATTTTATTTACAATCAATTATACTCCGTTTATGTATAATATGTCAAAATACATTCTACGGTTCATATCTATATCTGTATCTATATATCTATATATCTATATATCTATATCTATATCTATATCTATATATATATATATATAGAGAGAGAGAGAGAGGGAGAGAGAGAGAGAGAGAGAGAGAGAGAATTTTTTTAAAAAGAAGAAAAAAAGCATTGGCTTCAACCATTGTACTTCAGAACCATTTGAACTTACTAGTCTTGAAAACTATCTTAATTATGAAGTTGAATGTGAAAATAATCATTTCGAAGTTTAGAAAAGAAAAGAACCTCTTTCTAGACAATGTTTTCCTAAATCGTTTCAACTTCAGAATCACATGGAAGTTTAACAAAGGTACCTGAGTTATGATTCAGAGATTCAGATTAATGAAACTGTGGTGTTACCTGAGCAAAGGGATTCATAAAATCTCTGCCTTGTTCTCATCGTGAGTTTATCAACTTAATCTGTATATAAATTTTACCTGGATTTCTACGTTAGACCTGGGATTCTACAATAGTAATTTTGAAGTTGGGCCTGAGACTATGCAGATCTTGTTTATCTGAGACATTTTTAGGAAACCAGGGTAAAACGCTTTTTGCAAACAGACACAATTATGCTGTATGTAATTCCCGTTTTTGTATGTTTGGGAATCATGCATTTAATTAGCACTTTTTTTGGTCTGTGAATCCTTCCCTGAAAGCAACAACAACTTATTTAAAAAAATCATCTCAAAATATAAAATTTTCCTAAGAAATGTTAATTTTTAAGATTAAATTGAAAAAATTTTTAAATTGATGGTGAAGAAGATGAAAAGGGGTGAATGGAGGAGGAGGAAGAGAACAAGAAGGAGAAAGAGAAGAAACTGCTCTTTGGATTACATCAGATGCCTCCGAATTATATGAGAATTAATATTTAAGAAATTCAAGAAATGAGACAGTCACTGTGATTATAAAGAAATGATACGTAACAATCAGTCACTTCTCTTCCTTTGTGGTCATTCTCTATCCACAGTTGAAGGGTTGTTATAAAGTTCTTTCAATATCCTTTGGCTTTTGAAAAGTGATATGACTTCTGCACATGGAAAAATTAAGTAAGCAGAGTGAATGCTAACAGGAATGGCTGTTTCTGTCCACTCTTGGAGGCAAAACACAAGGTTGTTGGCAGGATTCAAGGAGCTAATAATATCGATGCTGGCCCCACACCCCCTCTTCTACTTTTATTTGTGCAGGAGGCAGAAATTAGTAGAAAGGCCAGAAAATTTGGATTACTCCATTTATTTC
The DNA here is from genome assembly GCF_021218885.2 of Marmota monax. Classification (NCBI taxonomy): domain Eukaryota; kingdom Metazoa; phylum Chordata; class Mammalia; order Rodentia; family Sciuridae; genus Marmota; species Marmota monax. The sequence continues at coordinate 457,784 of NW_026694247.1, read as the reverse complement.
ATGTGAATTACTTACTGAATTACTCTTTTGTTTGTTTGTTTTTTTTTTTCTGGGAGAGAACCTACTGATCAAAAAAGGTAGAATCAGTATCCGGGAAAATGATGAAATTGATCGTTGAAATTAATCATTAGAGTTCAATAAGGAACTAAAGCCACTAAAATTATGCTACCTGGTGCAGAATCCATTAGTTGGTAGAACTTTTAAAAAGGTGAGGCTTAGTGCATTTCCATATAGTATTTATTTATAGTAGCCAAAATTTAAAAACAAACTAACTGTTCATCAATTAGCAAATTAATTTAATCCATGAAATGTATTATTCAGCCATAAAAAGGAATGCATTACTGACCTATGTTCAAATATTGATGAATCTTGAAAACATTGTGCTAAATTAAGAAGACCAGATGCAGAAGGTTACCTATTTTATAATTCTATTTGTATAAAAGCATAGGGAATTCTATATACAGAAAGTAGATAAATGTGTTGTGTTACTATGCTAAGTGTAAGATTATAAATTACTCGTAAAGGCTACCTGAGAATTCTTTGGGGCCAATGAAAATATTCTTCAATTAATTACTAGGTTCATAGTTACAGTCTCAAAAAATTTGAATACAGGAAAAAACTGCTAAGTTGTGTACCTTAAAAGTATGCATTTTGTGGTATATAAAGTATGTATTTCTTTTTTTTTTTTGATACCAAGAATTGGCACTTAACTACAGAGCCACATCCCTAACTCTTTTTTATTTTTTATTTTGAGACAGGGTCTTGCTAACTTGCTTAGGGTCTCATTAAATTTCTGAGGCTTGCCTTGAACTTGGGACCCTCTGCCTTAGCCACCTGAGATTATAGGCATGTGCATCAAGCAGGGATTACACATCTCATTTTTAAAAGAGCTATCCCTGAAGAGATCAAACTTTTTAAAAATAATTTAATTGTGGTCTGTAACACAACTCAGGATTGTTTACAGGAATTTTAAAAAATATTCAGCATCTATCAAGTTAAATTTTACAATATCTAGAGTTAATTATTACCATGTGTAGAAATCAGCAGGGAAATACAACCATAATGAAAAGAAAAACCAAATAAAAACTTTCCCAGAATTAGCAGACATTAGAATTAGAACACAAGGGCAATAAAACAATATGGTAACTCTATTCCACTTGTCAAAAAAATGGAATATTCCAAGGTACATACAGAATTAATCCATCCAAGTCAAACCTGTAGTGAAGTGAGCTCCAGTCTCTAACATGGAGCACACCTGTAATCCCGGTGCCACCTCGGGAAGCTGAGGTTGGAGGACTGAGAGTCCAAAGCCAGCCTCAATAAAAGTGAGTCACTAAGCAACTCAGCAAGTCACTGTCTCTAAATAAAATGCAAAATAGGGCTGTCCCTGAGTTCCATCCCTGTGTACCAAAAAATAAATAAAAATAAATAATAAAGAAATGTTTGTGAGCCACAAAACAGCAAAATAATCTATAGACATTAAAACAACAGGAAAAATATTGAAGCTTACTATAAATATGGAATATCTCTTCATTTTTTTGGTTCTTGAATTTTTAATTTGGCATTTTTCTCATATAGAACTTTAACACATTTTGTTAGCTTTGTATGTGAGTATTTCGATCTTTACCTATGTTTTATTAGCTAAATGATGATGTGTTTTTAATTTCAAATTTCATTTGTCCATTTCTGATGTATAGTAAAGCAACTTACTTCTGTACATTAACTATATATTGGGGTAATAATTTTTTAAAAAAAGTCAGTGCCTAGAAAGCCTTGTTTTTCTAGGTAGTGAGATAAGAAAATTTCTAAAGAATGGTAAAAGAAATTGAGAGGGGAAGATAGGCACTACCTGTGTCTAATTTACTGGCAAATCTAGAATCATATTGCCTCTGCACTCGAAACACACTGAGAATCTGAAGTTTTCTTCATCTTCATAGCATAGCACTATTGTCTCTTCCCCAGAATATCTTTGTCCTCTTGAATTTGCCTCATGCCCCTACTTATCATTTTTTTAACACAGAATCCAGAATTTCTGCTAAATAAAATGAATATTAAATCAATTATCTGTTCAAAGATTTTCAATGGCTTTTCTAGATGTTGAATAAAATGCAAATTTATCATGACCTATAAGGTTCGATATTATTGGTCATACAGCAGCTCTGTGACCTCATCCTCTATTGCTTTCTCGTCAAACTCTCACCTTGCAGACCTACTTGATGATTTTTAATCATAATAAACAATGGGAACTTGCATACCCTACTGTCACTGACTAGGATGGTTTTCCTAAAGGAAACTCCATGGCTTTTTCTCTAAATGAAGATCTCTTTTCAAATATCACCACCATAAGGTTTTTCCTAAATATTATATACAAATTAGTGCTACCATATTTGTCATTATTCACCAAAGAGTAAAAATATGCCCTTCCACATATGTATTTTTCTATCTATCTCCATCTACCAGAAAATTTGGAAAAGACAGACTTTACCACTATTGAATTGCCAGGCAGTCATGTAATCAATAAATAAATACCTGTTTAATAAATAACTATAAACAAAGAAATCAGGAACTGTGTGAATGATTGAGCATGTAACCAGGATACAAAAGTAAATTAAAACAAGCAAAATTATGAAGTAATGGTAAAATGAACAGCGTGATTAATGAACAGAGTGTTGCACAAGTCTATTTATAATAAGTCCAGGAAGCCTGTTTCACAGAACAAGCCTACTTACACACATGTCACCAGGATAGGAAAACAGACAAAAAATTATATATATAAAATTATATATATTTTTCCCTTTTTTTCTGGACCTGTTCTCCATTTTTTTCTTCCTTCCATTTCTCTTTTACTGATGATTTTGAGTTCAATAGGATTTGAGACAAGTAGATTTTTTTTATTTCAATAATATTTACTCCATGTACTCTGTATCAGTTAACTGTACCAGGTACTGATATATAGTGATGGAAAAGACATAACCTCTTCCTTCAAAGAGTTTACAGGATAAGTGCAGATGGTGGTGGCAGTGGAGGTGAAATCTAACAGGCCTCTGTGTGCTTCTAGAGGTGACTGCCCACCTCAGGAGTGATAAAACAATAATAAACTCGAATTAAAAAAAATGTTTCTCCCTGTAATCCTGGCACAGAAGGGCAAATGCCAGATGATCTCACTTTTCTGTGTAACCAAAATAATCTGGATCTATAGAAGCACCCGGTAGAATGTGGTTGCAAGTGACTGAGAAGAGGAGATTAGTACTAAGGAGTAGTCCCAGGACAAAATTTCATTTAAACCAGAAGCGCTCTTATATGAACTATTGTACAGTAGGATGAATATAATTAATAATACAGTATTATGCACTTGAAAAGTTCTAAGTGGTTTTAAGTGTTCTTACTACAAAAAATAAATATATGATATAATGCACATATTAATTAGTTCATATAAAGAATTCCATCGTATGCATTTAGTTCAAAACATCAGGTTGTGTACCATTAATCCATATGATTTTTGTTAATTTCAAAAGGAAAAACAAATTTTTACAGAGCACTAGAGGCAGAAGAAAATTTTTCTAAAAGTGTAAGAACTAATCAAGATGAATAATTAGGCAAGTTGCAATAAAGATGTATTTCTTTTCAAAAAAATGTATCCTAGAGCCTTTGGGGAAAAAATTGAAAAATCATACTTCCTTAACAAATGTATAACTATCTCTTACTTTGAATAATTCAAATTTTCCTGTATTGTCCCACAATATTATCTATAATTTTTATATCAAATAATAATAGCAAAAATTGTATAATTTGGGAATTATCCTCAAACCTAAAACTTGTTAAGAACATAATTTGTCAGGTCTAACTAGGACCCACTGTCAGTGCTAAAGAAAAGTATGACAAGTCTGAAATTGTGATGATATCATACATTTTATAAGCTTCTCTATTTTGCCAAGCATTTTCTTTGTAATAATTGAGCATCCCTATCTGAAAATCTCAAATCTGAGCTGGCTTAAAATCTGAAACTTTGAGAACTATCAAGTCTCCCTTTTCTACTCCACAAATGGACCTCATGTGATAGGTTATAGTCAAAATACAGATGCACTAAATCTATTGTGTAAAATTGTCTTGAGACTACGTTTATAAGGTATATATGAAACAATTATTTTTTAGCCATCCATCCACAAAATATCCTATTATAAATATGAAAATAGTCCAATTTAAAAATAATTCAAAATCTGAAACACTTTTGGTCCCAAACATTTTAAATAAAGGATACTCAATCTATGTATCACATGTTGAATTATCACAGTGACTCATCTTTGCAAGGGAGAATTAATGGTAGTGAGAAAAGCTATCATTGAGCATAGGATATGACCACCATAAAAAATTCTGTCTAGACCACAGATTTTCCAAAAACTAATAGGTTACTTCTATCAGTATTGAATTTTACTGTTTTCTTCATATATAAAACTATTTTAATATAATTAACAAGTTATGCTGTCTGGAAAATTCAGAGAAAATATCCCTCCTCCAATTAGAAAGCTGTGAATCTGTCATGACAGCAAATAAATGTTGCCACTCAGGAATATAAAGAAAGCTAGACATCTAAGCAACTTTACTTTTTGCTATTTGAATTAGGATTCATCTCATAAAGAATAGCAGGTAATTATCTAATTATATTCTTAAACTCTAATGGCTGAATTAAGCTGCTTTTTTCTTAACATCAAGAAATATGTTCAAACGAAATGCCAGAAACATTCACTTAAAAAGTATGTAAAAACTTTTTTTTTGCCAAATGATCCCACTGTGTCAATTTTCTGAAGTGTATAGTGTCATTTTTCTTTTGATCTTTTTATATCTTTGATATATTGAGTGTTTTTGATCAGCAGTAGCTTAAGCTCTGCTAAAGACAATATTCACAGAATTGATGGGTTGAACGTATTTATTTTTGAAAATTGTGGTATGTATTGGTGTATTTATTTCCAAAATGTCTCAATTTACTTGTTTAAACTTTTTATTGTGTTAAAAAAGCCATAACATTAACTTTATCATCATGACTACTTTATAAGTAAACAATTCTGAAGTGTTAAAGAGTATTATTATGCAACAGATTTCTGGACCTTTTCTGTCTTGCAACACTAAAACTATACTGATTAAACAATAATATCCCCTCTACCTTTTTTCTGTTTGTATGATTTTGACAACTTCAGACACTTGGCACAAGTGAAACTATACAGTATTTGTCCATTATGTGACTGGCTTATTTCACTTATCATAATGTACTATAAATTCACTAATGTCATGATGGATCTAATGTCATGATAGCCTATTTTCTTTATCCATTCATCTACTGATAGAATTTTGGATTGAGTTACTATTTTGGTATTGTAAATAATGCTGCAAAATATGGATGTGCAAATATTTCTTCAATATCCTACTTTGAATTCTTTTGCATATATACCCAGAATTGGAAATGTTAGATGATATGACAATTTAAAGTAACTTTTATATTGTTTGCAATAATGGATGCACCATTTTTATTCCCACACAAGTGTGCAAGGATTCCAATTTCTCTCTATCCTTGCCAAAACTTGTTCTTTTCCATTCCTTTGAGAGTGGCTTGCCATAATGGATGTGAAATAGTTTCTCTTGTGGTTTTTGATTTGTCATAAAATTAGGTATATTGAGTATCTTTATATATACTTATGGGTCATTTGTATATCTTACTTATAGAACTGTCTATTCACATCTTTGACCATTTTTTAAGATGATGTTTTGTTATTGTTACTGTTGAGTTATAAACATTCTTTATATGGTATTGACCTCTTATTGGATATATAATTTAAAAATGTTTTCTAGGTTGCCTTTTTATTTTGTTTCCTTTGATGCACCGAAGTTTTTGAGTTCAATTTAGTCTCATTTGTTTATTTCTGTTTGCTTTTGTTGCCTATGATTTGGGAGTCACATTCAAGAAATCATCTCCAAATTCAATGCCCTGAAGCATTTCTCCTTGGTTTTCTTTTAGAATTTTTACAATTTTTGTATTAATTAATGCACCTCATGTAACTTTTTAAATTTGATATATTTGAAGCTCCAATTTCATAATTTTGTGTATGGATATTCAGCTTTCCCAAATTTAGTTGTTGAAATTATCCTTCCCACTATGTAGTCTTGGTACCTTATGGAAAATCATTTGGGCATATATGCCATGTGTTATTTTCAGTCTCTGTGTTCTGTTTTATTGATCTATATAATTGCCTTTATACCAATACCATGTTATCTATATGTGAGTGCTTTGTAAAATGTTTTGAAAATGAAAGTATGAGACTTCCAACTTTGTTCTTTTATTCCTATATTATTTTTGATATTTGAGGCCATTTGAGATTTCATATGAATTTCAGACTTTTTTGTTTTGTTTCTGCAAAAATGCCATTTGATTTATGATAGGTATTTCATAGAATCTTCACATTGTTTTTGGTAGAATAAACATTTTCATAATACTAATTCATTTGATGCACAGGCACAAGACTACTTGTATTTTTATATTTCCCTTTTCCGTTAAATTTCCCTCTGAGTATGGAGATTCAAATATTATTGTGATAATACAAAGACTTTAAAAAATAATTTTGAGCCTGATTACGGAACTAAAGGGTTGTGAATGAGGTACTTCAGAGATGGGGAGGATTTCGGTCATCTCTCAAACTTGGCTCAATAAAGAGAGATTTTCAGGGGCTTTTATGTTGCAAAAGAAATGTCCACAAACATAATGGCTTGAGATGGCATGCATTTACTTTTTCACAGAGTCTTAAGATCAGAACACAGGGCACAATTTAAATAGGTCCTCTGCTCAAACTCTGACAAGTTTGTCATGAGTGTGTTTGCTGTGTAAAATTTCATTGAAATGTTACTCCAGGCCCACAAGAATTCAGGACTTTGCAGTTGTAGGAAAGGGACCCTTAGCTTTTAGAGGCTACCTATGATTCCCAGCCACATGACCCTTTCCATATTGGCTTATAGGAGGCCAACAGACTACCTCCTGTTGCTTCTTTAAATGCCCTCCATAAAAGGCTTGCCTGATGAGATATAGCCCTCCCAGCTTACCTACCTTGTAATTACTGAAAAGTCAACTGATCAGGAGTTTAATTACTTCTTCAGAATGCAATGTGATTTAATCACAGGAGCAATATTCCATCCTGTTCATACATCTTGTTCACAAGCAAAGGAAATTACATATAATATGTGCACCAAGGGAAAGAAATCATGCCAACAACTGAGCCAATGGCCTATTTGTTGCAAAGCCTCTCAGTTAATGCTTTTCTCCTAATTCCTAGGCAGGCCATCATCAGGTTTTCCCCAAACATACATATGTTTGCTTAAATCAGAAAACATTTATGGAATGTGTTTGTTTCTTTGTAGGTAGATAAATACATAAGCCTTTACACTTGGTTATATTGATGCCTAAATGGAAAACTGAAATACTCCTAAGATGTGAAATTTAAAATAACATTCAACTATTTCTGAGTTGTGTTAAAACTCACTCTTAATTTTTCACTCACATGAGAGTCAAAATACTAAAGTATTGATATAAACAAAACAAACTAATTCTGGTGTATGACTTCCCTCCTTTTCTGAAGTCCTGCCTATGGTTAAATCCTGTTTAATTTTAGATGAGAATTGTAGTGGGTGAAATTATAAAAAGCTCAGAAATTGGGACTTTTGAGAATATCAAACATTCAGGTACTGACATTATTTCTTAAAATTAATGGAACAATTCAGAGCTCTCTGACCACTTCTGTACCTCTAAAATCCAGGCACTAAATTAAGAGATAATGTCTTATGAAGTAAGAAAAGGAGACAAAATAAAGTTCATTCCTCAGTGATCAGTAGGATTGAAAATGTTGAGAATCAAATATTATTTATGAGAGATTTTTCACTTGAGTCTATTTTTGAGGATACTATTGAAGTTTAATAATATTGGTGTATGAATAGAATACCTCATTTGATAAACATCCTCTGAATCCTGGGTTCTGATTCACATTCTATCACAATCATCTGTTGTTTATACTGAAAATAAGTTGTGAACATGGTTATCACCAAAGAGCTTGTTGTGATTACAAATTCTTGAGCTCCATCTCACACCTACTACTAAATCTGTTTTAAAATTTTAAAATATCCTCAAATGATTCAGAAACATTAAAACTTGAGAATCAAGGCCAGTGATCATGGTTATCACTTTACTCTTTTGAAAATCTTGGATGAAATTGCTTGTGTAACATCTTTGTTCTGTGGTTCTGCTTTGTCCAATCATTTAGCAGTCTTTTGAGAATACACATTCCAAGGCAATGTCACTAGAGTTCTTATGATCCAACCTTTGAAAAGACAGTGTTCATGGTTTTGGATAATCTCTATAGGTAACTCTGATGGGCAACTAGGTTTGGGGCATGTTGAACTAGATGATGTCTATCATATTCTCTAGAATATGAAAAATGATAAGACTTCATAGTTATATATGTTTCTACTTCAATATATGTATTATCCAATAAATTTTAAATAACTTTTCAGAATACAGTGTCTATCTGATTAGAAATAAATTGCTATAATGCCAGTTTTCCAGGAAGGGGTAACTGTAATTGAACAAGAAAGGTTTAGTTTTTTGAGTTTATAGGCAGAGGAACAGATAAGGTTCATGGAATGGATTCTTTCCCTTCAGCCTCTGCAAAGACAAATGTTCATAAAACTTAAAATTAATAGAGATCTGGAGAACACTGTTTTCTCAGGACCTCCTAAACAAGTGCTGTTAGGTCTCTGAAACTTCCTGTGTCTTCTGAAGCCATCTTCCACTTTAAGGTGGTTAACCAGAAATCAACTATTATTGTGCTGTTTTTCCAGTGTTTTTGTGAACCTACAATTCTTTACATTTTTCTGGCACATAGAGTTTATATACACATGAAAGTTTTATCATACTATTATTTTTTATCATACTATTATTTAGTAAGCTAGTTTCCATTATCTTTACTCAAATTAGGCTGGTGGCACTAAACACTTTCAATTTCATTACATCTTTCACGAACATTAAGGATGGTATCCTGGACCATTGCAGTTTATTTTAAACATGATATTAGATAGTCCTGTAAACATACAAAGGAAAGATACAATAAAGAAGGCAATGTCTACTTTTCAAACTATATCCAAAGGTTTTAATTTATTTGTTACCTATTTCCTTATCATTGCTTTTCTACTCAATAACTAGATAAACTAGATTTATCTCTTAATTTAATTCTGATGCTGAATATAATTCATTTATAGTATTAACTTATTGTCTTGATTTTTATATCATAAAATATGTATAAAAGTAGGATATCATGTAAAATGGCCATCTATATACTAATCATATATTAAGCACCTAGAATGTGTCATGTAATTTGGTACATCATTTGCTCAGTTTATTTTCTATTTAATCTTCACAATGCAACATAAGTTAGGTACTATTATTTTTGAGTCATATTTTCAAAAGAAATATGTAGAAATACGTTTTATCCATGAACATACAGCAAATTTAGATTTTGTACTAGAAAAAAAGTGACTTTTACTGCATATTAGCAATAACAAAGAGGTCAAAGCAGAAAGAGATCCCAAGTGTGGCAGTTTAGCACGTTAGAGGGTATAATCCTTTAGTGTTCCAGCTAAAATTGCTGACTACACAACCTAATAGACACTCAAACACATCTTGAGTTAATGAATAGGAGCCAGAATATGTGAATAAGCACTTAATCTGGGAGACTGTCCAGCCTCCACATGACCTGGCTGACCAACGTTATCCTCATAACTACTTGCAGACCCATGCCATTACTATCCTCCACAAGCATCATCCTCTCCTTTTCATCCAAGTCAGATCATTTGATGAAGTACCGAGTCCATCTATATTCTTTGCTACCTAAAGGAATATAACCTCATAGTATGCACAACTGAAGATTAAAGGAGAGATTTCATAACAAGATTGGGTTCTCAGCAAACGAGAAACCTAGATTTACTATTTCCTGCATCTTGTCTACTGTGGTAGATTTTGAGGCAATATGATCAAGTGCTCAGTTATTAAGAAGCTAGAGCAGTCAGGTTGGACCAACTTCAATCCCCTACTTGGCTGACTTCATAGCATTCAGTAGTGGTTCATTCCCACCTCAAATGGCTTTTTGTTCTGAGCATGGATATTGAAAATGAACCAGATAAACTATCATTTCCTAATGAGGGTTATATGGGTAGGGAGAGTGTTTACATTGTTATGTGGTAAATTACTGAAGGAAATAGACCACTCAGCAGAATAAAAGAGCCTTAGTTCTGAATTCTGAATGCTCTGGGTAAATGAAGGATTAAAATTTGGTCTAAAAGTTAGAAAAGGGAAGTTCTCTAATATAATTGCGTTGAGTTTCCTTTGGAGATAATATATTTTTCTGTCATCGTCAGTGTTTAATTAAAGACAAAGTGAAATAATTTAAATGCAAAGGAGTTATATAGAAAGCATAAAGCTTAAAGACTATTTATAATCAGATTTTTAACACTTTATCATTCTAAGTGAGTATTCTGTGTGCTATCCTAAATATTTTAAACTTTATATTTATAGATGGAAGACGAGAGAACAGAGAGACTTAGAAGCAATCTAGTATAATGAAGGATTTTGATTTATATATTATATTTCAAAAAGAGTTAAATATATATTAAAATATTAGTGTTCTTATTTTAAATAGCTTTGGTAAGATTTTAGTGATTGAGAGATAAACACACAGAGAAATAAAGACAAATATGAATGTATCTATAATTCTGTATCCATTTTTATATGTTCAATGTTTTTAAAAGCAAAACCTATTTCAGTATTTTTCTTACAAGCACATGGAAGGACATAAAAACATGTTAAATTTCATAACTTTCTTGTTGTGCTATAAAAAATTATGTGTCAAAAAAGAAAAAAATGGGAAGGTAGTTCATATTTTCTCATTCAATCTATTCTATATGATGTTCCAATAAAATTTAGTTGTTTTATAATAGTTCTTTATAATGGTTTATATAGAAATCATGTCTTTATAGCTTTGACTGTAATTGAAATCTTGACAAGATTTATTTTTGATTGTATCATTTTAATTTTGATTACTTAAAATTTCCTAAAGTGTCTATTCATTAAAATTTCAAGCACTTCGGCATATAGTAAAATATTAACTTTTTCTACAATTCATACAAATTCTGTATCTGTATTTTACTTTTTTCATAGCTAGGTTTCAAATTTAATCATTACAACTTATGACTTTTCTTTGAATTTTCTAAGTAATATATAATTACATGGATTTGCATATTGTTTTTTTCTTCATATTAAAAACACTATGTTAAAAACCAAGATGGAAAGGCTACATGCTGGATGTTTCAACTCTGTGACATGAGAGATCAAAATGTAGCACAGAGGATTTTTCGGGAAGCCAGACTACACTGTGGGATGATATTGATACTATGATGTAGACATGGAGTTAAAGAACTAGTGTAACATCATGTACAGCCCCAAGAATGGGATCTTAATTGGAACAAGTTATACTCCACGTATGTATAATATGTCAATAAATACTCTACTGTCATGCATATCTAAAAAGAATAAATAAAAAAGAGAAAAAAAGAACTCGTGTGAGTGTGTGCAAGTAGAATGCTGAATATTGTTTTTTTTTTTTTTCTTGCTGATGCAGTGTTTTAATAAATATTAAGTTGGAGCTTCTGTGTTTCCCTCAATTGGAAATGACATTAGGATCTCTGGCATTTTGTATGAGGAAGATAGTATCTTTTGCTAAGTTATATAGAGTACAAAGAGCTATTTTTTAAAAAAAAAATAAACACTTCAGATGACTCCTTTTCATTATTTTCAATACCCTTATCTTGGAGCATAAGGTTACATTATAATACAGACATATATTTAATTTGTATTACAGTACATACCACTTTGATTTTTTTTTTTTTTGGTTTGGTTTGGTTTTTGGTCAATATTGTCTTGACTGGTATGACCTCCAAAATTAATAGCTGCTTTTTTGGCAATTAAAAAAAATAGCATGGAGAGATGGAAAAGTCCAGGGATTCATAATGAGTCATCCACCAAGTCCTATCCAAGACTTCTGTTCCTCTTAAATCTTTCTTTTTTTTTTCCTGTTGATTTTTTGAAATATGACTGACATACAAAAAGTACCATATTTTAATATGTATAACTTGATGTGTTTGAAGATAAGAATTTATCTGAACCATCAACACAATCTATGCTATAAACATACCTATCATCTGTAAAATCCTTAACTTTTGAGAAAAAAAAAAATTGTAATAAGATTTTAACCAGGCACAGTAGCACATGCTTGTACCAGTGGCTCAGGAGGCTGAGACAGAAGGATTGTGAGTTCCACACCAGCCTCTAAAATTTAGCAATACCCTAAGCAAATTGGCAAAGCTCTGTCTTTAAATAAATTATTAAAAGGGGCTGGGGCTGGGGATGTGGCTCAGTGGTTTGCCCCTGGGTTTGAGCCCCGGTACCAAAAAACAACAACAACAAAAAAAAGATTTTAAATATAAGGAAGTGGTGATCAAAATTTAATTTTCTGTCTCATAACTGCTTGTGGTATTTTTTGAAGTTCAAGAACTATGATAAATATTTGTGTAGTTCTTAATCTACATAATTTTGATCAGATGGCTACTTCAAATTTTAGAATGTAGAATAAGAAATAGTCCCACTGGGATGTCCAATGTTTGAAGAGGCATTGGAATTAAAGTCTTATATTTATTCCTGATGGTGCTTTGGCTTGCTATATTCAGTTGTGATTTTTATCCAGTTTTTTTTTTTTTTTATAATTTTAATGGGCACATTGTGATTCAATGAGTCTTGAATTTATCCCAAGATTCTGCATTTTTAACAAACTCTCAGGTAATGTGCAGTGGCAATTCTGAGCTTGTTAGAGAGTGGTTTTTAATATAGCTGAATGCTTGCAATATCTGGAGACTTTTTAAAAACACAATTGGAATATGAGAAAAGTTCTTGACTTTAGTATTTTCTGAAGCTCTGAAGGAGATGCTAATTGCTTGTCAGGGTCAGATATCACTGGCATTAAAATTTCAACCACTCTTCAAACCCCAAGTCAGTTTTCCTCCTTCATAAGCTTCTCCTTTATGAACTCTTCCCTATCAATTCCACTTTTCACATTTCTCCCTGGCAATCTGCAACACCTTCTAGTCAAAGTCACAAGATGTACCCTTACTTTTATGAATTCATTGTATATTAAATGTATTAATCTTGTATCTCCAGTAATTACCTATGCAATAAACACAATGCAGTTGTACATGAACTGATGGAGTTCTCATTAGCAGGAAACAAACTTCTCAATTAGTAGTAACTAATATTTGAAAAGCAATTTCACACATTTGCGTTTTTTCCAAAGAAACCTTCCATTTTAAGTTCTTTTCAAATCTCAGTAAACAGAGAGGAGAAGTAATCTTTAACATTGATAATATGTCCTAGAGTAATGGTTTGACAATGGTTTGACAATTACCATTTGACTGGTGAGATGATATCTCAGTGTAGTTTTGATTTGCAATTCCCTGATTGCTAAAGATGTTGAAATTTTTTTGTGTGTATTTGTTGGCCATTTGAATTTCTTCTTTTGAGAAGCATCTGTATTATTCTTTTTCCCATTTATTAAATGGTTTATTTGTTTTTGTGGTGGTAAGTTTTTTGAGTTCTTTATACATTCTGAATATTCATGCCCTATCTGAAGAGCTGGAGGCAAAGATCTTCTCCCATTCTGTAGGCTCTCTTCACATTCTTAATTGTTTCCTTTGTTATGCAGAATTTGATGCTATCCTTATGATTTTTTAAAATTTTACTTCTGGGACGTTAGGAGTCTTTTTAAGGAAGTCATTTCCTTTGCCAGTATTTTGGAGTGCTGGGCCTACAATTTTTCTAAATGTTGCAGTCTCTGATAAAATTCCTAGGTCATTGATCTACTTTGAGTTGGCTTTTGTACAGGGCAAGAGATAGGGGTTAATTTTATTCTGCTATATAAGGATTTTCTGTTTTCCCAGCACCATCTGTTAAAAAAGCTATCTTTTCTCCAGTATGTGTCTTTGGCACTTTTGTCTGTTATGAGATACCTGTATTTATATGGGATTGTCTCTGTGTCTTCTATACCATTGCTCTTCAGAAAAAGTGTTGGTGAGGATATGGAACAATGGTATACTTATACATTTTTGTTGTGACTGCAAAGTAGGGCAACCATTTTAGAAAATATTATGGATATTCCTCAAAAAGCTAGGAATGGAATCACCCCATGACCCAGCTATTTCACTCCTCAGTGAGATCTAAAATTAGCACACTATAGGGACATTGCCACATAGATGTTTACAGCACAGTTCAGGATAAGCAAGCTATGCAACCCATCTAGGTGCCCTTTAAAGCTGAATGGATAAAGAAAACGTGGTATATAAGCACAAAAGAATATTATTAAGGAAATTATGATATTTGCTAGTAAATAGTCAACAATGATGCTAAGTCAAATAAGCCATACTCAGAAATCCAAAGGACAAATATTTTCTCTGATATGTGGAAGCTAATTCAAAATAAGGAGGAGAGAGAAAGACAGGTGAGGAGAAAGGGAGGGAATTCCATCCAAAGAGAAGAACGATCTGTGAACTGGAGAGATGAATAGAGTTAGAGGGAAAAGGGAGAGAATAAGGAAAGTCAATGGAATGAATCTGACCTAACTTTTCTATGTACATATATGAATATACAACAGTGAATCTCACCATCATGTATATGTACAAGATAATAATTTTTAAAATCTCTTAAGTAAATGGCAAAAAGATGGTAGAATAGAGGAAAGAGAACAGGGGGAGGAAGTAGAAAAAGGACAGAGGAAGTACTGGGGACTGAATTAGAGCAAATTATATTCCATGCTTTTATAATTATAAAAGTCTAAATTAACTTCAATATTACGTATAATTAAAAAGAACCAATAAATTAAAAATTAAAGCAGTAAAAAAACTGGTTATTTGATTCTAAACACAGTGCCTAGTAGTTTATTTGAATTAATCAGTCTGGATATTAGAACAGGCAAATAATTTTTCCAGAAACTCCTTGGTTCAGGTTGTGGAGGAATATGAGTTTAAAACATCTATGTGGATGTCTTCCAAAATTCTAATTGTCCTTAAACTTTGCATCACTCTTTAGCAAGATTACACACTTGCATATTCATATGTGCCAAAAGTCAGGTAAATTCTCTGCTTGTTTACATCATTTTAATGCTCAACATAGCCAAAGTAGAAAGTATGACTTCAATTCCTTTTTTTTTTTTTTTGAAGGAGTAAGTACAGGCACAGACTTGTTAAGTAACTTTCCTAAAGGCATGTCATTCATTAAATGGCAAAGGTATTACTAAAATCTGGTCAGTCTTTACCCAGTCTTCACCATTCATCCTCTAACTCAGTAATGAGAAAAAATTTATAAACTTCTATTATAACAGAGCCTTAATCAGTCAATAACTGTCTATGGTTCCTTTCCTCACTAGAATGGCCGAGTTTAGCCCAATGTATAAGGGTGAAGTCTAGAATATGTACTGTGTGGATCTTTACAGAAAATGTTTGCAGATGCCCCCTTTAAACTAATGTCCAATTAGTTAAATACTAACGTATGTATTGATTATACTTTGTATACAATGTATACAATTATACATTGACCCTATTCTACCTATGGGGTACTTAATTTTTTCAAATACTTTGCACAATGCTTTCATCTTTTATTTAAAGCACCTTCGAATTCTTTAGCTAAATAAGTATCACAATCATTGTATAAAATAGGAAGGTCAATAATTATTTTCCCCTTTAAACATATAAGAAAAGTCAATGCAAATAAACGTTATGTTTGTTCACAAATCTCATGATGAAGACCTCCAAATTTTGAGTCTATGCCACCTGATATCATGAGGCTAATGCTGTCTCAGTATATCAATAAATTTCACAACAGCTTTAATAGACTCATTTTTATCTAGTAAATACATAGTGCTAGCCTTTTCCTGGATTTTCGTAGGCTTTTCATACAGGTTAATCCATTCCAGTCTCCTAACAAACCCGAGATAAGTGCAATAATTAATGTTACTTAACATTAATAATGACATTAATGATAAAACAGAGGTAACTGGCCCAAGGTCATACAGATACTGAGTAATGAGTAATGCTCAGATATAACATTAGGACACTTATCTAAAGTTCCTGCTTTTAAGGACTTCATATGTTGATTCTTGTGGCTCAATCTTCTAATTACAAATGTCAGTATTCATCAGTGGTACTCACCTTTATCTATTGTTACTATAATGTTTGCAAAACACTGATTGATTTTTATAATATCATCTTAATTTCTATTGTAGGATAATCTTTTATGCCCTAATTGATCCAAACTTGGACTGCAAGCACATTTAAATTTTATCCTACATTCTTTAAACATATACCAACAAATATTTTACTATTCCTCTCATTATGGCAAAATTCTATTATATAGTATTACTTTGTTTTTTTTCCCCCTAAATCTTAGCCATTTCTCTAAGAACTTCTTGTTTTAGTTTGGTTTTTGTAGAAAGGAGTGTTTAGAAATCAAAATCTGAGAAACTATTACTTATGGACAGTATAATTTTTTTAACTAAATTCAAAGCAAATTTACTTGTAGAATTTTATATAAATTGCTGTTGACAAAGTAAAGTAAATGACACTAATGTGCTGTTTTCAAAGAATTACATATTAGCTTTTTTCTAATAAAATTTAAATATAAAGTAATAATCTACAAAATTTAAAAATCTTGAGCAAGTAAAACATCAAATTCCAAAAATTAGATTTGTGTTTGATAGGTTTCAATGTAGAGATATTCCTCATACAAACATGTGAGACTTGTCTGTACATCAAAGTACTATTCTCTAATATATAATTTCATATCTTGTTCTATCTGAATCAAGAAGTGATTTCAATTATTTCCTTTAAGAAATAGCAGAGCACTATAATATATCTCAGCATCTAAAAAATGCTTTCTGACAGTAAAATGAATATGCTTTATCTTAGTTGCTATAATCATTTATTTTCTATTCTGAAATTGAAATGTTGTCTTGAATATTCATATACTTCTAGTGCTCTCAATCAGTTCTCACACAAGCACTTTGTACCATTTTTTCCCCTTATATCAATTTTCTGAAGACGTTTAGATATTTTTAAATTGCTGTATTACATTAAAATTTTAAAATATATTGACTCAAAAGCTTGATATTTAATACATGTTTTATATATATTATACATGTATAAATATATCTCTATACAAATTGGAACTAAATCATAATTTGGATTTTATAGCCTTTTTGATTAATAAATTCATCTTATTTTATCACCAAAACTTGTCCCTCGCATTCTGGGATCACATTGAAGTTGTGTGTCATTATTTCCTCATTTAATCTAATCATAATTTATGAGTTATATCCAGCAAATGAATAATTTAATTTATTACTTTGTAACAAACAAATTACACATATAAAGCAGAGAGAATATCTGAAAGCATTTAAGAAGTATTGATTAATATAAAGATTTATATGCAAAACTTTATATAGTCTCTAAAGATATAATCTCATAACTCCATAATATGTTTGTTATTCTTTCAGGTGCAAGTATGTTAAGAATTAACTATAATATACAGAATTTCGGCATAAGCCCCATGCCCTTTGCAACCTGATGTCACTTTTATGACTGAAAGTTACATGGCAAAAAGTATATTACAGATGCAGTTAAAATTATTAATTAGATGATATTAAGATAAGGAGCTTATCAGGATGAGCCAGGAAACACATGAGTCCTTAAAAACAGTTTTCTCTGCCTGATGGTAGAAAAGAAAGCCTGAGAGGCTCAAAATGAAAGAGCCATTCAATCAGAGGAATACAGCTGCTGATCTTGAAGAAGTAAATTGTGACGTAGTAGAAGGGTCCTGGATGACCACAGCACAGAAATTTGAATAGCTTCTAGGAGATAACAGTGGCTCTGGTTGATATCTCACAAGCAACTGGTGATCTTATTCCTAATTGCACTAAAACACCTCTGTCAACAAAGTGAATGAGATTGGGAGTTGATTCTTTTTCAGTCAGATAAGCATTAGATAATACTGTCAGAATTCACCTTTTATAGTTTCCATGAATAGGGAGTCTAACATGGCTCAACCATGTTTTATTAGCTGAAAGTATTATATTTAAGAAGCTATGATAGAATCTTGAGTTTCTCCAGAAACCTGTAGGTACTTCAAGTAAATATATTCTAAGACAAACCCTCACCAGAATTCTTTATGAGAACACCTGCCAACTATATTTAGAATTTTATTCTCACAAACTCAAGTAACCCCTGTATTTAAAACACATAATAGTCTAGGATGAGAAAATTATTACAATGAATATATGTTTATGTTTAGGCAAATCTGGGCCTTTGATTATATTTGGTGGAGAATCCCCTACTTTATCTGCCTTCCTCAATAAACTCCTTTTATAAAAATCAGAAAATGGCAGATACATACTTCTAGAGCCTTCTCTGAAACTTAGGCACCAAAGCCAAGCCTGGGATTTTCATTTGGGGTTAATGATACAGGGAAAACCATAGGTGGCAAGAGAGGCAGCAGTATTGCCATTCTAGAGTATCAAGTAAAGTACACTAATGGCTTCCATGGAGTCCTTTACTCCTGTAGGTAAAGGTAAAGGTAACGTGTGTGGGTTTGCTAACCTGTGCTTCTGAGTAAGCTAGCATGAATGATCAGCAAATCAGGAAGGTACAAGAAAACACACTTAATACATGTTTATGCAAAGTCTTAATATGGTGTCCCTGAAACTTATCCTGAAAAGTCTTGCTAGCAAATTTATCCATATCCATCTGCAAACCTGGGTTTTAAAAGCATTCTTACCACTCACTCTCTGAGTGGCACACTATTTATACCCAGAATGCGTATAATAATGAGTTTTTTGCTGAATTCCTGCTTCTCTTCTAGAACTCTATAAATTTGTTATAATGCTAGATAGAGGATTCCAACTAGAGAGCCTCCAAGAAAAATACTACATACAAAGTTGCCGCAGTCTGGCTGGGCACAATTCAGGAGCCACTTGTCAAAAGAAACGAACTTTTTTTTAGAACCACACACGCCAAACAAAAAAGCTCCTCAGGAAAAACCCTCAGAGCCCAACTGCCGCCACCGACTTCCCACAAGCCTCTCAACCTACAGAGGTGAGGCAAAGAACCTCACCCCCCCCTCCCCCCGCTGATACAAAGACCTATCCACAGGTGTGGCTGTATACTGGACCGGTAGTCAGTGGCAGGTAAGATCCAATTGCAATGGTACCAACCTAAGACAGGAGGCTGACGCCTTGAGGTCAGCTCATCCGATAACGGGTAAGGACCATATGTACTATTGGACAACCTAAGGCAGGCACGGTCCCTAAGCCACATGCTTGTTGTTTAAACAGAGAGGGGGGAGATGTTGAGAGCCACAGCCAAGGGGCCCCAGCAAACTTTCAGACTGCCAGCTGATGATTGGCTCACAGTGGCCCCAGCAACTTCTAGCTGATTGGCTCCTCTGCGGTGATGCTCATTGGGCTGTTTCCCTGCCCTTTCAGACCACGGAGCTGCTCATTGGGGGACTTTTTTGGCTCCGCCCACACGACCCAACCAATCGGCCTCAAGAGCAGGAGGAGGGGGGGAGGTTGAGAGGCTTGTGGGAAGCTGGTGGTGGCAGTTGGGCTCTGAGGGTTTTTCCTGAGGAGCTGTTTTGTTTGGCGTGTGGTTCTAAAAATAAAGTTCGTTTCTTTTGAAAAAAAAAAAAAAAAGGCCGATTGGCTGGGTCGCGTGGGCGGAGCCAAAAAAGTCCCCCAATGAGCAGCTCCGTGGTCTGAAAGGGCAAGGAAACAACCCAATGAGCATCACCGCAGAGGAGCCAATCAGCTAGAAGTTGCTGGGGCCACTGTGAGCCAATCATCAGCTGGCAGTCTGAAAGTTTGCTGGGGCCCATTCGGCTGTGGCTCTCAACACAAAGTCTCTAATGAGCTTCTCTCAGAAGAAACAAACTACACATATTGCTTCATTTATGGTGCTGGGGAACAGTGGGTTCTCTGTAACTTCTCCTGGGAGGGGGACAGCGTAAATAAAAACCCTGCACATAGACTCTCACAAGCAGCACCTGCTTTTCTTCCTTATGCTGTGGCTACACATCCTTACTAAATTGCTATAATAAATTGTATACCTCATATAACTGTAAGCAGAATCCCACAAATCATAGCCAATCTCCTAGATTTGGGGTCTTGAGGATTTTGACCATACCTATAATCTCCTGACCATAATTGACAGTAGGTATTCCATTCATTTTTGAAAATAAGAAACCATTATTCAAATTGCTGAAGACATTTTTCAGGTTATAGTACTGTCTAATGTGGGGTCAAGAATCAAAACTATATGGATCTAATGAAGTATTTATAAAATTATTCAATTACAGAGTACACTAGGATTAAAATTTAAAGTGTATTCTAGGCCTACTCTATTCCCATCGTATAATCTCTGCCTTCCTATGAAAATCCTTATCACTTAGCCATTTCTACATAGAGTTCTTCAGTAAATAATTCCCTAAACTATCAGTTCCAACCATAATCTAAACTCTGCAAGTAACAGATAGTGCACTCCATATTTTACCAGTTTTAATTGTAAGAAAACCCTCCTAGCAATAACTCACAATTGCATGCGGCCCCTCTATGTGCTCACTCTGTTATCATTTACTTGTCCGTGTCCACAGTTTCTAATACTTATATGTTAGAGATTATGAATTTCAGATGTCTGCCTTTAGTCTAAAATTTTGATGCAATACAACTGGATATGAACTGATAAAAAATGGTAGATATTTATATTAATATTTGTAAACCCAAACTATCTGTCATTTTTCTGTGCCTCTCACATTTGGGATTAGCTCAAAATTTTTTGGCCAGATGAGGCTCTGTTTGAAGAGTAAAATCTCTGTTGAGTATTTAAATGCAGTGTTCATTGCCCTAAACTTATTGAGTCAAGTCATGTCTTCATCAGAAAATCCTGCTTGTTAATTCTTTTATGTACTATTTTCCAAATATCTATACCTATTGATAATTGGTATGTCATTTCTGGTGAAATGTTCAAATATGTAGCTCATTTTTCAATTAGGTTATTATTATTATTATTTATATGTCTTTTTTCTGTTTGTATGTGTATATGTATGTTACACTACTGAGTTGTAGAAATCCTTTATATATTTTTGAGTTGTAAATGTTTCTTTTATACTTTGGAGATTAACTCCTCATCAGATGTATTGTCTGAAAATATTTCTTCATTCCCTTAGATAATTTATCATTCTATTGATTGTTTACTGTATTGTGCAGAAGACTGTTTCTTTTCTTTTGCTGTGTTATTTTTTCACATACATGAAACTATTGACAAATCATAGGTCATGAAATTTTTTCTTTTTATTTCTCAGTTTTTATTAAATTTGGATATTTGAACTTGAACACATCTTTAAAATTTTCTGGTTCACAAAAATTGTATATATTTATGGCTGGAAAACGAATAGGAATATGTTGGTCAGAGAATAAAGCATTTCAATGAGGAACAAATTTCAAGAGCGAGGTTGTACAAACTGACACTAGTTAACAACAATGCATTGTATGTTTTACAACTGTTAAAAAAGTAGATTTGTAAGTATCATCACCACAAAAAATTAAAAATATGAGGCAATAAATTCATTTGTTAGCTTGATTTAGATCTTCCAGAATTTTCACATGTATCAAAACATCATGTTTACTCTACTATGTTTTTTCTAAGTTTTCAATCTATTTTGAGTTGATATTTGTATGTCATTTAAGAATTCAAACCATACTTTTGCATGTAGATTTCCCTGTTTCCAAGTAATGTTTGTTTTAGTAAAGATCTTTTTCCAATTGGTTATCCTTGGCACCCTCATCAAAAATTAGTTGGCGATAAATGTGTAGTTTCTTTTTCTTAGTTCTCTACATTATCCCCAATCATCAGTGAAATTGAAATAAAAAACACAATGATATATATCACCTCACACTTGTCAGGATAAATATTCAAAAACAAAAGCAAAACAACAAAAGACAATAGAAGTTGGTGACATAGAAATTTGAATTCTTACAATGCTGGTGGAAGTGCAAAATGATAGCAGACCCTACAGAAAACAGTAGGGAGATTATAAAAATACAAAAAATTTTGTTCATTGTCCTAAACTTACTGAGTCAAGTCATGTCTTTTATTTAAAAATAAAACTACCATATGATCCAGCAGTTCCTATCTGGATAGTTATCTAGACAAACTGAAATCAGAGTCTCATTGCAGTTTATTGCAGTTATTCACAGTAGTCAAGCTGTGAAATGCCTTAATGTACCTTCAGCTATGTGATAACTCTAGAGTTACAGAAATTTCCATCATGTTTTCCTGTCAGTAACTAGTTCTGTAATTGAAACTAACAACAGTATTGCTGAGCATTTGACATTGCAGAAATAAGGAGCAAATGGCAGAATTCTGAAAAAACTAACCAACAAGCTTTTGATCCTACATTAACAAAGAGTTTGACTGTATTTCTTTACATAGATAAAGCTCAGTTAATGTTACTAAAATATTTTCACCTTTCCTTTAAAAGTTGGCACTTAAAGGTTTCATACTAAATCTCCAATTTCACTTATTGGCTTGAAATTAATCCTTTTAAATCCTTTTAAAATTCTTGAAATATGCATATGCATATTAACTAAAATTAGGAATGACTTTATATTTGGACTTGATACAAAGAGAAAAAAACCATGCCTAATTCCAAGTGTAATGCCCGGCTTTGTGGATGAAGAGAGTAATTTCAAGGCAGAATTACAAATTCACACTTTTCTCTTTGCAAATTTTAACCTCAAATGAATTAGGCATAACTTTTTATCAAACTGACTTTGTAAAAGTTAAGTTGTACTTTAATGTTATTTTTATCTCCTTATGCACTTAAATCCCTAAGGGAAGAGAGAAAAAATGGAAAACACTCTGATGCTTTCTGACATCTGGATTTCATGAGGTTTATCATGCATTCTTACTTATAAGGATGATTAATAAATATTTCTTAAAGTAAATTTGTCGAAGTTCTAAAAGGGGTCTCTACTATATTTGAGCATCTTTAGGCACCAAAAGCATTCTATATGGTACAATCTTTGCTATTAAGAAAAGTAGAGAGACAAGCTTATTACAGGAGAAAACATAACAATATCATAATATATGAATAATGTATATAATGCATGATGATATGAAATGAAATTGAAACTTTTAAAGGTCTTTATGGAAAATTAGTAGCTTTAGAATAATACAAAATAACAAGGGAAACCTGAATAGAAGAATAAAATTGAGAAATAGAATGATTAAAACAGGAAAGAATCAGTCAAAAATTAGGTTGAGCAGAAGGTTCACAGCGGGGTGCAATAAGAATAATGTACACAGAAAACATTCGGCATTTGGTTTTTCATATAAATATAAAAAAGTAATAAAAAGAAAAAAAAGGATAATCTACATAGGATCCAGTGTGATTGTGATTTTTCTTTCTTTTTATTATTCAGAAATCAGCATGGTTACTTTGTTAAAATTCTCCATGTTGATCAGTCTGATCTTCATTGAGATTCATATATGAAAAACACATTTGGG
Source organism: Marmota monax (assembly GCF_021218885.2). Taxonomy (NCBI): domain Eukaryota; kingdom Metazoa; phylum Chordata; class Mammalia; order Rodentia; family Sciuridae; genus Marmota; species Marmota monax. The sequence goes on along the minus strand of NW_026694247.1, from coordinate 434,045 downwards.
CAGTTCTGCCTGTCTTTTGTCCTGTCGCTTGGGCCAGGAGTGGACAGAAGATCCAGATTTTTTAAAGACTCAGTGGTGGGGAAGCCACCCCTGGGCTGTTACAGCATCTTCACTGGGCCTAGAGCAAAGAAGGTTTTGATCTGGCATTGCACCGTGGCTCCTGGCACTCTGTGTGATGCACACGTGATCTCTGTCTTTGCTGGGCTAGGAAGCCCACTTTCTCATAGCTCCAGACTTGGGTGTTACCCACTGGGCTTGGACTGGCCCCCTGTATAAATAAAGGCAACACAGGCTAGCTCGCTCTCTTCCCAGCGTGGAAGCTGGACTCTTAAGGTGGAAGAGCCGTCCTGTCCCTGCTCTTTAAAACTATTTTATGTGTCCTTTGATTTTTCACCACATTCCTCTCTTAGCCATATTCGCAGCCATCCCACATCACGCCCAGGAAACCCATATTCCATGGACTGCGCAAGCGTGGGGGAGACTATAGATTGGGATTCAGAGACCAACTGGGCTGTTTCTCACTGATAGTAAAAATGAAAGAGATTTAAAATCTGGAAGTTTGATGGGGTTGTACTATACAGATGGAGAAGCCCTAGACAACTGTTTTGAGGAAGAGGATTAAAGATGATGTGAAGAGACACAAGAAGTCAGAAGAAATCGCCAGCTCATGAATGCTCTGCAGTTGGTGTTTCTCTCTTCCTTCCTTCTTTCCTTCGTGTATCACTCCTTCCTTTAACTTCATTAGCTAGACTAAATAGGTTCTTTAACATGAATCTGTAAGAACATCTAGGATGAGATTGCTGATGTGAGATATAGATATAGATATAGATATAGATATAGATATAGATATACACACACATACATACTCACACACAATACACACACACATACACACATATATATGCATATATATTCATTTATGTATGTACATAATATTGTAGTAGCACTTGTATCTATTAGTACAAGGTCAGCACAAATCAAATATTATGTAGTAGAACTCATAACCTACTATCTCCAATACCAGAACTAAGGAAATTTATCTATTTTCATATCATATCATATAAAATGCATTTGCAATTATCACTTTATTGATACATGAAGATTAATGGAATTATCCAAATTAAAAACAATATGTAGGAAAATAATTTATTTGGAGGTTTTTAAAACTTTCTATACATTTTCAGGAGGAAGACTTTTCCATTCCACATAGTCAAATTAGAGTCTCTGTTCATAGTATTGGAAGCTGAACAAAAATTGCATATGTTTAAGAGAGTATAAAGTTTCTAGAGCAATAATAATATGCACAGAAACAACCCTATGAGGTTTAAAAGATCATGCTCATTTGTGAAACCATGTTTGATTTTTAATAATGGCTAACTTTTGGAGACCATTGGGGCATTAAATAAAATTCAAACTCTGCAAGATATTTGGAACATAAAATCACTGCCAGTGTAAGTGAATGTTAAAATCATTTTGAAGAGAGTATATGTAGGGATATGTTCTCCATTTGGGGTTTCTGTTACAGCATGTGAGGAGTATAGAGGAAGAGATACACAAGTTCAAACAGGGACTAAACCATTCAGAGCAGAAAAGGGTTGAGAGAAAAATCTTTATCAAACCTCAGTGAAGATATCACTGACTTTTACTGATATATATAACTAGCATTGTCAATAACAATATAAAGTTCTCACAAGTTATAGAAATCTCAACAGTAGAATTACTATAGAGAGAAGAAATAAAAGAACCAAAAAGTAACTGCCACATGACTAAATAGGGCAGAGATTTTCCATGGGCCTCTGAAGAGTTTGCCACAGAGTAGAGGGTGGTGGGATGACTTACGAAGCAAAAAAAACCAATGAAATTCTGAATAATACATAAAATTATTTGGACTCCATATTTAACACCAGACTGGTGTAGACTGGAAGTCAGTTTACTTGTGAAACAAATTATCCTAATAGCTAAAATTCACATTGGTAGCATTTCAAGTACAAATAAATTTTTGAAACTTCGGATTTAATATGCACAAAGTTAGTACTTGGTTTACAAATTATGCACAGACATACCAGTGATATAATTGGGAGGTAGAGTTGATTACATCCTTTAATTTATTTTGAAATAATCTCTTTGTTTCAGCCTTTCAGAAGAATCTATCTATCCATACACTTTCTTTAAAACTTTAGAGATCAGTGTAGAACCAAATTTCCAAATCAGTATTATATTTATTGTATGTTATTCTTTAATGAACTACAGAGTCAGAAGTGTGCTCCAAGTTTCTTTGAACTTTTAGAACAAATTAGTTTCTGATATGGATTAAAGTAGTCATTTGATGAAAGAAAGTATTTCCAGAAATACTGAATAAAAGCTGTATTTCCAACAAGCTTTCTGTTTTTGGAATACATGTCTAAGTCATGTCAGTGTTTTAAGCCCAGAGGGAGTAACCCCCTTTCATTCCACATGGAAGTGTGTGTCTTTCCTGAGATTTTACTACATTGATGGTATGACATTCTCCACTCCTTCCATGATAATGATGGTAATCCTAAAGGCAAATTAAGGAAAATGGATATATGTTTGCATACTTTTTTTTTGAGGTTTGTCATTACTGCAATGTTAACAACAAAATTGTCAGAGATTGGCCAACAGTAGCATAGAGTAGTTAACACAAAAAACAACCAAACAAAATAGCCCTGATCCTACCCAACCTTATTACCTACCAAGAATTTCTGAGGTACTATGAATAGATGGGTAATTCATACCTAGTACCATTTTGTGGAGAGAATATAGAGAATCTTGGGAAGCCAGGTAAAATTTGAAGGACTGAGTAGAGAATTGTATGAATGAAAGTAGTTCCATACAGACCACTGAAGAACTGTACAGAGTTTCCTCAAATCTTCAGTTCAATATTGATTAAAAAGAAATGTGGAGGGTTGGTCTTGGGGGTGGAGCTCCTGGAAGTGGGACTGCTGGGATCAACAGAAGCCAGAAGAGGCAGGGAAGTTTCTTCTCAGTGGCTTGCATGGAGCACACACCTGCCAACACCCAGGGTTTGCATGTGTCGCCTCCATCACTGTAAGAGAAGAGATGTCTCCTGTTCAGTAACCCCATTTGTGCTCATTTGTTACATTAGTCCTAGGAAACTAATGTAAATATAAAAGAAATAATTTTCATAGGGGAAAATAAACAAAAAGCAAAGTCAAAAAACAAATGGGAAAAAATGGTAGCAACTCATGTAAGAAAGGACTAATATTATATATACAAGAAGGTATATGTAACATGGAAAGAACTTTTGTACATCTGTATTTTTTAAAAGCCAAGCTCTTAATAGAAAACGGACATGAAGTCTTCTGATGATATTCTCACTGCTTTGTTGAGACAATTAAGAGATAATTTATGAATAGCCCTGTCCCCACCCCAGGAAAAACTCTAGAAGATCCATGAGAGAAAGAAAGAAAACAATAACAGCAAAAGAAAGAAAATGAAGGATAATATTTTTGGTGCATTGGGGCATGCCTGTAATCCCAGTAACTTTGTAGACTGGGACAGGAGGATCTCAAGTTCAAGAGACCCAGTCTGGAGAATTTAGTGAGACACTCACTCAAAATAAAAATGTAAAAGTGCAAGGCATATAGCTCAGTGGTATAGTTCTCATGTTCACATTCAATCCCCAGTACCATGGTGGTGGGGAAGAGAGGCCACCATTGATCAAGAAATTATCAGATCCCTTCAAAGTTTAAATGCTTAAAGTTGCTAATGTTGCAGACCTTACACAAACCCTGTCACTACTTTAGCAAACTCCTGTATGAACATGCTACTTAAAACTACATGTGAAAGATGGTCTGACTGAGAGCACTAACAGGGTCCAACTGTAATGCCATAGGACTTCTCCATCCTAGTTTTCATAATATATAAACATTTTACATAAAGTTTCAATTCAAGAAAACTATCCAAACACTCTTACCCATGGAGTGTAAAGGAGGGAATGATCATTAGAATCTCTGCTCTTTTGGCTGGAATACTTTCTTTTTCTCTGAAATTATACATAACATTTTTAGAATTACTAATGAAGACAGAGGACACTAAGCAATCTAACTGCATGAAAAGAGTTACTAAGTTTTCTTTAGTGTCGAACTTAAAATTAGAGAGTGGATAATTACTCTGGTAACAACATGGGTTTGGAGCATGACTTTCAAGATAAAACTTAAGGCAGTGTATCACGTCAGCATTTCACAAATGTCTGTATACATCATGGGAGCTGCAGAGAACAACACTGACCCTACTACAACATGGCACTTTTCTCCAAGGTGGTCAGCTGACTACCGGGTTGAATACATTGGACCACTTCCATTCTCGAGAGGCATCCTTTGATACTTCCTGAAATAAACACTCCGGATGCATATTTGCATTCTGTGCATAGGATGCCTCTGCCAAAACAGTCACCTGTGGACTTATACAATGACTTATTCACCCATGACGTCACTCCACACACCATAGCTTCTGATCAAGGAACTCACTCCACAACAATAAAGAACAACCATGAGCTTCTGCTCATGGATTTACTGGCTCATCACATCCTTCATCCAGAAAGAAAGGAAGGAAGGAAGGAAGGAAGGGAGGGAGGGAGGGAGGGAAAGAAAGAAAGAAGAGGGAGGGAGGCAACAAATATCTCAGATTAACCAGTTTACAAACAGGAAGGTATATTTTGGCTCATGGTTTTAGAGGTTTCATTATAGAATCTATTGGCCCTCTTTTGCTGGGCCTGTGGTGATATAGCACATCAGGACAGGAAGCATGAAAAGGAGAAAACTGTTTGCCTTGTGGCTAGGTATAAGAGAAAGGGAGGAATAGAATTCAGTCCCCACAATCCATTTTGAGGACACAACTAAAAAGGCTTGAAATTTTTCACTGGGCTCCACATCATAAAGTTTCCACCAACTCCCAATAGTACTAAGGGCTGGAATCCAAGCCCTTAACACATGTGCCTTCAGGGGACACTCAAGATCCAACTGTAGCAGTAGGCCAGATCATTTGATTCACCACAATTATTTGTGTGTATGTGTGTGTGTATAAGTGTATGTGTATGTTTGTGTATCAAGATAAGTACCTCAAATTATCCACACTGTAAATCTTTATATATATATTTTATATAAAAAAGAACACGGAGAAAAATTATCAGGGCTTGAATAGTGCTATAGTTTGTTTCTACCTGCTAAAACCATAAAGGCTTATAGTAGACTCAACATTAAATACTCAAAAAAGTTTTATCTCAGTAGTGTAGAAAAATTAGTCCTCGACCAATAGCTGTCTAAAAGTAAGTTTAAAAGAAATAGCTGGGAATATCAAACTATTTCTAGTAGCTTGATTATGTTCCAGACCAAAACTCAGACATAAATAAAGAGAACATAAATATGTGCCACAAAACATAATAACATTTACAACATGTGGTATCCAAAAAACAATTACTATACATAGAAAGAAGAAAGACAACATGACTTATTATAAGTAGAAAGATCAATTAAAAAACAAATACAGGCCCAGACCCAATAGAGAGGTTATCACTGATACAGTAAATATTTACTATTCTCAGTATGTTCTACCACATAAAGAAAGTATTGTAATATTAATAGAGAAGAGAAAAAAATGTAAAATGAACAGTTAAATATTTACTAAAGAAGAAGAAAATAATCTGAAATATAAAATACCCTGTATTGTCTTAACAGTAGGAAACATATTGTAGAAGTGAGATTATAGCAATAGACAATATCCAAAATGAAACACACATTGGACAAAAGGAAGAAGAAACACTGAAGTCAATTAACATCATTTCAGTGACAACTTTCACTGACTTAGTATGCATGTCACTGGAGACTCCAAAGGAGAAGAATGATGAGTCAGAGGCATCTTTGAGAAATAGTGGCTCAATTGTGTCCAATTTACTAAAAAATATGTTCTCAAAGATTCAAGAAGTTCAACAAAACAAACAGAAACACAAAGAGATGAAGAAAACTCCTTCAATACATATCATAATAAAATTTCTCAAAATTAATAATAAAGAGACAACTTTGAAAGTAGCCAGAAAGGACACATACATATGGGGAATGAAGACAATGACAGGATATTTCTGGCTACAGAAAAACATGAGCAAAAAGACAGAAGAAGAACATCTTTAAAGAACTAGAAGTATAAAATGTCAAATTAGAATTTTATACCCAGTAAAACTATTTTTCAGAGGTAAAGTGAAATAAATAGTTTCCTGAACAAGAGCTGAGAGAATTCATTACTATCAGATCTGACCTCCAAAGAATGTTAGAGACATTCCTTGAGGCAGGAAGAAAATATTCCATGGAATCCTGAATTTTTTGCAATTATTAGGAGTAGAGAAAATTTTAAGATGTAAGTAAACAAAAAAGTTTTTATATTTATAAAAAAATCTATCAAAGATAATTCAGAGGTTTTCTGAGTATTCTTAAAAATCTTATTTGTGATAGTAGGTACATGGGCTTCCATTTCTTAAAGCACAACACTGCAATCTAAAGTCTATAAGAATTTTTTTTTGTAAAATACCTCAAAATAATTGTGTTTGCTAAGGGAAGAAAGACGATTTTTGTCATAACCTAAATAGTTTCTGATTATCAGGGACATGAAGATTTTTTCTATTTACAATTAATTAGTATCATTTTATGACATTTTATTGTCTTTTTAATTTCTTGGCATAAAATGTTTCCATCATTGTTCATTAAAACTACCATAATAATATCACATTAAACTATACTAATATAATTTAATATCATACAATAGAATTACAATAATTTTGTAATAGGTAGAAAATTGGTTTATAATTAGAGAACTGCATATAGATAATACACCAAATCGTGTCACATTGGCCATTTTTTAAAGGGTGCCTATTTAGGTTGGTCTAATCGATTGGTTTATTAGTCTGACCAGTTTCTCTGCTTTTTTGCTAAAGATAAAAATGCAGGATTATCTAATGTAAATTAATGGATTTTTTTCCTCTTAATTTTGACATTGTAGGTACAGTAAATACACAGGGAAGAAAGTCTCAAAATGTACTAACAAAGAATTAAATAATGTTTAAGGAATAATTTAGCCTAGTTGTAAGCCATGCAATGCAGTTATAGCAGATCCTCCATATGTGGTTCTCTTAAACAGTGTATTACCAAATTTCAGTGTGTTCTTTACTGTAAAATAAAGAACAACAGAGTGCTTATTTGTGTGGGTGTTTTCTGCACAGTGCAATTATTTCAAGCAATCCAAATGGAGTTACTCAAACCCCATTATTTAAATGAATTTTATATAATGAAAAGTGACATTGCTGGGATTTGATTCTAAATATTTTAGCCATAAAGGTCAATTTTTTTATGAAAATTGTGTTATTTCTCAATGCCCTTGATGTTGACATTTTCTGATACTTATATAAATTATGTTTAACTCTGGCCTCAAATTTTATCTTGAGGACAGATATTTAAAAATATTATGAAATGTTTTATTTTATATATGAGCTATTCCACAACTGTCAAATATATTGCTATTAAGGAACTCAACAATCGTATCCCTTTTACCATATTTAGCATATTGACATTTCCTTTAAATCAGGGATGACAAGACAAGTATATATATTTGGCTGTTATCTTAGGGGTTTGATTAATGGAAGCTGGATATACTGAATTTCCAGCCCCTCAGTTTAAAAAATATTGCCTAATTTTTAGTCATTTAAAACCAAACATTTTTTTTTTTTAGAATTCCATTAGTCTTCCTTGTGTAGACCTTCTCTTCAACTTTAAATCACTGTTCCTGAACTATTTAAGTACTTGAATATAGAAAAGAAATCATACTTGTGTAGATTGCTGATACCAAATATATTTTTTCCTCTCCCTCTTCTCCACTTCATTCTATAAGAGGGGTTTTAGATTGTTGTGGTCTTTGGACCAGCAGCATCAGAATGACTTGTAAGATATGAACATCTTCAGCCTTGCCACATTTATGCTAGATAAGCTCTTGAATTGGGCCCCAGAAATTCATTTTAACAGGTTGAAAAAACACTGATCTAGATATATAATATTGCTATTTCTTTTTGATCAAATTTGCTTCTGTAACTTCAAGATATATACTTTTTTGCTTACCCAACATTTGAAATTGATATTATTTAAATCCTTAAACTTCAGCAATTGGACATATGTAAGCTTCATTTTCTAGATTCTACGTTCAACATTTTCAGTGACAAATCCTAAATGATGGAAATTATGCCACAGTCTTTTCTTTGGATTATTTAATGGTGGCTCAGAGATGGCAATTTGTGTTTCACTATAGCTTTTCTCACTATAGTCATGTAGGTTGTGACAGATAAAAAAATAAAAATATAAACAACCAGGAAAAGAACAGGTAGAAGTGCAACACCAAATGTCCAATTTAATGTCCATCAAAACCTGTAATTCACTCTCAACTGGATCATAAATGTCTTCTGAACATCTTTTCATAGCACATTAGCATTTCCTGGGTTTATACTTTGGGGAAGCTTATCTTTTGATAACTGAAGGGTTCGATCAGCAATAATTCCTAGAGGTTTGTACACTAATGCTGATCTGAACATTATCATGCGAAACTGACTTTTTTATTAGTTCAAAACAATGCCAGGTGAGTTAGAAAATTATCTTTCTGTCAGAGTTAGTACTTTATCATTAAGATCCCCAAAGGTGGCTTCTCTATAATTCTTGGGGCTTTCTCTTTTCAGAAAAGTGGGATAAGGTTGTCTTTGAAAAGGCTGGAAAACTATGTGAGTGAGTTATATCAGAGACTCACTTTACTCCAATATTTTCATCCCATTTTATGTTCCAGAAATCCACATCACATCAAATTTCCTTTCTTTTTAAATGAGTTTATTTTTTTAAATACATGACAGTGGGATGCATTACAATTCTTATTACACGTATAGAGCACAATTTTTCATATCTTTGTATATAAAGTATGTTCACACAAATTCATATCTTTATACATGTACTTTATTTCTGTTTTTCTTACATTACAATTCTGATTACACATATATACCACAATTTTTCATATCTCTGTTTGTATATAAAGTACATCGACACTCAATCCGTGTCTTCATACATGTACTTTGGATAATGATGTCCATCACATTCAACAATCCTTGCTTGCTAATCCCCTGCCTCCTCCCTTTCCCTCCCTCCCCTCTTCCCTATTTAGAATTCATCTGTTCCTCCCATGTTTCCCCTCACTACCCCACTATGAGTCAGCCTCCTTATATCAGGGAAAACACTCAGAATTTGTTGTTTGGGGATTGGCTAAATTCACATAGCATTATCTTCCCAGCGCCATCCATTTACCTGTAAATGCCATGATTTTATTCTCTTTTATTGCTGAGTAAATTTCTATTGTGTATATATACCACATTTTTGAGAGAGAGAGAGAGAGAGAGAGAGAGAGAGATAATTTTTTAATATTTATTTTTCAGTTTTGGGTGGACACAACATCTTTGTTTGTATGTGGTGCTGAGGATCCAACCTGGGCTAGAAATGATGAGAATTTTTTCATATATTTGTTGATTGATTGTATATCCTCTTCTAAGAAGTGTCTGTTAAGGTCCTTGGCCCACTTGTTGATTGGGTTATTTGAATTTTTGGTGCTTAGCTTTTTGAATTCATTATATACCCTAGAGATTAGTTCTCTATCTGATGTGTGAGGGGGTAAAGATTTTCTCCCAGGATGTAGGCTCTCTGTTCAACCTCACAGATTGTTTATTTTGCTGATAAAAAAAAAATTAGTTTGATTCCATCCCATTTATTGATTCTTGGTTTTAATTCTTGTGCTATAGGAGTCTTATTAAGGAAGTTGGGGCCTAATCCCACATGATAAAGATTAGAACCTACTTTTTGTTCTATTGGTCTCTGGATTAATTCCTAGGTTCTTGATCCATTTTGAGTTAAGTTTTGTGCATGGGGAGAGATATGGGTTTAATTTCATTTTGTTGCATATGGAGTCCCAGTTCTCCCAGCACCATTTTTTGAGGAGGCTCTTTACTCCAGTGCATGTTTTTGGCACCTTTGTCTAATATAAAATAACTGTAATTTTGTGGGTTAGTCTCTGTGTCCTCTATTCTGTATCATTGGTCTACCAGTCTGTTTTGGTGCCAATACTATGCTGTTTTTGTTACTATTGCTCTGTAGTATAGTTTAAGGTCTGATATAGCAGTGGAACCTGTTTCGCTCTTCCTGCTAAGGATTTGTTTAGCTATACTGGGTCTCTTATTTTTCAGGATGAATTTCATGATGCTTTTTATTTCTATGAGGAATGCCACTGGGATTTTGATTGGAATTGCATTAAATCTGTATAGTGTTTTTGGTAGTATGGTCATTTTGATAATATTAATTCTGCCTATCCAAGAGCAAGGTAGATCTTTCCATCTTCCAAGGTCTTCTTTGATTTCTCTCTTTATGGTTATGTTGTTTTCATTGTATAGATCTTTTGCCTCTTTAAGTTGATTACCAAGTATCTTTTTTTTTTTATTGAGGTTATTACAAATGGGTAGTTTTTCTCATCTTCTTCCCAGAGGATTTGTCACTGATATACTGAAATGCCTTTGACTTATGGGTGTTGTTTTGATATCCTGCTAATTTGCTGAATTCTTTTACTAGTTCTAGAAGTTTTCTGGTGGAATCTCTTGGGTCTTCTAGTATAGAATCACATCATCAGCAAATAGTGCTAATTTAAGTTCTTCTTTTTCTATACATATCCCTTTGATTTATCTAATCTGTCTAATTGCTCTGGCCAGTGTTTCAAGAACCATATTGAATAGAAGTGCTGAAAGAGGGCAACCCTGTCTTGTTTCAGTTTTTAGAAGTAATGCCTTCAATTTTTCTCCATTTATAATGATGTTGGGTTGAGTCTTAGCGTAGATAGCCTTTACAATGTTGAGATATGTTCCTGTGATCCCTAGTTTTTCTAGTGTTTTTAACATAAAGGGGTACTGTATTTTGTCAAATTCTTTTTCTGCATCTATTGAGATGATCATATGATTCTTAAATTTAAGTCTATTGATGTGATGAATTACATTTATTGATTTCCATATGTTGTACCAACCTTGCATCCCTGGGATGAATCCCACTGGTCATGATGCATGATCATTTGATACATTTTTGTATTTGATTTGCCAGAATTTTATTGAGAATTTTTGCATCTATGTTCATTAGAGATATTGTCTGAAGCTTTCTTTATTTGATGTGACTTTTTGCGATCAGGGTGATATGTGCCTCATAGAATGCCTTTGGAATTACTGTCTTCTATTTCCTCAAATAAATTGAAGAGTATTGGCATTAGTTCTTCTTTAAAGGCATAGTAGAACTCTGCTGTGTATCCATCTGGGTTGGGCTTTTCTTGGTTGGTAAGTTTTTGATGGCTTCTTCTATTTTCTCATTTGATATTGGTCTGTTTAAATTATGTATATCTTTCTGACTCAATCTGGACAAATAATATGACTTAAGAAATTTGTTGATTCCTTTAATGTCTTCTATTTTACTGGAGTAAAGATAAGATTTCAAGATAATTTCTAATTATCCTCTGTATTTCTGTAGTGTCTGTTGTGATATTACCTTTTTCATCACATAGGCTGATAATTTGAGTTCTTTCTCTTCTTGTCTTCATTAGCGTAGCTAAGGGTCTGTCAATTTTACTTATTTTTTTTTAAAAAAACAACTTTTATTTTGTCAATTTTTTTCAATTGTTCCTTTTGTTTCAATTTAATTGATTTTAGCTCTAATTTTAACTATTTCTTGCCTTCTGCTGCTTTTGCTACTGGTTTGTTCTTCTTTTTCTAGGCTTTGAGATGTAGTATGAGGTCATTTATTTGTTGACTTTTTCTTTTTTTAAGGAATGAACTCCATGCAATGAATTTTCCACACTTAGTACTGTTTCATAGTGTCCCAGAGATTTTGATGTTTTGTCTATGTTCTCATTTACATCTAAGAATTTTTTAATCTACTTGATGTCTTCTATGACTCATTGTTCATTCAGTAGCATATTGTTTAGTCTCCAGGTAATGAAGAAATTTTTATTTTTTTATTTTGTCATTGATTTCCAATTCCATTCCATTATTATCTGAGAAAATGCATGGTAGTATCTCTACTTTTTTGTATTTGTTAAGAGTTGCTTTGTGGAATAGTATATAGTTTATTTTAGAGAAGGATCTATGTGCTGCTGAAAAGAAAGTGTATCCATTTGATGGAGATTGAAATATTCAATATATGTCAGTTAGCTCTAAGTTATTGAGTGTATTATTAAGTTCTATAGTTTCTTTATTCAAGTTTTTTTTAGAAAATCTATCCAGTGGTGGGAGGAGTGTGTTAAAGTCACCTAAGATTATTGTGTTCTGGTCAATTTGACTTGAGAAGAGTTTGTTTGATGAACATAGTTGCACCATTGTTTAGGGCATATATATTTATGATTGTTGTATCTTGTTGGTGTATGGTTCCCTTGAGCAGTATGTAATGTCCATATTTATCCCTTTGATTAACCCTGGCTTAAAGTCTACTTTATTTGATATGAGTATGGAAATACCTGCTAGCTTCCACAGTCTATGTTAGTGGTATGATTTTTCCCAACTTTTCACCTTCAGTCTGTGAGTCTCCTAGAGGCATCATATTGGCTCTTTAAAAAAAAAAATCCAATCTGCAAGCCTATGTCTTTTGATTGGAGAGTTTAAGCCATTAACATTTAGGGTTACTATTAAGACTTGGTTTGTATTTCCAGCCATATTTGTTTATTTTTTTAATTTTATTTTAATTGAATTGGTTTTCCTCTTGACTAATTTTTTCCTTTAGTGTACTATCTCACTCTGCTGATTTTCATTGCTGTTTTTTAGTTTCCCTTCATGAAATATTTTGACAAGGATGTTTTGTAGTGTGGTTGGTTTTCTAGCAATAAATTCTTTTAACTTTTTTTTTTTTATTGTGGAAGGTTTTTACTTCATCTTCAAATCTAAAGCTTAATTTTGCTGGATACAAGACCCTTGGTTGGCATCCATTATCTTTCAGAGCTTGATATATATTGTTTGTTCCAGGATATTCTAATTTTCAGGGTCTGTGTTAAAAAATCTGCCATCATCCTAACCGTTTTCCCTTGTATGTGATCTGAGTCCTTTCTCTTGTGGCTTTTAAAATTCTCTCCGTATTCTTTTATGTTGGGCATTTTCATTATAATGTGCCTTGGTGTGGGTCTGTTGTGATTTTGTACATTTGGCATCCTGTAGGCTTCTTGAATTTGGAATTCCAATTCATTTTTCATGTTTGGAAAGTTTTCTGATATTATTTCATTGAATAGATTGTTCATTCCTTTGGTTTGGACCACTATGCCTTCCTCTATCCCAATAACTCTTAATTTTTTTTTTTTTTATGCTATCCCATATTTCTTGAATGTTATGCTCCTTGTTTCTTATCATTTTCGCTATGTGGTCTATATTCTCTTCAAGGTGATTTATTTGATCTTCATTGTCTGATGTCCTATCTTCTAAGTGGCCCACTCTGTTGGTGATGCTTTCATTTGAGTTTTTAATTTCCTTTATTATTTCTTTCATTTTAAAGATTTCTGTTTTTTTTTGTTTTGTTTTTTGTTTTTTGTTTTTGTTTTTTTTTTGTAGAACCTCTATCTCCCTGTTGAGGTGATCTTTTGCTTCTTGGATTTGTTTTTGTAGTTTGTTGTTGAAGTGATCTTTCACTGCCTGTATTTGTTCTCTTATAAATTTTTTGAGATCCCAAAACATTTTAGCCATGTATATCCTGAAATCTTTTACTGTCATTTTTTTCTGCTGTAGCTCTCAATGTTTCTAATGATGTGTTGTCTTGATTTGTTTCTGGTACTTTCTTCCCTTATCTGTTCATATTGCTTATGTGTTTTCCTTTCTAGCTCTGTGGATCTTGTGTGTTATTCTTTTTACCCTATAGATTTTTCATGCTCTTATAGGGTTCTAAGATCTCTCTTTGTGGGGAAGGACAATGTTAACAGACAATCACAATATCAACAATACATCACCTATAAACAAATTGTTGATAATTAAGACATTTACAGTTTAGTTTCAATGTCCAGAAATGTTGGATTTAATTATTATTTAAAATGTATTAAGTAGTTTCATAAAAAGGTTTACAGTTTCTGACGGTGGACAATGAACTGGGGATCAGGTGTAGGACGAAATTTTGAGATGTTGAGGGGAGAAGATGTGAGGCTATAGAGTTACTATATCTTTGAAAATGTGAAGGAGAAATCTAGTGAAGAGGGTTAGTAGCAGGAGAATATATAGGAGGAATTTGGGGTAGACAATTATGTGGGAAGACCATAGACTATATAAAACACACATATATGTGTTTTTAGAAAAATACAGGATGTTAAAATCATATAATTTGGAGGGTGAAGGAAGAAGAAAGAGAAAAAAAGAAAAAAGAGAAGAAAATTTAAAAAGGAGGGGGCTTATGCAATTCCTCTATATTATATTACTCGGTGACTTAGTCCTCAAGGACCTATTTCATGCAAAATTCTTGGTTTTACATATGTTGGGGATGTGAGGGCCAGAGGACAGAAGAGAAAGAAGAAGAGAGAGAGGGAAAAAAAAGCCTCTTAAAGATCTGTTTCTTTCTCTTCTCACCCAGTAGGTGGAGTTGTCTCATCCAGTAGGTGTCTCTGCCTTCAGGATAGTATAGGTAACCAAGGTGTGAAGACTGCACCTGGTGTGGTGCATCTGGAAGCGGGAAGTGCCATCCACCAGTCCCAGCAGAAAAATAGCACCTCAGAGTTGGGTATTTTTTTGTGACCATTCATCTGACTTGAGTCCCTTGTATTGTCTCCTTCTCTTGCCTGGATATTTCCCAAACCTAATCTCTCTGTTATGCTCCAGACTTTAGTCTCCCCATCTCTCTTATTTATCAGGTTTCAACTGCAGAACCTGTCACTCTTAGGCTCACACCAGGTGGGAGGTGCCCTGTTTGCACTGCACTCCTGTCTAACTGAGAGCTGTTTGTGTTGGGTGGTCACTGTGTCAAGTTAATGTTGATGGGTGTGGGGGGGGAGAGGGGGCTGGAAATCAGGTGCCTGCTCAAATTGCAATCCAATCTAATAGCCATGCCCACCAAAAAATGTCGAGGAAGGTTTTCCAAGATGGAGTCGGTCTGCTTCCTTCCAGTGCCAGGGTGTCTAGTGAGGTTGAAGGAGCTGGGTGATGGCATTGTGCTGTGTTTAGGTAGCAGCTGAGTGACCTGCATGGGAGTAGAGCGAAGTCTTGGTGGTCTGCAGATATATTGATAGGTGATTCCGCTAAGGCGCTTGCCAAGTCTTGCATGGACTGAACCTTCGAGCTTTGGGTGCTGCTTGAATGCCGGGCATCCTACTCGAACACTGAGGCCTGGAGCCCTGTGCTGTGTCACAGCTCTGATGATTAAGCAGAAAGCTGCTGTATAGAGGTCCTCTAATACTCTCAGAGATGCAGTATTTTGACTAGGTGAGATCTGGATCACAGAGCAAAACAGAATACTGCCTCCCGCTGGTCTGCCATCTTGAAGATATATCCACATCAAATATCTTTATATCTAGTATACAGCTCAAGCGACAAGGTATTGAGTGGAACACTGATGATGTAGTAGTCACTGGAAGTCATCTTGTATCTTGTGTAATACTGATAGCCCTCCTGAGTCAACATTTTATTGAGTATCTCCATATATACCGAAGTTTGTTATGCAATGATTCATTGTGAGAACTGGGATCATCCACATAGTTTACAATTGATGCAACATGATGCTGTTCTTCCTCTCTCTTCATCAATATTACTTTCTTGTCCAGGAATTAGGAACCACAAGTACATTCCAGGAACTCTTTATTCAACAGAGAACATCAAATTACAATTTATGTCAAATGTCTTTGAGCCCATTGTTTCAAAATCCTTTCCTTCCTCTGCTCACTACCACTAAACTATTGTATCATGATATTTTGCCAACCCTAAACAAGCCCAAGCTCTGAAAAGTGTTAGTAGATTGAATACTCAAAACTCAATAAATATTCTGACTTATCCTCCCCAATAGACCCTAGCAAAGAAGAGTTCTTTTTTTGTAATCATAAGTGGTAAACTGAAATTTGTTTATCAACAGGTTACTTGGGTGATGTTTCAAAGAGCCAGCAAATACAAACAATCAATATAGTGTATGTGGATAACTTATCTAGTCATACCAAAATCAGAATGATGTATTAGAGGCCCTGTAACTAATTTGGTCCTAATTATGAGAATTTATGTGCTGACTAAAATGGCCCAACTTCAGTTTTAATTGACATTATAAAACCACTAAATGTCTGCTACAATCCATTTTGGAACTGGTAGGAATCTATAAATTGTATCCTTTCATCTGACCCTGTCTTTCAAATCAAGTAAGTGCCCTTACAGGATGAACTGAAAATGGCATATTCATCCCTGGAACAAGAAGAGCATGAACCAGCCTTCTGTTTTTACTAATCTCACTGCTGGGGTTTCATGACCTAATGTTCCCAAAGAATTGACTTTCAGGACACAATAGAAGCACTGGACACAAATTACCATTTTATATAACTGATCTTGAATTGCCAATCAACATTACAGAGCTCTAATGTTACATTTAAAAAAAAAAAAAAACAGACATGAGTTAAATTAAACAAAGTATATTGGAGTTAGAAAATGTTCTAGGACTGAGCAGTTTTCAAATTTTCCCACCCAAATTTCTTTCTTTAGCATTCTATAGTTTTCATTGTAGAGATCTTTCGCCTCTTTGTTGATTCCCCATTTTTTTTTTGAGGCTATTGTAAATGGGGTAGTTTTCTTCATTTCCCTTTCAGAGGATTTGTCAATGATATACAGAAATGCCTTTGATTTATGGGTGTTGATTTTATATCCTGCTACTTTGCTTAATTCATTAGAAGTTTTCCGGTGACCTTTTTTGGATCTTCTAGGTAAACAGCCTAATACAGGGACACAGCCACATCAATGTTTATAGCAGCACAATTTACAATAGCTAAACTGTGGAACCAACCTAGTATCTAGTATCAGTAGAGGAATGGATAAAGAAAATGTGGTATATATACACAATGGAATATTATTCAGCATTAAGACAGAATATAATCATTGCATTTGCAGGTGAATGAATATAGTTGGAGAATGTAATGCTAAGTGAAGTTAGCCAATCCACCCCAAAAAACAAATGCCGAACGAACGTTTTCTCTCATTTAAGGATGCTGATTCATAATGTGGTTTGGGGTGGGGGACACATGGGAGGATTAGATGAACTCTAGATAGGGCAAAGAGGAGAGAAGGGAAGGGAAGAGGCAGGAAAGACTGTGGAATGAGATGGACATCATTACCCTAAGTACATGTATTAAGACATGAATCTGTGACTCTACTTTGTGTACAACCAGAGATATGAAACATTTCGAGGGTATATGTGTAATATGAATTGTAATGCATTTTGCTATTATATATAACAAATTAAAATAAAAATAAACAAATACAATTAAAAATAAATTATAATTTGATATTAAAAAAAATTCTCCATCCACCACTTTTGAATGTTGTATTTATAGACAGAAGAAAAAAGTGACAAACAGAAATACCATGATTAGCTACTAGCTGGCTTTTTTTTTTTTTTCATGGACATATTTTGGCATCTCTCAGCCTCTGATTGGTGGGAGATTCAGCTACTGTGATAGGCTGAGACTCAATAAGGGTATAATTGTAGGTTGGATTACAATGTGTTTACACATCAAGGGAGAGTGCAATTTTCTCAGTAAGGAAACTGTTTTTGGTCAATTTTATTGTCCAATTAAGGGAACAGGCTTGGGCCAAATTTACCAATTTAACACTGATAAATGGAAAATTGAGGAATGTCACTTAGGTATTAATCCTGAGTTGTGATTCAGATTTTTTTCACAAGGTCTATGTTTTGGGAACTGCTTAGATGCGAGAAAAATAAGTACTTGCTCCAAGGATATCCCTGAATCCACTTTTTTTGTTGTTGTTATGAAGCAAAATCTAGAGAATTGGGCTACCCTGACACATGTCTGAGTCAGAATTCAGAGAGGGCAGTCTTATATTTTAAGATATAAACTTACTTATCAACCATATTTGGGTCTATGACATTGATTAATTGTAGTTGATAGAATAATACTCTCCCTCAAAGATAGCTATATTCCAATTCATACAATCTGTAAATCTGTTACTTAACCTGGCCAAAGGAAACGAGTTGGAGACAGAGGCTACCATCAGCCGACACTGAAATAGGGTAGTTATTCTGGATTACCTATTGAATAAATATAATCACCAGGGTTCTTATAATTGGAAAAAGGAAACAAAACAAAAGGACCGAGTGATAAATAGTGAGAGGACAGTGATACACTGCCAGAGAAAGGTGACTTTCTGAACCTAGTTTTGAAGGTAGAGGCAAGGGGTCATTCCTGCAAGATGTGAGGGCAGACTTTAAAAACCTTGAATGACAGTGGATTCTCCTCTTAGACCATGGAAAGGAATGCAGCCCTACCAGATCTTGTTTGACCTTCCAATATAAAGAACTGTAATATAATACACTTTTTGTTATGTTGACCACTAAACTTAGAGTCATTGGTTACAGAAACAACAAAAATGAGTACAGTACACCAATCAAGCTGTAGGCATCTCTTTCCTTGAAAATGAAAGAGGAAAGCAAAGAGGGGAACTGGTAAGTAGATGGACAAATGATCAAAGGACTTTTCCTCTAAGACTTTCCTCTATAACTGTCTCCATTCTGAATCAAGCACCACTTTTTTTCTTTCTTTTTTAGATATTTTAGATACTTTCTCTTTATAGCCCTCTGTTACTCCACTTATCACATCATATTTTAAATACACACACACATATATATATAATCTTATTGCTAGGGCAATAAAGAATAATTTAAGGATCGCTGTGGTTTTATTTTCTTAATTTGCATTCCCAGCAGTTAGTACATGTTTCCCTTAAAATCAGTGCGCATTTTTAATTCATCCAATAGTAAATGAGCACCACCTATGGGTCAGTACTAGAAAAGAAGATGGAAATGCCATTAAAAGCCCCCAAGAAATCCATTTGCTGGTATCACTCATTAGACTATATTATGCCATAGTGGTACATGGCTAACAATAGCAAATGTTTGTTTCTTGCCCAAGGTACATGGGCAGGGTGGGTCAATGCTCTCTCTACTCCATACATTCTCTAAAGCAAATACAAACTGATTTGGAAATCAAAATTCAGAAGGATCCTTCTTCTGCTGCCTTGCCCCTCTCATGACAAATGGGAAAGGAAACCATGAGATCGTATGTACTAGTTCTAAAAATTTTCCTTTGAAACTAACACTATTTTCCCACATTTTGCTAATCAGACACAATCTAATGACCACAATTAGAGAGAAGGACAGGAATTACAATTGTTTTCTAAGTTAAAATGAATTAATATTTATGAAAAATATCAAAATGAAAAATATCAAATATCCATATAATCTATTGCATTACTTATCCTAACACTAACATGTTTAGAGGACAGTTCAGTTCTGTCTCCTTGAATAAGGAAGACAATGAGAATTGATCCCACTCAGTGCTTGTCAGTCTAATTACAATGTGGCTTACCAGTTTCTATCAAATACAGCTATGTGTTATTTATATTTTAATAAATGGCTCTTTGCATAGTTCTGGACAAAAACTGAAAGCTCAATAAATGTATATTTAAATATTTATTTACACAATTTGTATTTATCCTAAAAAGTGTAAGAGCTATATATCATACAGCACTCATATGGAAGTTAGACTGGAAATAATTCTATGAGGTCTTCATATCAGATAAGATAGGAAAAGCATGGATAACTAAGAGCCAGTATCTGTTTATAAATATCTTCTGTAGAAACAGCATAAAGACCAGAGGCAGGTCAATTGTAACTATCAAACACCAAGTGAAAGGACATAATATTGAATTGAATGATGACATATGAATAATAAGAGAATCATAAAAATTTGTATATATTTAGATAAAAGTCAGCTTCAAAATAGAGGTTCTCTCAACCAAAAATGCTAATGTGATAGCTAGAACATCTCTGATTTCAAACACACACACAGAGTATGCAAAACTTTTAATAGAGGATTTTTATTACACAGTGGTACTGAATCTGGTAGTCTGATAAAATGGATAATACATTCCAAAGAAAGCTACAATATAAAGCAATTTCCAAGAATTATAATTCAATAAAATTTCCTGAATATTAAAGCTCTGCTGAATATAATTTCATCTTCTCTATTTCAGAAAGCAATTTAAAATCTTTCAGGGCATTAGAAATGTTTCTTATATTTGTAGCCTATTAAATTTTATTAGGTACTTTCATGTACATTGTCGTTTGATTCTCAGGACAACCTCATGAAAGGCAAAGCATTATTATGCCCCATTAGCACGACTCATGACATATAATAGGCAATTATTAATAAATATTTGTTGTTGGAAGGGATAAATGGATTCCTGTGTCAGCTATATGGAAGGTGAACTTAAAAGAGTTAAGTGTTTTCCTCAGGAGACATACCCCCAAAGCCAGGACTGCAGCCTTCTGAGCAAACCCTCTCTCTCTTCCCAGTGAATATGACCTGCCTTGAATGTGAACTCACCTTGCTCAAATGGTACATGGAAAGAGAAAGGTGTAAATAATTTATTAAAACATAAATTTCCCTGATCAGATAAAAAAGATTTATTTTAAAATAAAACAAAAGTTTTAATAAGATAGGTAATTTGTCTTAATATATAAATACAGATAAAACCATGCATGTATATATTTCAAATATATTTATTTGAATGTTCAGTGCTATAAATGTTGTAAAGCAATGGGGGTCATAGCCTCTGGCCCCCATTATTTTTTTTTGCCTCATAGCTTGCTTAGAATTAGTAAAGCTTAGAGACTTCACTTTATTTTGTACATTCTTAAATGCACAAAATAAAACTGTAAAATTACAAAGGAGAGCCATTTTGTTTCATGACAGCTCTTCACATGTTGTGAACTTCTGCATGGTTAAATAATAGTATTGATTATTGTAATTATTGATGATTATATATATTTAAATATAATAGGCACTATTAGGAAAAGTAAATTAGCAACCCTTATATAATACACACCCGTTTGTTCAAAGAAAACAAAGATGTATATGTAAATTTCAATACAAACAATAATTCACAACTAAAATTTAGCATTATTTTATTAGAAGTTATGATAGGGCAGGTGTTTGCATCTTATTGCAAATGCTTCTGGGTGAGCCTGACTTAATCTCTGAATATCTTCTCAAATGTATATTGAAAACTACTTCATAGATTTTTTGTTGTTATCAAAATGAAACATACTAATACATGACAAGAGACTTTAAAACTCATGTACAACTTAAAATGCAAATAGAATATTACAGAATAAATAAAAATGTATAAATTAAATAAAAAGGCCACAATACTTGAAGTTATATAACAGAATATGAAGAAAAGGGCAGTTCAATCAAAGAGTTTAAGAACTTCATAAAATAGTCAGCGCACTTTGTCAAATGTGTGGTGTAGACAACTAAAATCATTACAGACTGCAATCTAAAAAATAACTATATTCAGAGATGCTAAGAGAATGCTAAATTAAGAGAAAATCTATGTAAAGAAGGAAGAGAAGGAGAGAGGAGGGGTTGAAGGAGGGGAGGAAGGAAGAAACAGCTTTTAACAAATATCTTAGTCACAGGGTTGTTAAGAAAATTAGTGATAACAACCATAAAAAGCTTTAAATGAACTCAATATTCAATAAGTGATTGTTATTATAATTTTTTCCTCAGGCAAACTCTGCAAGAGAACACCTTTAATTTGCAATACTCACTATAAAAAAGATATGTGTGGGTTTGTGTCACAGCAAAAGACTGAATAATAGAATTCTTAATTAGTAATCATTTTGATGCAAGTGCTTGATTTTTCACTCAAATCAGCTAAAACCACAAGGGAGAATTTTTTTTAAAGCATTAAGGCTCCCTGATGGAACTCAAGCCCCTACAGGGACAGCAGAAACATCTGCAAAGCTACCAGTTTCCAAGAGTCCATTATGTAAAACACTCACATTGGAACTAGTAAGTAATTATAGATTGATGACAGGGCATACATATGAAACCTTTTTGCAAAATATGTTAGCTGGCATTCATTGAGAGTTCTACTTACATTCCTTAAGAGAATGAGATGCATTCCTAAACTCAGAAACAAAAATTATTTCACCTTTAATTTTATTTATGTATTTATTTCACCTTTAATTTTATTTTTGTATTTATTTATTTGGGGGGTAGGTACTGAGGATTGAACTCAGGGACACTTGACCACTGAGTCATATCCCCAGCCCTATTTTGTATTTTATTTAGAGACAGAGTCTCACTTGAGTTGTTTTGTGCCTCATTTTTGCTGAGACTGGCTTTGACCTCATGATCCTCTTTTCTTAACCTCCAGAGTTGCTGGAATTACAGGCCTGCATCCCTAATTTTAGATAAAACCTCAATGCAAATCATACAAGTTTCATAAAGTTCCTACCTAACCTGGAAGACTGTCCATACATATAGATACATACATATATACTTATATCTGGCTGTGTTCACTTATATACTTATATCTGGCTGTGTTCCTATGCATGTGAGTAAGTTTATTAGGTAACAGCTGTATACTAACTTTAGAAAAATATTGTCTTGCACACATACATACATGTAAGTGTATGAGTGATTTCCTCCCTCAACTTTTTAAAATTATTAAAATTCAGTCATTCCCATCCCAGGTATATAATCCTTTTTCCATTTAGGATGTACATCTGCCTTTTGTTTATATCCTTTGATTATTAACAAACTAATAATGTTCCACAAATTGCTTTTCAAAATTATTATATCTGTGCATCTTTTTAGGGCCATGTAATTCAAAATTATTCTTTTCAAGCCTATCTTGTTTCAAACTGTGACTATTCTATAAATTATGTAAGCATTTTTATCCTTACTAGCATTTAATTTTTTTAGTGCATTCGCTAGTGATTACTAAATAAAAATTAAAAGACACATACACACATTGCCAATTTCTCTGAAGGAAAAATCTCATTATTTATAAATTGTGCACTCCCATTTTATGTGCATTTTATGTTCAAGAGACAACTGCAGCAGAGTGGGCTTTCAATATTCCAGGTAGCTGGTTCTCAGCCAGACAATACCAGACCATCATTTAACATGCCTGTAAAAATTTTGCAGAAATGCACACATAGATTGGTTTGAGGTGGTCTTTAGACCAACTTCTGTTTTTTTCTCATGCTCATGAAATTGGGTAAGTTTAAGTACTTATATGTCTTATTGAAATGAAAAGATAAAGCAGTTCACATGAGTTGAATGAGTAAGTAATAATCAATTAACATACAAAGACACCAGAAATAAAACTGATAGTCGTTGATAGGGAAAAAATCATTAATTAAGTTAATTGAGTCAAATGACCACATAACTCTTCCAATTTTTATAGATGGTTATTGATTCTCTTTTGACTTTGTTATTGTTCGATCCTATAGGCAATCTGGAAGCTATGCCAGTATAATAATGAGGAGATAGCATCTTGAAAACACCAATAAGGAAAGATGATAATGATAAGAGAGAAAGTCCTGTCCTGTGGGAAAAAGTCTTCTTAACTATCTTGTTTTTCTGGGTTGGGAAATGATAGCTATTACAATGGGTCACATAAAAAAGTTACCAAAAAAATTAAAAAGAAAAGCCTTATCAAATACATAATGTTTATACTATTTTTTTTCTATGTCAACAAAACAAAGTAGCCATTTTGTCTATCCAAACTCATCTACTTGCAAAGAGGTCAAAGCAGCTTTGGGAGGAAACATTGTGTTCTATCTACGCTCACTTTTATGAAGGACCTAATGATAGGTGAGGTATAATTACAGGACAGGAAGAGTTTTTAAATCTAACCTGTTCCTCTGTTTTCTGTAAAATCCCCAGTAGAAAACATCCATAATATTCATTGTCTGCTTTATTCTTATTTTTATTCTGCTTCAAGCTATTCTAATTATACATTCCCTTTTAAGCTCCCCAAAATACAAGTTTTGACTTCTGATTCTTTGTTTAACTCCTTAGCAAGATGGTAACTATCCATTGGTGCCAAAACTCCAGATATCATGTTGAAATATCCTTTATCTGATGTTGAACCCCATTCAACCACTTTTTTGTGGCAATGTTTCATGTACCACTGTAGTCTGATCACATGCCTACCAAGCTTCCAAATTGTCTGTTAGTGACCTATTCTGCCTGTTAAGATGATCAACCAATCAAAGGCCTTCTATTCTAAGTAAAACTCAAAAGGCCTTGAGTTTATAAGAGTTTAAATGTATCCAATTTAATTGGTGATTAGTTACTGATTTATGCATGATCATGTAAATGTCCTTATTTATTCATGTAATTCCTTAAATGATGAGGCCATATGTTCTTTGAGTTGTGAGTTTCTTTCAATTTTATTAAAATTTGATAAAGATCCTTGATATAAAGTAATTGATCACTTTCATATTTCTATCCTTTATTTGGAGATATTCTCTACTTAAGAACCATAGATTTACTATAGGCAATATGATAGTAAATTTTTTTAATAAATATGATTCACTGTCTGGAAAAGCACTGAAATGGAAGATAAATAGCTTTTGTTATCATAAATATGAAGGCAGTAATACTGAAAAAGTAAGTGCTTTGGTTTTCTGTCATACCCACTGACTGATGTTAGCACAAACTAGACCTTCTCATCTCTAACTTTCCTTTTTATTTAGAAACAGGGTCTCACTGAGTTGCTTAGCTTCTAGTTATTGCTGAAGCTGGCTTTTAACCCGAGACTCTCCTGTCTGAGCCTCCCAAGCTGCTGGGATTATAGGCGTATACCACCACACCTGGCCTCTAGCTTTACTTTTTTTAAATATTTTTTTGTTGTCAATGGATCTTTTATTTTATTTATTTATATGCAGTGCTGAGGATGGAACCCAGAGACTCATACATTATGGGCAAGTGCTCTACCCCTGAGCCACAACTCCAGCCCCTAACTTACTTTTTAAGAATAAAAAAGTAAATTTTAAAAAATCACTTAGTTTATTTCAGGAACTATCATATATTTACCTTTGGTTAATATTTTTCATTCATATTTTCATCTAATATGTTTATTTTCTTTTTCTTTTGGCTTATACTTTAGCTATTATTGCAGATACATGAGAGATTTTCTTTCACACCTGATGGATCACTTGATCATTTTTAGTGATTCCACCATTTGCCTAGAATCATCTCACTCTTTCCATTTTTTCATCTATGATAAAGTTGTTTCTATCTATCCCTTCCAATGGAAAATATGACCAGCTTTTAGTTTCAGGTTCATGGATGATGCATGTTAAATAAACCTCCCACCAGACTGTCATCCCTTAGAGTTTGGGAAAATGTCCTGACCCACCTCTCTCCATCCCAGGTGTGTCCTATGAGTCCTTGTCTATGAAAGAATGGATCTCCTGGGGCACCAAATACAGAGTTAAAGGCAGTAAGGATCAATATCATTTATGAAATGATACTGCAAGATATCATGAAATGTATTGGGGCAAAGCACCCATAGAAAAAGGGAATTAGGTTGAAAACAGTCAAGGCTCATATGGCCAGGTGCAGTGGGTGGTATACTAGTGACACTATAATGTAATCAGCAAGAGAATGTTCCCCACAGACAGGTTGACTGGGTTAAATTTCATTTTGGAATAACCAAGTGAAATAAGATAAATTTCTTAATCTTTAATACCTTGAAAAAAACATTTTTTTCTATAGAGTATGAATAGTAATAAATAGTTCCTGCTTGATGAGTTCAAGGAATATATGGTTTCATATGCCATCCAATTAACCTAGAATCTTACATATAATGAATGCAATGTAGGTATTAGAGTATATCTCACATAGGTCATGTTATTAATGCAAATTTGTGCAGTATCTGCTGACCTTGGGGTGTTTATTCTTGTTCTTTAAGACATACCTTCTGTAACAGAGCCTCTGTGGGCACTGATTGAAAGTTCAGATTTCTGTACCTACTTGGTGTCTATTCTGATTCACGCTGGAGTTCAAGACCATGACCTGAAAATCAGTCAGGGTGAAGGTGGTCTTGGTCAAGACTAGGTTGGATTATTCTTATGGTATTAATATGAATTTATTAGAAATTAGACCCCCTTGCACTCAATAGAAAATAGTCAGTCTTATATCTGCAATGATTATGCACAGGGTTCTTCTCCCTAGTATTGATGTTTTTGATTGGATAGAGCACAAACAAAAAAGGAGAGAGCCAAGCATTTCCTATGTCCCTCTTATTCTTGTTTGTCAGCTAGGAGAGACTTTTCCCCTGCTTCCAAAAAAAGAACAAGGAGCAAGATGCCTAACACATTTCCGATCTGGATGAAAAGGGTTTGGTTCATGAGATGAAACAATTCCATTTGTTCAAGTTCAAAGTTAGCCACTTTCTCCAAATCTCTGGAAAACTCTATCAGTCAGCCTTTGAATGATTAAAAAAAAAGTGATTAATGAAAACCAGATACAAATGTTTATTTAAAAAATGCACCCAATAGTTTCAAGAAGAGAATAGAAAATTTGACACTTGGAAGTAGTTTATTTCTTTTTCTACTTTATAGAATGAAGTTAACAAAATGAAACCCTTTAAAATATTCTTGGGATATTTACTTTTCAATAATCCATCTCACATGTTTGCCTAGGTAAGACAAATGCTATTTCATTAAATGGAAGTTTGACTAAGTACCGGTAAGAGATCAGCTGGCAGCCTGATACTCAAAGAGCCAGGGTAGAGCTGTCTTAATGTCACAGAGTCTGTTTTTTCCAGAAACAAATATTCTGCTTCGCACGGAGAACCAATATTTGCTGGAAAGTCTTATTTCCTCTAAACTATTATAGGTTTGCTAGAATATGCATTGCATTATATTAAAACATCCTGCAGCAACATCAGAATTCCAGATGAGCAATAGATATAAGTGAAAAACAGAGCCTGAGAAGGGAAGAAAGATTATATTGGCCAGAGAATCAAACCATTGTTTGCACAGATAATTCAGTGATTTCTCCCACTATGTCAATTTTACAAATCATAGATAGACAAGAGATCAAGCTCTGATTTCTCATTAATAAGTTGTAGACCATTCTCCTTCACAAAACTCAAAACTTTTGTGAGTTTCATTTTATTTTTTAAAAATTTGTACACCATTGGCAATTGAATATAGGGCCTCACACATCCTAGGCAAGTTCTGTACAAGTAAACTACCCCTACAACCCAGAATATACAACATTTTTTAAATTAAGGCTTGAATTTTATTTCCTTGACTGCAGAGGAGAGAGGTTGAAGTTAGATATGAGGAAACAGATGCATTAGCCCTTTGGGAGCAAAGGTAGAAAAATAGCATTGACTTCAGTATAAGGCATGCTGCTTAATTATGGCTATAATTATTTTAAAAAATTGTGTGGAATTCAGCAAAATATTTTTATTTCATCATTTATAAACTTGAAGGAAGTGATCTCTCTGTAGAACTGATAACAAGATACTTTATTTGCAAAGATTTTTGTGGGAGTAAAATATATACTACAGATATCAACTCTTCAAATGGTTGTTGAAAATAAGCTTTAGATACAATTGTCTGCATGCAACATGAAGAAATATTAGAGCTAAGTATCAGTGTCTTATGTTGTAATAATTTTCCATTCCTTGGAGAAGGGACTGATGGTAACACTGCCTGAAGAGAAAATGGAAGAGAAGAAATGCAGTGGTTTGAGTGTTTTTCCCCTAAAATTTGTAGTTTGGAAACATCAGCCCCAAAGTTGCATGTTAGTGTTGTTTGAATGTGGGGACTTTGTAAGTTGATTGGGTCATGAAGGTTCCACCCTTAATTATAGATTAATGGCATTAATGGATTTCCATGCATGTTATTAAAGTGAGTCTGGCACTCTTGTCCTGTCTTGCTATGTAAGACACCTCATGTCTTCTTGGCACTCTGGATAGAGTTTCCATCAGCAAGAAGGCTTTCATTAGATATAGCTCCTTGACCTTGGATTCTCTAAGCTTCAGAACAATAATTTCTATACTTTAAAAATAAATTATCTTGTCTCAGGTATTCTTTCTGGGGGGGTGGGAGGTGGGGTGGGATTGAACTCAGGGGATTGAACTCAGGGGCCCTTGACCACTGAGCCACATTCGCAGCCCTTTTTTGTATTTTATTAAGAGACAGGGTTCTCACTGAGTTGCTTAACACTTTGCTGTTGCTGAGGCTGGCTTTGAACTCACCACCCTACAGTCTCAGCCTCCTGAGCTGGTAGGATTACAGGCCTGCACCACCATACCTTGCCAGTCTCAAGTATTCTTAAAGAAGCTGAAAATGGACTGGGACAAAACTATGTACTTTCTATGACTAAGGCGAGATCTTGGGAGAAACGTCCACCATTTGTTGAGATAGGGCAGGAAGTCAGTGTGAGTAGAGCAGATGTCAAAAAAAAAAGGTTAGAAACTTGTATGACTTCAAGAGAAAAAAAATGTATCTCTTCTCTTTGTTTCACAAGCTAACCCAAGAAAGGGAGAGAATTATCAGAGTCAGTAAAGAGGATGAATAGATTTTAAATGCAGCACTCACTGAGCTCCTAAAACCATTGGGAATTTTATATCCATCAAACTCCATGCTTATATGATCTCTTCTTGTTAATGATATGTGTTTAGAATAGTCAGAAATTCATAGAAGTCTTAGCAGAAACTATTTTATAAGATAAATTTTATAGAGGAATTCATTAAAAATGCTGTGATGTAAATATGGATCAATAGGTTGAGATGAGTGAAAACTTCAAGCACAGACTTACAAAATTGATTCTATTTTTTATATATTCATGTTTATACTGAACCAAAATAAGGGTTTGTTTATATAGATGTCTCTTGAACATTGCCATACAGAGAAAGTTATCATTCCAGAGAACTGATTTCTTTCAAATGTTACTAAGTTTCAAAGTTGCCAAGGGTGATTTAACACAAAAATATCCTAGCAGCTTACATAATAGCATATGCGGTTCTGGACTTTGGAAACTTACATGTATAAATATATCTCAAAGTTATTCTAATATGACCAGTACTTTGGTATATATTTAGGAAAACTTGTGCTAGAGAATTGTCCAAACACCATTCCCAATTAAAAAAAAATAACATGGACTACACCTAATGTTTCTTTCCCAATTTCTTTTTATTTTGATATTCTTTAGACCACTCTGTTCATTCTAAGGAGACCATAATTATGGACCTAGAATATTTTTATACTCTAGTCAAGGCAGCAACAAGTTAGCAGAGTTCCTGCCTCACATTTAGAACTATCAATTCTGAATCTATGGTTTGCCTTGGTTTGTAAGGAGGGTTAGTGTTTAAGTGTGGGAAATTAAGCTATTTGGTAATTACATTTTATTGTTCTTGGTAGTTTATATCTGAAACCCAACTGTTGATAAAATATGCAAAAATAAAAACATTTTACCAAAAGATCCTATAAACTGTCTATATGTGTTGGAGTTTGGTGGAGTGTGTGCATGAGTGAGTGAGAAAGAAAGAGAGAGAAAGAGATTTGATATCATTAAACAGAGTGCACAGTGGAAACTCTGAAATGGCCCTAGCCTTGGAGTTTGTCATCTCTTTCTCTTCTTGGAGCTACAACCTATGTCCAAGCAAGGGGATGATCTAGGATAATGGGCGTTTGTTCAGGATGGGGTGACTTATGAGGGGAGAAAGAGGCAGACATGCTAGAATGATCTTAGGCTGTCCATGGGAAAGGCTAACAAGATAAGGGAATCCCCAGAGGATGCAAATCCAGAGGCTTATAATTCAGATTTGAATTTGAAGGAATAAAGAGGCACACTGATGGTTTCATTAGTTAGCTTGGTACAGAGAAAATTATCACAATATGGTGGCTCAAAGCCACTAAATTTATTATCTTCCAATTCTAGAGTCAAAAGTCTGAAATGAGTTTCATGGGCTTAAAAATTAATATATTTTCAAAGCTGTTTCTTTCTATGTATCCCAGGAATGATGTGTCTTGATTTTGTTTTCCAGTGTTTTATATTCCTGGGATTGTAGCTGACACATTCCAAACCCTGCTCTCTCTGAGAGTGACCCCTACTCATTCACTTTATCAGAACCATTATGACTACACTGGGACTAGTAGAATAATGTGCAACACTTTCCCCATCTCAAGATCTTTAGCTTACAGACCTCCCAAATCATTTTTCCATATAAGGCAACATTCATAAATTCTGGGGATTAGGGCATTGGTATATTTCTGAACCCCTATTTATTCTAGGGCATAGTATAATATATTGACCTGTTTAACTGATCAAACTTCAGCATCATATTTTAACCTACTTCTAAGACCAGCATCTCTTTTAATGATCCTTGGGGTCTGAATTTAATTAAAGTATGTTTTTAAAAAGGATTATGGGAATTATAAAAGTAGTGAAAGACAGTAGATAAAAAATATCTTACATATCACACTTTCAAGGAATATGGATGATAGTGGAAAAACTGCTTTGCTTTCAGTTTTATTATCCAATAAACCCAGTTATGATAAATCACTCTACACCCAAGTATGGGCCCAGGCTTTATTGGACACCCCATACAAATAAGAACAAAGTTAGATTGACATTTGACATCATTATGGTGAGTATGTAAGGAATGAAGTAGGAAGTAAAAACTAACATGTTTATCATACTCATAATAACAAGTATGTTAATCACATGAAATGATTGTCTTGAGTCAAACATACAAGAAGCAATGTAGTCTAGACCATTTCTTTCTAGAAATTATGCAAATGTGTTTTGTCATGCCTAATGTTTCTGATTTTAATATTTGAGTTGTCTGAAGAGGTCATTTATCAAGACTGGATGTTGACAACCTTTTGCCACCATTTACTTTTTAACTTAGAGTCATGTATAATCATCAGAGTGAGTTTGATCAATGATTAAACATCATTATTCTCTTAAGCACCATTTCATACAGTAATCTTCCAGGAGATTTGGATTATACCCTCTAAGTAAGTCTCTTTGTAGTATTAAAATTTCAAATATAGTAATCAAATGTAATGCATAAAAATAAAATTCTTTAAAGTTGAATTTAATCTTTAGAAAATGTGTGAATGTCTTTTCTCCTTCATATGAAGGCTCTTGTACTGCTTTTATTTCTAGCTTTAAATCATTAAAAGTTAACCCTGCCTAATATGAATACCTTGTAGTTTTAAGGCAGAAAGAAACAATTTAATGACTGTGCTCCCTGAATTATAATTTTGCATTAGTAATATAATAAAATAAAACAAAATGTGGAAATCCAGTTTTTTATTATTGGAAACATTCTACTATCATTTCAAAAAAATTAGTTTGTATTTATCTTATAGCTCAGATTAATTACAGAAACATGCTGTACACTGTTATATCAAATTAGCAGAAATAAAGTTTTGTGTCTTTTATGTCAGATGAACTCCCAGGTGTTAAAGATCTATTATAATATGCCCATATTATGCATATATGTTTACATGAATCAAACAAACAAAGAAGTATGGAGAAAGTGTTTGATTCATAGTAAGTATTGTCAGTTATAATGCTGTTTGAATGTGCTTATCCTCTTAAATATGAAAGATAATACAGGAGGAAAGAGAGCAAACAACAGATTTAATCACAATTTGAATTTTCCATATCATTAGTTTTATTTTTCTGGTAAGTCAGACACAAGGTTGATTTGAAGAAGAGTCTTTGGCAATTAGTATGATGTGAATCTTAGCTAAAATACTGCCTCTCAACTATGTGACTTTATGTGGGACTTCAAACATTTTCAACCTGAAAGTCCTTTATACAAATAAGAGAGGCTGGATTAAGTCAAGTCTATGGCCTTTTTTATATCCCCAAGATATTGTCACTACATTATTAAGCATGACAAATTTCTGCTCTCTGAGGATCAAAATACACACTGATGTTGACATGAAATAATTGTTTAAGCCTTCAAATGAAGAAAACTTTGAACTTAGAGATTCTGTCAAAAACAGCACATACACAATTAAATTGCAGGTAGTTTTTGAGCTTCTTGTTGGCATTTTAATTAGAACACACATTTTACTGTTTGATAGTTAATAACTTGCGATTTGGTTTGAATGTAGGTCTTACGCAGGTAGAGAGCATGGATTGAATATTTTTTTCTCATCCAATAATTTCCTATTATATTTATTCATTGATTTCTATACTCCTTGTTACTTACTTCATCCTTCCTGACTATATCTATCATCAGTTTCTTAAAGGGGGACTGCCTCCTGATGCAGTTGTGAAGGCTCTGCTCACCATTTCAGCTCAGGTTTGTATATGTATCCCCAGAAAATGGAAACAGCATAGCAAAGCTCAGCTTTTCTAGAAGCAAATATCCTTAAAACCAGGCGTGAATAATGTGCTTTTTTTGTGTGTGCCTAGACCTGCCTGTATCTTTACTCATTTGACTGGATAACATATACTTTTATTTAAGAATAAATCTTAACATTTTAGTAGCTATTATTGTCTTTATAGTTGTTTCATATAATATGGCACAAGAACTGAAATCTACACCAATAAACTGACAAACCTGTTTTTTACAATATCCTATCTACAACTGGCTTCTCTAATATACTTGCTAACCTGGTAGGAGTTACATTCAATTTCCTAAAAAAAAATATTGTGATTTGGTTATTAGCTGATAGAGCAAGAATCTCAATAAAACTGACTTAACGTTTAAAGACCGGAAATATATTTATTGATATAAATAAGACAATTCTGATAATATATTTGAAATTGATGAGGAGTTGCATATCTTTCATATTCATCTTTCCACCCAATTTAACATCCTGATATTAAAGTGAGTCACCTTTAATTCTTTGAATCATTCCAGATTACCGGTGTTACCTACTTTGGTCTCTTAAGACTTCCTCTCTTTACTTTACAATTTCACAATAATCCTGGGCTGAATGGTTCATTTTGTATGCCAGCATATACATAATGAATACTCATACTTTATTTCCAGAAAAATTACTCTTTTCCAAAGTCAAATCCTCTCTTTGATTCTCATTAACTCTATCCATGACACGACTAGGTATTCTTAAATAATAATAAATAAAGCAGGAAACAAATAAGTTAAGTAGGGAGGACTGTATTTTATGTTTTACTATATTAGCATAGAAAAAACAGGTAAGTTTCTGAATATATTAGGCAAGTAGCTAGTGACTCTTTCATTTCAGTCTGATATGTAAATAACAGACTTTGTTCTATTGTTCATTTAGGTATTAACAAGTGTAGGTTGATATATCCAAAGAATTTTTATTTTTGAAAAAAAAAAGATGTCTAGATACAGTAAATGAATTCAGCAAAGTAGCAGGATATAAAAGCAACACCCATAAATAAAAGGCATTTCTGTATATCAGTGACAAAGCCTCAGAAAGGAAAACTACCCCATTTACAATAGCCTCAAAAAAAAAAAAATACTTGGGAATCAACTTAACAAAAGAGGTGAAAGATCTATATAATTAAAATTACAGAATAAAGAAAGAAATCAAAGAAGACCTTAGAAGATTGAAAGATCTACCTTGCTCTTAGATAGACAGAATTAATATTATCAAAATGACCATACTACCAAAAGCACTATACAGATTTAATGCAATTCTGATCAAAATCCCAATAACATTCCTCACAGAAATAGAAAAAACAGTCATGAAATTCATCTGGAAAAAAATAAGAGATCCAGAGTAGCTAAAGCAATCCTTATCAGGAAGAGTGAAGCAGGTGGCATAAGTATAGACCTTAAACTGTACTGCAAAACAATAGTAACAAAAATAGCATGGTATTGGCACCAAAACAGACTGGTAGACCAATGGTACAGAATAGAGGACACAGAGACTGCCCCATAAAATTACAATTATTGTATATTAGATAAAAGTGCCAAAAACATGCACTGGAGAAAAGATAGCCTCTTCAAAAAAAATGGTGCTGGTAAAACTGGAACTTCATATGCAACAAAATGAAATTAAACCCCTATCTCTCACTCAACTCAAGGACCTGGGATGGGAATAAAACCAGAGACGCTGCATCTAATAGAAGAAAAAGTAGGCCATAATCTCCTTCATGTGAGATTAGGCTCCAACTTCCTGAGTAAGACTCCTTTGGCACAAGAATTAAAATTAATAACCAATAAATGGGATGGACTCAAACTACAAAGTTTCTTCTCAGCAAAAACAAACAAACAAACAAACAAACAAAAACATCTGTGAGGTGAATAGAGAGCTTATATCTTGTGAGCAAATCTTTACCCCTCACACATTAGATGGAGCACTAAAGAACTCAAAAAGCTAAGTAAGCAAGCAAACAAATAAACAAATAAATGAAAAACAAATAAACCAAACAATAAATGGAACAAGGACCTGAACAGACACTTCTCAGCAGAGGATATACAATAAATCAACAAATATATAAAAAAATGTTCAGCATCTCTAGCAATTAGAGAAATGCAAATCAAAACTACTATAAGATTTCAACTCACTCTAGTCAGAATGGCAGCTATTATGAAGACAAACAACAATAAGTGTTGGTGAGGATGTGGGGAAAAAGGTACACTCATACACTGCTGGTGGGACTGCAAATTGGTGCAGCCAACATGGAAAGCAGTGTGGAGATTTCTTGGAAAGCTGGAAATGAAACCACCATTTGACCCAGTTATCCCTCTCCTAGGTCTATACCCAAAGGACTTAAAAACCGCATACTACAGGGACACAGCCACATCAATGTTTATAGCAGCACAATTCATAATAACTAAACTGTGGAACCAACTAGATGCCCTTCAATAGATAAATGGACAAAAAAATGCAGTATATATACACAATGGAATATTACTCAGCAATTAAAGAGAATAAACTCATGGCATTTGCAGGTAAACGGATGGCATTAGAGAAGATAATGCTAAGTGAAGTTAGCCAATCTCCCAAAACCAAATGCAGAATGTTTTCCCTAATATAAAGAGGCTGATTCATAGTGGGGTAAGGAGGGAGAATGTGGGAGGAATAGAGGAATTCTAGATAGGGCAGAGGGGTGGGAGTGCAAGGGAGGGGGCATGGGGTTAGAAATGATGGTGAAATAAATGTGATGGACATTATTATCCAAAGTACATGCATGAAGACATGAATTAGTGTGAATATACTCTGTATACAACCAGAGATATGAAAAATTGTGCTCTATATGTGTAATAAGAATTGTAACGCGTTCTGCTGTCATATATAAATAAAAATTAATAAGAGGCCCTTTTAAAGCATCACCATTTGAGACTGGTCTAAAGAAAATGTTCACCTTTCATCTTGAGTATACTATCAAATCCTAAGAGTGAATGAACACAAGAGTCTGTATTAGAACTGAATCTTTTTATCTATTAAGCAAATATTTGCTGAGCATCTATTGTATGACGGTACCTGTTATGAGAATATGCATTGTAAACATGTTTGTCATTAGGCAGGGAGCTTACCAGCTTCCAGCTGAGAATAAAAACTGCAACTGAAAACTAGAGCAAATGCAATGGTGACATGTATAGGTTTTCGTGGTAACAAGAAGATATCTATGTGGGAAAATAGAAAGGTTGGTACTAGGATTGAAACTTAAAAATGTAAAGTTGCTATCACACCAACAAGAAGGGGGTGTGAGGCAAAATAAATAGAATATGTAAAAAAAAAGACTTTCCTTTGTTCATGTAAGTGGTGGTTGTTATTTGAAATGTCTTTTCATAGTAAGCATATGGTGATGTTATGCATCTCTTTTGTTCTACACAGGTGGTGCCTTCTGGTGGAAACTTCTATGCACAATAGTTGGGGGAAGTCTCTTCTAAGCAACTTTCACTTTAGTTTTGTTGATAGCTATTATATAAAATCCTTCTTGGCTATGTTATATTTGTCCTCCTCCGACTCCAAACTCTTCTTCATGTCACCCATTAAGTCTAAAAATGAAAAAAAAAAAGAAGTTGTTTGAAAAGTGAAAGCATTTTGTTTGTTTTTAGAGTCAATGTCTTGTTGAGTTTATTTTAAATTTATTCAAGAAATGTTTAGCCAGGCACAGTGGCACACTCCTATAATCCCAGAACCTCTGGAGGTTCAGGAGGAAGGATCACAACTTCAAAGCGAGACTCAACAACTTAGTGAGGCCCTAAGCCACTTTGCTAGGTCTTGCCTCCAAATAAAATAAAAAATGGCTGGGGATGTGGCTAGGTGGTTAAGCTGCCATAAAGTCAATTGCAGGTACCAAGAAAAGGAAAAACAAACAAACAAAAATCAACCACAAAGAAACAACCAAAAGAAAGAAAGAAAGAAAGAAAGAAGAAAGAAAGAAAGAAAGAAGGAAGGAAGGAAGGAAGGAAGGAAAGAAAGAAAGAAAGAAAGAAAGAAAGAAAGAAAGAAAGAAAGAAAGAAAGAAAGAAAGAAAGAAAGAAAGAAAGAAAGAAAGAAAGAAAAGGTCTAGGCTGTAAGTTTCATCTCTTCTGAATCATTCTAGGTATCTGACACAATTGAGATATAATAAAGCATAGACCGAACAACTCTGTAGGATGCATTTGAGTATGTATCATTTGATTTGACTAAAAAAAAACCTCATGTTTATCTAAACTCTTTGAAGTTATTCTGTGAACAAAAACAAAAATTTTATTTTTGTTTATTTATTTTTGTTTATTTTATTTTTTGTTTATTTATTTTGTTTATTTATTTGACTTTGTCTTCTACCTTTGTCTTCCACGCACTCGTTTGTCCTTTAATGGTATTCTAAATGTGGTTAGTGTTTTTTTTTTTAATTTACAAAAGTGATGAGCAAAGTAAATTTTATGTAAATCCATGCAATCTATTTAATGACCTGTAATGTAAAGGAAGAAAGGAAGAAAGATGGACAGATGGAAATGATGAACAAATATATGAATTTGGCAAAAGTTGACAGAATCACTTTTACACGTTGAGATGAGCTCACTTTCATATGCTTTAGAAGTGGTTATTAGTGATGCCAAAAGTGAAATAACGTGAATGTCACTTTCATCAATATACACCCTCAGTATGTCACAATTTCATTATTTTACCACTAACTGATGTTTTATTGAAAGTTATATATGGGTGGGTATACTTAATCTACATATCTGATGTCAGAGGTAGTAAGCTAAATATTTCTTTATATTCAGGCAGAGTCCAACTAATAACCATTTGTAGATGGAAAAACTTCTCTCCAAACTCTGATTTTGTAGATAGATTTTAATACTCATGTATACTTTGATTAGTAGTAAATAAAGTGCTACAGTTGGTAGAATTCTGAGATATAATACACAAGTACAATATTTTATCTCACACTAAGACAAGAGCATAGCTCCAAATATGATTTTACTGATTTGATTAATCTTGTGATTCATTGACAAACATTTGTGGGATTTGGGGGGAAACTAAGACACAACTTCAGGTTGAATTGTAAATGATAAATGAGATACAGAGATTCATTTTCATTTTTTCACTTTTTGGGCAAATATTCTGTAATCAGTTATTAGTTATTGATCAGGTAACATCACTGCAGCTATACATTCCAATTTGATCTGATTTAACATAACACACTGTTAACCTACTCGTAATACCTATACTTGTTATTTAGAAGCAAAACTTGCATAGTTCCATCCTGCCCACATAACCATTGCTGAAGTTTGAATCACAGATACGAGGTTTTAGTTTATTTGGGCTACTAATACAAAATACAATGTATGGATTGACTTACAAATAGGAAAGATTTATTGTTCACAGTCCTGAAGGCTGGGATGAAGATCAAGGTGCCAGCAGATCTGGTGTTTAATGATCTACTTCCTCTTAGATAGCTATCCCACTCTAAGCTCACATGGCAAAGAAGGCAAATGATTTCTCTGAAGTCCCTTTTTAAGGGTATTAATGCCATGTATAAGAGATCCACCCCCATAATTTAACACCTCCAAAAGTCCTCCTGTTATAACTACCTTAGAGGTGATGGCTTTTGTGTATAAATTATTTTTAGGGCGTATAAATATTTTTGGGGGGAGAGGGGAGGTACCAGGGATTGAATTCAGGGGCACTCAACCACTGAGCCACATCCCTAATCCTATTTTGTATTTTATTCAGAGACAGGGTATCATTGAGTTTCTTAGTGCCTTGCTTTTGCTGAGACTGGCTTTGAACTCAGGATCCTCCTGCCTCAGCCTCCCAAGGGGGTTGTAATTACATGCATGTGCCATTGCACCCCGCTAAAGAGTGTAAATATTATGACCATAATGTGTACATACTCTTTTTGCAATTTAAAAGAGCTCTACCAGTGGAAGGCCCTTGAATCTACATTCAGATTCATATTTCTAAATGACATCTACAAAAATTTATCCAATTCTTATGAAGTTATTTTAAGTATGTGTATTATTTAAAGTAGAAAAGCAATATTTTCTTAGTCAATTTCCTGTGTCAAACAAAAAAATAACACCCAGACTACTATCACCTTTACTATTTACTTGTTAGAAGGATACAAAGTATAAGTTCACAATGGAAAATACATATAATCCTGAACAGATGATCAAAATAACATCATCAATCAGGGACAGATATTCATTGAGTGTTCTTAGAATAATATCCTTTGGAAAGACATGAATTTAAAACCTTAATCTAATCACGAGGAAACAACAGAAAAAAAATGAACATAATAATAGTAATGTGATATATCCTTCAAAATCCTCAATGAATTGTTGTATTAATACTCTACATTTAAAAACTCTCAAGAAGCAAGAAAAGTAAATTCAAAACTTCCAGTATTGGAGAATAAAAATATCTTACAAATTAAATTATAGGAGCAATTGAAAAAAGTAAAATAAAGCTGATAAACTGGTCAAAAATAGATCAATTTTAAATTTATTGTGATAATTGCACTGTGATTAAGATAACATTATTTTTATAGAAAAGATGCATACAGGTGTTTATTGGTCAGAGGCTGTAATATATGCAACTTACTCTCACTGGTTAAGAAGAAACACACACACACACACACACACACACACACCATAGAGGAAAAGAGATGAAAAACAGCAAGTCAAGGCAACATGTCAAAAATAGATGAAAATGAGTGAAAGATATGCTATGATTATTATTCTTTAAGTTTAAAATTCATTTTCAATAAAAGGTTCAAAACTTAAAACAAAGAAAAATTCTTAAATTTATCTGGTCATTTACTACTTTACTAAAATCTTAAGACAAAAGAAAAAGCCACTGAATTGTAGAAACGGAGCTCAGAATGATGTGGCAACACGTTGTGTGTGTTCAAAATCACCCTTTAATGACTACTAATATGTGCCAGTGTAATTTGACTGCAAATTCCCCACACCATACACACTCTACTAAGTTAGTCTCCTGTTAGATATAAAGAAGGTAAAGAAGGGAGAATTTATCTTATAATGCAGTAGGTATTTAAATGAGAGAATAGTATTACATTCAATATATTTCTGTTATATAAAACATTGTACTTCTATTATATCAAATTATATTTTATAGTTTAAACTTTTATTTTATAAATAAAAAAGGGAAGTCACAAGACATAAGTAACTCGACACTTATCATGTGGTTCACTAGTGGGTTAGTTTACTACTGTGACTGACCAATTTATTACCTAACCATGGATGGCAAAGCAATGTAAATAAATTGACCTGAAGTATTCAATTTCATTTAATGGCCAAGGCCAAACTGAGATAGTTACAATGAGAGATTGGCTTAAATTTGTAGAACTAAACTATCATTAAACATCCTCTTTCCCTTTTTGAACTATTAGGAATTTTTGATTTGAACTTTTTATAATAAATTTTCTTTATTAAGATATGGATTACATAGTTAACAGTACAACCCTTTTTACCATCCTCAGATTAAGTAATAGATCAACAAACAAAATTTCCAGCACCTTTGAAACCTTCAGCTCCTACTTCTGGCCAAAGGAGCTCACCACTTGGATTACTACTCTGAGCTTTGTGATCAATTACTACTTCTTTCTTTGGAAAATACTCTAAATGCTGTCATGAACTATGAACTCTTGATGCTTGCCTTTTCTCAATACTTAGGTGACTTAATTATTATTTTGCTTATTCAAGTGGCATTATTGTAGAGTCTTGTTTTGATTACATCACCATATATTGGTCCAGTTCATTGATAAAGGATGTTTGGGTACTTGTGAATAATATAATTGTACCTATTCTTGTCTCTATCTTTTTATAAAAGTATGTATGCTTTTTAGCAAAGATTATGCCTAAGGCTGGAATAACTAGGATATTCAACTTTAGGAGTATTCATCAGTTCTCCAAAATTCTTGCATTCCCTCATTCAGGATATAAGAATTCCAGTTGTTTCAATCTTTACACTTAGAATTGTCTTTTTTCAATTTTATTTGGATGAATGTGTTACATAATCACAGTTTGATTTTATTCATAGTTCTCTGATGAATATGGTTAAATGCTTTTTCATATATTGACTATTTGGATATAATTGTGTGAAAGAAATGTCTCTTCACATTTTTGCTCATATTTTATTCTTTTTCCTTTTGTGTAATAGGAGTGGGTTTCATTCTGCATATGAGTATTTTCAGAAGAGGTTCATATGCACAACGAATCACACCCCCAGGTATGTATGGCAAATATTTTCTGTGGTTTTTCTTTTTCTTTCTCTTAACGAAGTATTTTGATGAATATAAGTATGAATTAATTCCAACTTAACCATTCTCCTTTCTTTCCTATTTATAAAAACTGTGCCTTGCTTCTTTTTTATATTTTATTTATGGTTCTTTTTAGTTATACATGACAGCAGAATCAATTTTGATGTAATTATACTGTGCCCTTGCTTTCTAATGCCTTGAAATTCTTGTCCTTTTTCCTCACAGGCAAGTGGTTTTGGGAAATGTGAAGAGTGGGAATGATTTTTTACAACTGACTCCTTTCTACTGAGTTTGCTACAGGACCCCATCAGATGTGTCCTCTGGTTCCATCTGTCGTATTATTACATTTCTTGTCTAGCCTGGGTGATAGCCCAGTACAGCACTAGTGGAGCTTATCAATGAAAATGTGAACTTTAAGGGAAGCACACTGCCCTGTATGCCCTGTGCCGATGCCTGATATTGCTTTCTCCTAATGTATGAAAGGAAATGCGGCTGCCTCTGGGCTGAGATCATCTTCTCTCCAGGAGAAATTTAAACTTCAGGCATAAAGTTGGTTTGAGCCAAGCAATATAAATATGCACTGAATCAGATAGCAAGCCTGGGAGCTGAATAATGAGGTCAGAAGGAGGTTTGCAACAATAATGAGAATGTAAATTCAAGAAATGCAGACTTTTTGCAGGGGGCACTTCAGATCCTTTCTGTGGCTCTGCATAGAGTTCAATTTGATATCATTTTCTTTCATCCAAGCATGGGTGTGAGTTTGATATGGTTGGTTAGGCTTGTAAATCAGACAAATTCCCATGCTAAAATGGACCCTTAAACTTCCCCCACTTTATTGAAAATTTTGAATCTGTTCATTTGCTTCTGACTTACACAGCATGCCTTCATCTAATTCTGAATAGCTTCAGTTTAAAATTTTGCCTCTCTTAATATAATTAATATTACTCTCTTCTTATTCAAATAATCTGAGTCCTTACTGCCTGACCACAGCATCCATTTACCTTTCCATTTAACCCATAGTCCCCACAGACTTCATATTCAAAACCTGTCTAGAGTTTCAAATGCGGGTAACAGCATGAACACAGGTAAATTGAATTGCCTTTACCACCTCAAATCCCCTAAGCTCAAAGAAAGACTTTTTTTCCCCTTGACTGTTCTACCCACTTGAGTTCTTATAAGCAGTCTCTTTATTAAACATTTTATATCCTTAGAGGACATTTCACTGCTTCCTGATAGCCAAGTGGAGGTCATAATCACATAATTCTTTTTGGGGTAACATTAAATATCTACAAACAATTTTTTTATTGCAAATTATTTAAACCAATGAACTTGCTCTGGGAATACTAAAACACCAAATTATAATGCAGGAGTTAAAGATGGTATCAAAATTCAGATGTAGAGTGCTTTTAATTTCAAACTAGACTTAAGCTTTTAAACCATTTTCTGTCCTTAGCTTGACTGGGTTATTTAATCAATATTTATAGAATCCATACATGCCAGGCTCTCATCTGGGAGCCTTGCAAATCAACTAACTTTCTATACAAAGTGAGTCTAAGGTGTAGGTGCTTCTGTGGTTCACATCTTAAAAATAAAAGAAGTGATATGAAGTTAGGTAATTTAATAATGTGTCCAAGGTTGCACACGTGGAAAATGGTGAAGTTGGGATCCTGAATTCCTGTGCAGATTTTAAAGTAAAGCAGTGCCTATTAAAGAATAAAGAGGGGACTGGGATTGTGGCTTAGTGGTAGAGACCTTGCCTAGCATGTATAAGGCACTGGGTTCAATCCTCAGCACCACATAAAAATAAATAAATAAAAGTATTGTGTTCATCTACGGCTTAAAAAAAAAAGAAAAAGAACAAAGGGCTTCCTCTACAAGCAGGCTTGGTCCTCTTTTGCTCTGACTTTTGTGCAGGTCTTTATATTGAGGACCCAGTTTTGTTTGTTCCTTATCTCACCCTCCTGAGCTCTTACTCATTTTTCTAGAAAGGAAGTCTTAAGTTGCTTTTCTTTCTCATTTCTACTCTGTCTTAAAGAGAACCAAGTCCTCTTCTTAATTTCCAGGCTGCGTCTGAGGCCTTGGTTTCTGCTATCAGGCATCAGGGATGAAGCCTATAGATAGAAACACTACCTAAACAGACACTGGATCAGGCACATTTTTTTTTGTGGGGGGAGGGGAGATACCATGAATTGAACTCAGGGGCACTTGAACAATGAGCCACATCCCCAGCTCTATTTTGTATTTTGTTGAGAGACAGTGTCTCACTGAGTTACTTACTGCCTTGCTTTTGCTGAGGCTGGCTTTGAACCACTAACATCCTTCTGTCTCAAACCTCCAGAGCCACTGGGATTATAGGCTTGGGCCACCAGGTCCCACTGGGCACATTTTTAAAGCAGACAAATTTGTGACTTTTATAGGCTTCATTCATTCTAAAAAGACTCTGCACCCTTTAACCAATATCTTCTCACTCCCTGTCCAAACCTTTGATCCTGGATAGCCACCATTCTACTCTATTTCTGAGGTCAACTTTCACCAATCCCAAATGTGAGATCATGAGGCATCTTTCTTTCTGTGCAGGAAAGTAATTGCCCAACATGGTGACTAAAATTAACAATATAATATATTCTTAAAATTACTGAGCAGATATTAAATATCCTCATTATAAAACTGATAAATATGGGGTGTGTTGCATATGTTAGTTACTTCTACTGTACCATTCCACAATGTATATATATTTCAAAATGTGTTATACAGGATATATGTATACAAATTTACTAAACATTTTCCATAATCTTTTACTCAGTATTTCATAAAAGACCTTTAATTAGCACTAAGATACTACATTATCCTCAATACTGCTATCAGTATAATCACAGCCAGGTTATTCAGTTTTGTTGAAGAGCGTATGCAAAAGTAAATGAATACTAACATGGTTTTACTGAATTTCTGGGAATTTCTATTTATATCCAATGATCCTTCCAATGATCATTCTTCTCACATTCTTGAGCTCATGTCTTCCCGGGATTGAATCCTTCACCCTACTTCAGACAAGGCC
The DNA here is from genome assembly GCF_021218885.2 of Marmota monax. Classification (NCBI taxonomy): domain Eukaryota; kingdom Metazoa; phylum Chordata; class Mammalia; order Rodentia; family Sciuridae; genus Marmota; species Marmota monax. The sequence goes on along the minus strand of NW_026694247.1, from coordinate 390,178 downwards.
TACAATCTCATTATTAATACTATCAATTGGTTCATTATCTCAATTTTATAGATCCTATTCTTCAAGTAGCATCTCCAGGATTTCAACCTTCATATTGCAGGACCCTGATTACAATAACCCATGACTATATCAGAAAAATGTTCATAGATCTTCATATACTCCATCTTTTATTTATTTAGCTCAAATCCAAGATAAATCACATTGGTTCCTTTGTTATCTAGGTTGTTGTCTTGAATTTTCCTTCCTCTCGATTAATCAAATTTCTTGCCAGCACCATAACCCTAATTAAATCCAGGTTTTATATTTTACTCTTATATGGATTTATTTAAGTGGTGAAAAATATAACCACGGAAATTGCTGTCACTTTAAATTCAAGACCACATGTCACAGGTGGTGCTTTAAAGCCACCAGACATTCAGACTGTACATACCTAATCCCTCTTCTGTACATATGTAGGCAGATAAATTGATGCAAGAAAAATATGATTCACTACTGAGTGAACAAAGTAGGCCCCCAAAACAAATAACCCTATTAGGTGGTATGCCATGATTGTTGAATAAGACATAAACTCATTTATTGCTTTGAAGAGTGCATGGCTTGAGAGATTTTCTTTTTTCCTAGTGATGTAATCATTCTGTTTTCTGTAAAAGATAACACAAATTCTGCATGGATATTTACTAAGTATAAACTGGTGTATCTGAGATTCTATGAAACTACTCAGTAATTACAGCATGCGTCTAGCTCTACCCTCTACAATGAAATAAGTTCCTGCTCACTAGAATTCAGGATTTAATGAGAGTAAACTATTTAATCTTTCTATGGTCTACAATATACCATACAGAACATGTAAATAGAGAAGAAAGTGATGTCTCTAGTAAATGGGCTTTTTATCTTTTCTTCATGATTTTTAAATTAGCCCCTAAGTTTTTTATGTCTCCAGATCTTTACACTTTGGATAAGCATCAAGATTTAGGAATGTATTCTTGTCCAATAAGGAAAAATCATTGTCTTCTGAAAGATTCCTTCAGATGCCATCACTGACTTGCGCTGTTCTGATTTTTTTTCCTTTCTGCTTTTCCTTGCTGTATAGATTCCCAGCATTCTAAACTTGCTCTAGAGGTTTGGTCTGCTTTTTCTGCCATGGAGAAAGCATTCCAATAGCATCTCAAAGAAAAAAAATGTCTGAGTCATAATATCACATGCTTGAGTAATGGCTGTATATTTAAAGGGGTATGTGCAGAAAACTCTAATGGGGGAAATTTTTCAAATTTCAGGTACTTATAGACAAAGCTTTGTTTATTAAACATAACATTTATGGTCCAGCAGGATGTTTCTTAGTATATACAAGAGATTGAGCTGTATAGGTGTTTGGTAGTCCAGAACTGAAATGTTCTTTATACAGTACTTCTATTTTTCTTCATCATTGTAATATATGCTAACTCAAAGATATTGCATGTTATTTGTAAACTGTCAGCAGTTTGCACTCTGTGAACTTCAAAGCACCGATAGCCCCTCTCTGAGTTGTCTTCTGTTTAGACATTGTAGCCTTTCGTTTGCACACTTAATATCCTTCCTCTGGTAGCATGATCAATCACTTTGTTTTCTGAAAGACGTGCTGAGAAGATGGGCCTCTCAGTGCTAAAACAGAAAAAGTCTCAGCAAACAGGGAATGGCCCAGACATATCAGGATGAGTTTGTCAGCCTTATTTTCCTCGGGACATCCATTCATACTTTGAATTTTTCTCTTAGAATTATGGATCAGAACACAGGTTAGTCTAGTACTTTTAAAGATGAACTTGAATAAAAGAAAAAAAAAGAGAGAAAAATAATTTAGGCATTTCTTCCCTGTGCTAGTTTCTAACACTGCTACTAACAAGGGACATTTTATTGATGCTCCTGTTATGGAGTCATTTTATTCCCCAAAATCAGTTTCAGAATTTGGGAATGATTTACCATATCCATTTTTGCTTGTTATACATTCTTCTCTAAGAGCTTATGCCAACACTTTCTGAATCTCTTTTTATTTTTAATGTGGATCTCTGCTGAACTTTTGATGTTATAGGACAATAAACTCAAGACCCTACTTAGAAACATACAGTTTGGGGAATAAATTCTTTTCGGACTGAACTAGGGTTCTATCAAGTTTTAATGTGTTTTTCTATGAAAAAGTAAAGTATATAAAGTTCCTAAAACAGGGCTGGGGATGTGGCTCAAGCGGTAGAGTGCTCGCCTGGCATGCGTGCGGCCCGGGTTCGATCCTCAGCATCATATACAAACAAGGATGTTGTGTCCAACGAAAAATAAAAAATAAATATATTAAAAAATTCTCTCTCTCTCCTCTCTCTCTCTCTCTCTAAAAAAAAAAAGTTCCTAAAACAAAGTATTCTTTGTAAATGAAAACTTTTATGGCAGTTTACTACTGTTGTGAAAATTAAGAATTTCAATATTTCAGTGTCAGAAATGACATAATTCAGAAGAGGTGCATAACAATTCATGCTGTTAAACTTAATGAAAATATTGGTGATTACCAATTTAATGTAAGAATTTATTAATGGCAATTTCAGTCTCAGAGATACATACCTGTGGCAAAACTTATGAAGTATCTATCATTGAATGAATTTGTGTAATTACTTAGGTCTAATTTCCCAAGGCAATGGGGTCACTTTAAGAAACTGTCACTCTTGCACCAAAGTAATTCCAGATAATGGATGTCTTTGGAAGAGTTATTATAATGTTCCAAACTTTCAGGTCTACTATTTTACAGTCTTTTCCTAGTTTTATGAATATTTTTGCTTTATTTCACTAATTTAACCCACTGACTAATATACTTTCCAGGCTTTCAAACTTCCTGCTTCCAATAATTAATTTTCCCTCCTGACCCATTATTATTTTGACACTGTGGTAATGGATTGGTCTAGTGATAACTAAATGTGTCCATTTTAGCCTTCCATCTCTCTGACTCCCTTCCCTCACAATTCTCTCTCTCTCTCTCTCTCTCTCTCTCTCTCTCTCTCACACACACACACACACACACACACACACACACACACACACACGGAGCCCTGTTAATGTCCTTTCGAGTAATACAAATAACACCTGAGCTGATCTCCAAGCTTTTCTGGGACTAAATCTTTCTAAAGATAACTTCATTTCTTACCTTTCCATGTTTTTCTAACTGTCTTTTTGTTATGTACTCACTTCAATACTCTCTGGCAACCCAGTCCAAAAAGAATCTATATCAAATTTAAAAACAATTAAAAAGGTATTTATGAAGATTAAGTCACTAGACTGCAAATTTAATTGGTACTTCTTTCACTCCCATGCCATTCTCCAGGGTTGAAAATTTCAAATTACACGTGAAATAATTTAATTGGAAAAGGGTTCATAGCTATTGATCATTGTAAGTTCAAAAATACAAACTTTTTGTAGTAGCTTTTTAAACTTAGAAGATTGATTATTTTATGATAAACTTTAAGAACAGAAGAAGAAAGTCACCATTAGAAACATCATGTCCACTCTATGATTCATCATCTTATTGGTGAAATACTTTCTAATATTGTCCTAAAGCAACCTATTCATTTCACAACATGAGGTTATAAGTTATGAAAAAATGTGTTGGCACAGGATGTACAATGGTCTGCAATTCAACTGACTCTTCAGTTTCACTTTCGAAAATAATTTACCTTTGGCTCTGAGCTATTTTGTGTGACAGAGCCCCTGATTGCCCACTTAGAATGCACTCTTAGCCAATTTAGCCCTTAGCACTTTTTCAATAATTCATAATTCTTTAAATGTGCATATCCCTTGCCTACATTTAGAAGGGTAATTTGTAAATGTGACTACATTAAAATTTCAAGTTTGCTTATCACAGAATGACAACTTTGAAGCCACCAACTTGCCTCAATGCTTATTGCATTTTTAAAAATTTGTAACAATAATTTCACAAATATTTGTTTATTTCAACTTACTTCATGTTACACATCAAGACATGAAAACAGTTTATAAAAATGATGCTTAGTTAGTCATGTGTTTATAAGCCATTGTTTAGGAATAAATGAATCATACAATGATAAATAATTTAATGCATAAAACAGCTTAGAAAATATCTTTGAAACACTTTTGAAAACATCTTTTAGGGTTAAATTAGGTTATTGCTTTCTTGTATAAGTATTGACCTACAAATACAGTAGGTATTGTTTTTAAAAATGGGGAATTTTTTATTTTATAATGCAAGCTCATGGGCCTCTGACCTTTAAAATTCTTCAAAATCATTTCAACAGTGTCTTACAATCTGTGCATAAGACAATCATAAGGTACTTCAAAGGAGTCTTTATTTTTCTCTGTACAACCTTTCTGTACAAATTTTTGTGAAATTCTGTCCAAATTTTGTAGTTGTGCTTATGCTAATCTATATGTATAAAAGTCTGATGGTGCTTTCCTAGTATCTGAATTATTTTCTTTGTAATTTCTACATTTGCCCAGAGTGGCCACTTACCAGTGTTAGTGCCCTAAGAAAATAACATTTCTTCAGAAACCTAATTATTAGTGACTATAAACATTTAAACTTTTGTTGTACAATGTCTGTTAATCAGAAACTAAAAATACAGATAATAGAATACAAAATATTTTTGAAGCATATGGCAAATAATAAAAACAATAATTTTACAAAGATTTGAAAAATTATGAAAAATGGCACATGGGAGAAAAATAAAGAGAAAGACATAAATAAACTATCGAAAAAGCAGTGTGTAACATAGCTCCTGAAAGCTGTGGAGCTTTCTCTAGAAACCAGGAAAGTGAAACTGAATTAAAAATGAAACACTACTTCTCACTATACCCAATCATAGATCTCTATATATTTGTTAAAAATAGAGAATTAGCATTTGACTAGTTAGCCTAAAGAAATTCTCAGAACTGTGTTTAAGACCAAAAAAATAAAAATAAAAAATAAACAAATGTGCATTGTAATATATGATAGCATTAAAATAAATAACACGACTGTCATGGAGAATGATGTTTTAACTTTGAATATGTAGAATGTGTGGCCTATGGGATTTCATGAGCTGGAAGAGCAGAAGGAAGGAAGAGGGCACTAACAAATCACTATTAGTAAATTACTATGGTACTTGAGTAATATGATCCTTGTTAAAGTTATAGATTTGGCTATGAATCTATGCTTACACATAGCTATTAAAGAATGATTACACAAAAAAATGGCACTAGTATTTATCTGAGTGCACAGATTTTCAGTAAACTTTTACATTCTTCCTCAATTATCTGCTTTGACTTAAGTTTTATAAATGATTAACTTGTATCATTTATACAATCCGGAGAAATTAGCCATTTTAATTTTATTAAAATATTGCCTCAGATACAGCATATTTTTAAAGTTATCCTGTGAATATGTGAATGATTTGACTTTTCCTGACGTGTCCAGCAATGAAATATGCAAACAATTACATAGATGTGGAAATAATCTCTCCAAATCTAAAGCTCAGATTTATAACTGTCTGCCATTGTGGTTTAGAGATGACATGTCCCCCAAAAGCTCACATCAGACAATGAAAGAATTGTCAGAGGTGAAATGATTAGATTAGGAGAGGTATAACCTAATAGGTGAATTAATACACTAATTCCACTGACATGGATTAACTAGGCAGTAACTGTAGGCAGTTGGGGGTGACTGGAGGAAGTAGGTCACTGGGGATATGACTTTGGGGTTTACATTTTGTTACTGGTGAGTGCAGCTCTCTTTCTCTCTACTTCCTGCTTCCTGAATTGCTTTCCTCCCCCATGCCCTTCTGCCATGATGTTCTGCATCACCTCAGGCCCAGAACTGTAGAACAGGTCATCAGTGGACTGAGGCTTCTGAAACTGTAAGCCAAAATAAATTTTTCCTCCTCTTTGTTTTCTCCTCAGGTCTTTTGGTCACAATGACAATAAAGCTAACCAAATCAATCCCCCACCCTTTATTTATTTATTTTTTCCTTTTTTTTATGTTCAGGAAAGAGGGCTGTGTTCTCTAGAATAAAAAGCAAACTATTTCCATAATGTCTCACCTTTAAAGCACTAGTTAAATTTGGTGTCCTTTTAGTGTCCTGAAGAGCAGAAGGTGTACCTATGCAGTTATTTGTAATTCATTAATGTTTGTGCACATTTTTTCTTTGGACACAAAGATAAAAATTGAAAATTTGTTTGATACTATGTAGATGATTTAGCTAAGTCACCCAGGAGAGGCAACTCTCTCCCTCGCTGGACTATAAACTCCTGAGAACTGCAGATATATCATCTGAAATACCTCAGGAGAATGTTCTTTTCAGGGAACAAAAGGAATAGTCTGGGGAACCAGTTTAGCTTTCCAAAGAAGTCATTAATTGGAAAGGGCATGAGAGAGCAAAAGTGTCAAGATTACAATGCTGATCCCTCTAATGAAGACTCTGAAACCAGGTGTGGTGACGCATACATGTGATCCCAGCAGCTCAGGAGGCTGAGGCAGGAGGATCTTGAGTTCAAAGCCAGACATAGAAAATTAGTGAGGGCTCAAGCAACGCAGCAAGACCCTGTTTCTAAACAAAATATTTTTTATAAAGGTTTGGGGATGTACCTTAGTGATAAAGCAGTGATTAAGCACCCCTGGGTTCAATCCACAGTACAGGAAAAGAAAAAAAAAAAAAAAACTTCGAACACTTTTCGTTTACTATAGGTATGAATTCATTTTCATATAAGTTGAGGATTGTCTTCTATCTTTGTATTTTCAGTACCTAATCCTAGGCCAAAAGTTTGCAGGCATTAAATCTCCAGATATCAAATGAAATTATTTAGCTGAACAATTATTTTATTTTTGTGGGTTCTGTTTTATTATTATTATTATTATTATTATTATTATTATTATTATTATTATCATTATATATTTGTTTGTTTTGTTTTTAAGTAGAGTTTAGTGTGTGCTTAAATTGTTTTGTATAATTTCACCATTTTTCCATCATTCATTTTGAGTCAGGGTTAGGGTACATAAAATACAAAGATAGGGATACATATGACAAATGTATTTGAAGGAAATTCATACTGATTTTGAGTTAATGTAGGCACAGCATTGTCCTGACTGCCAAATCAAATAAGATATGTATGCAGTATTGGGGGATCCTCAACGTGGAATTATTTTTAATATCTTTGGAAAGTTCAAATGAATAGCATCAAAATTTATTTACATCAAATTGAAAACTTGCATTTAAATCCAGCTACTTCATTCTTATATCTTACAAAATAGTTGTTCTAATATTCTCCTACTTTGAAAATAAATGGATGTACAATAATTCAAACATTTTTGTTACCTAAATAGTTTTGTGCAGACAGATCAACTTTTCTTTTTTCTAAGGCCTTAATGAAGACATTAAATAAGACCTGAATTCATAGAAAGCCTGCCTTGTGTTCCCTGACATTTTATCATGGTGATTGATTTATGCATTGCCCTCTAGTCATTTTCTATAGCCTGGCAAGCACTTTTCATCTCTTCAACAACACATTCTAAACTAAGCTCCTTCAAATTAACTTGTGGAAGTGAAATTTAATGGAAATTATTTACTAAAGGTCACATATACAAAATGTTCTCAGATTCCTGCCTCTACTAATTTGGATTCCTATTGAATGGGATTAGCATGATTTCTGCATAAAACTGACATAAGATTGTTGCTCACAATTACATAATTAGGGGGCTGGGTTGTGGCTCAGCGGTAGAATCCTCACCTAGACACGTGCAAGGCCCTGGGTTTGATACTCAGCACCACATAAAAATAAATAAAATAAAGGTATTATGTGCAACTACAACTAATAAGTAATTCTTAAAATTTCATTAAATAGGCTCTATTTTATTATATTTCAAGTATCAAACCCATCAGATACACAAAATGCTAAATTCCAGGCATTTCATCAGTTTTATGAAAAGCTGTCTCATTCATTTCATTATTTGTTATAAACTTAATATATGTAAATTTTCCCAAGCAGATTTAGAAAATTGCCTTTTTATGAAAAAGAGACCTTCAAAAACTAGCTCATATTTAATGAACCTGTCATTTTTAGTTTGAGTGTACTGTTTGTTTTGGATGCTCTTGCTTGGATAACCTTAGAAAGATACACCCACCTTAGCCACTTTCGACTATACAATGTGAAGAAAGATTGTCATTCACTGGATACCTATATTGATATAATTTCTAAAAGTAGCTTCATTCAATGTGCCAGCCCCTTAGGTTAAAAAAAGAAAAAAGACATAGCAAGGACAGTGGTAAAGAAATATATATTATCATAGAGGGAAAGGTCATGAGGGATTTCAGCACCCTCCACCTGTCCACCTGTTTATTATGTCTCTCATTAATGTTGCTTCAGTATCTTAGGTAGAAAAAAAATCCAATGAATCCATAATAGATGCTACTTTATACTCACAATAAGAAGTGTTCTATGGGAACCTGGATTGTAATTAGTGTTTAAAAATATTCATTTTCCCAAATTATAGCTCTGCTATAATATAATTAGCCATTCTCCCACATTAACCCACAAAGGCATGCATTTATATGTTTTATTAATTTTTTATCTTTTCCTTCCCCTGAAATCAGATCTACCTCATCCTTCTGGCTCCTCACAGGTTGAATTTCATGCAAATCTTTTGTTTATAGGCTTTTTTTCTTATACTTACTTTAAGTATAGAAAAAATTATAGTTTACTTACTATAATTTCCATATTTCCATACAATACAATCTAACTGCACTTATGTTTAAAAAATTCATTTTGAATAGGTTGGTGGTTTCTTTCCAGTGAGATCTTCAGTTAATTTAGAGAATGGCTTTGTCTATAATAGGACTTATGTAACAACACAGGGGTCTATAATGCAAGTCCCACAATTATATGGTCCTATTTAAATCCTGAACCCATCAATTTCTAGTCAGCTATGTGATATTGGACAATGTATTAATTTCACTGTTCCTCATCTGCATAGTTAGTGATACCTCCCTTATGGGTTTTTGTAAGGAGTGTAGCAGCTATTTCAGACAAACATTTAAACAGTGATTCCCTTATAATATGTGAAGTCCAAATATCAGCTATTATTATTAAATATTGATTTTCTATGTTATTTTACCTATAAGAAATATAACCACAGAAGGAAATACAATGTATGTTGTTTAAGAATCTTCATAACTGAAAGAATAACCCAAGAATTTGGGAAGGAGTTTGTGCTAGCACCATAATTTCTGTAGCAATTAACAAGGCAGAGAAGTTAGTATGAAAGCAGAGATCATACATTATGGTTCACAGGTCAATACTATTAGTCATTTTGTCCTAAAAAAAAAAAAAAAAGTAGCCCATGGGAAAATTGAAATGCATATAGAAGTAAATGAAATGGAAAAATCCCCATCTTCCAATCTGAGCTCCATGTTTCTTTTGCAATGATACTATATCAAATAACACGACACAGAATGGAAGAAAAGTGTCCCTTAATAGTACATTAAAAATAAGAGGACTTTATAAATTCAGAGTAAAGTATTATTTTACTTATGGAGGAAATATTTTAAATAGAAATTAAAAAATATCATACAACTCCATTCTGCAGAAAGATTTAGCTGTTATTTATTTCTTGGAGATAAAAATAAAAGATAAATAAGCTTGCTAAGTTTCAAGGTTTACTAAGGTAAAAAAAAAGGTATAAATAAGCAAATAAAAGTATATGTGACACTTTTTCATTATTCCTAATCTTGTATGTACCTTTCATCTCCAGTTACTACCTTAAACAATGCAAATATTTAACTCCTTGAAATTCCTGAGACTTTGGCTATATCAAGGCAGAAAAAATAAGTCCACCAAATCCAAAATGTTTTTAGTAATAAGCATAAGAACTACAGATCTTTTTCTTTATGTCATTTGACATAAAAAAATTGACGATTACAGATTCTTTTATCATTGTTACTCAAACATCTACAGACATTTGTGCCTCCAAGTTAGTGTTGTTCAATACAAGAGGCTATTAACTATTTAAATGTTGTTAATGTTACTAAAAAATTAAATGTTTAGTACAGGTCAGCATCTCTACCCTGAAAATGCAAAATGGTCCAACATCCAGAACTTCTGGAGCACTGTCATTCTTCCACAAATGGAAAATTCCATACTTGACATTATGTTATGGGTCATTGTCAAAATGTAAACACAAAACTCATAGTTTATTTAGCATCTCTAAGGAAAAGTAGATCCTAAAACCTCCCTTTACCTGTGATATCTTTTTCACACATGCCCATGTCACCCACACAAACATACCCACATGGTGTTGCAAAAATAGCACTGTGCAGATCATACACATCTATGGCAGTCCCCATAAGGCCCACAAGAGGCCACGCATTTGACCAGGTGTTTTTTGCTTATTCTCTGCTCTGTCATGAAAAACAAAAACAAAACTGAGATTGTCAAAATAGGTAACAATGTTAATAAAAAGAGAGAGAATTTATATTTATGTATAGCACAAAAAGATATGCTGATGTAGAAACTGGAAAACAGTGTAGTGGAAAATGGTCTTACACGGAGAGTTTGGTGTTAGAATAACCACCATATATGACCTGAAGAAACAGAGATAAACTGTTGAAATTCTAAGCTGAAAATGATGAACAAAAAATCAATTAAAAAATAGAAAAACAGTGCATATAGCTAAAAATAAAGATCTTCACCATGCATTAAAAGAATTAATTTGTCAGCATTGCTGACCAAACCTGATGAATTATATACTGATCATGAAATGAACCAGAATATGCAATGATCTGGTTGCAGAAGCTTAAGTAAAGAAAAAACATTAATTTTGCAAAAAAAAAAAAAAAATTATGGTGATAAAGTATCTGCTGATCATGAGACAGTATAGATATTAATTGATGTGAAGAAAACCTTATATGACTACAAAGTCCACAATAATGGTGAAACAAAATCATTTTGTGCTATTGTCTCAGAAAGTCACTGACTACAAGTAATGACACTATGGGCATTAAGGATGCCAAGATGAGAATAATGGTGCTGAAATGTGCTAATACAGCAGGCATACTTGAGTGTAAACTTCCTGTGATAAGCAATTCTTGCTCTTTTAAAGGAGTAATTATGCTAAAAAATGATTGGTTGGTTCTGCAAGCATTTTGTAGCAGTGTCTTATGCTCCCTGCAGGGAGGATGACTGGATTACAACTGCAAAATTTTGTTATTCCTTGACATCTATTCTGCTCATCTTCCAGCTGAAATTCTTATTGAAAATAATGTTTATGCCATATACTTTCCCCCAAATGTGACTTTATTAATTCAGCCATATAAGTAGAGTATCCTTAGATCAATGAAGAGTGAAACAGAAGCCTGGATGGAATATTTTCAAAAAGAATTTACCATGAAGGATGCTATAAATGATGTCTCCAGTCCTGCAACAGCAACTTAAGACATAGTTGTTCCTGCTGCTACTACCTTTTGCCTGCTACTATGTTCAGCCACCATGATGAGTAAGTGGTAACCCTGAAGGATTTCCTATCAAGTAAGGAAAAAATAATATCTGGCCTCTTCATATATGCAAAAATATATAACTTCAGAGCCTGTTCATCAGCTGGCACAGTAGATATTAAAGAATATTTTAACATTGATAATGAGGCACCAGTTGTCCATAAACTGACCAATGGTGATGCAGATGAAATGGTTCCAAATCAAGGTGATCTTGCTAAAAGTGATGATGACAATGAGATAGTTAACACTTAAACAGTGCCTATAGTCAACATGTTGGACATGTGCGATGGGATTATTGAAGGATCAGAGTGAAATACATCATAACAAACAATTAATCATGCTATTTTATTAAAGGCAAAGATACTTCTAACACAAAAACTTGTTAATGAAGCAGATGAATGTGTAGGAAACACACATTGTGTAAAATCAGAGAAATGAAAAGTTGTGCTGCAATTGTACAATAAATCAAAATGCATTCTGCTGTCATATATACCAAATTTAAATTAATTAATTTTTAATAAAGCCATTCAGCAGAATACCTCCTCATCTCTAGAGGACTCACCTCCTGGCCCCTCGTGTTATCTGTTTCTTCTTACCTAAAAAGAATACAGTGTACAGTAATATTTTGGTCAAAACACAGCAGTATGTCATTTTTTTCACTGTATTAATGATGTGTCATTTTTCACTGTTAAATACTTAGGTGAATAAATATAATAAAATTGTTGTATAATGGTAGCATAGAAATTCAGAGGCAAGAATAATAGTGATGCCGTATAATAGCTTGTCCACATTTGGGGACTAGAGATGATGACGCTTTTGTTTTCTGGTACTTCACTGTATGCAAATTTTGTTTCAAGTACAAAACTACTGAAGATATTATTTTTTTTAGTTTCCATGAAGCAAAGTGTATGAGGTGTATATATGATACATAAGTAAATTTCATGTATAGAATTGGATCATATCACCAAAACATCTGTGTGTGTGCGTATGTATACACATACATATGTGTGTATATATGTATGTAAAGATACATATAAACACATGCATATATATGCATATGTTCTACAATCTGAAAAAGAAAACTGAAATCTATTACCCTTCTGGTCCCACCTCAATTTGAGTAAGACTCATATTATTCAATTAATATAAATCCAAAATATGGTATTAGGTTTAATAATTAGAAAATTTAGCATCTTTCGAATGATTTAGGCATGTGAATTTACATTTCCAGTGGCAAATTTCATGAAATCTAAATATCAGATCAAGTATTTGCAAAGAAAGTTAGGTATATGAAGTAAGATTTGCTTTGTTAACTATCTTATTAATTATGCGTATGTGGCTTTCACATTATAATAATGCTATTTTGGATATATTAAATTAAATAACACCAGCCATTTCTTGTTTGCCTTTTTAAATGTGATTACTAGACAATCTAAAATCATTTATGTGGATTACATAATATTTCTAGTGGACAGTGTGACTCTATGTAGCATCCAATTTAATTGCAAATGGAGTTTACCAGTTTCTCCCTGTCACCATTCTTTAAAAAAAAAAAAAAAAAAAAATCCCTGCTGGGCACAGTGGTGCACACCTTAAATCCCAGTGGCTTGGGAGGATGAGACAGGAGAATCGTGAGTTCAAAGCCAGCCTCAGCAAAAGTGAAGCTGCTAAGCAACTCAGTGAAACTCTGTTTCTAAATTCTAAATAAAATACAAAATATGGCTGGGGAGATGACTCAGTGGCTGAGTGACCCTGAGTTCAATCCCCACTATCAAAAAAAAAAAAAAAAAATCCCTAGAATTGAGTATTGCTTAAATTTCCAGAGATAACTTTGTTTTTTTTTTTTTCAACAAATTATGTCATCATATCTCGTGACTGGATGAAATAGAACATTTAGTTAATCAAAATCTGACACATCAGGTACAGTGTTAGCTAATTTAAAGTTTTGGTTGTTTCTTCCTATATTAGGTTTCTTCCTCACAGAAGCCCACATGCCTCCTTTTAAGATACCTGCTGTCCTAAGGACCACTTCTAAGTATGGACTGCTTTAGATCATTATTTTTAAGCAGTGACTTAAAGATCAGAGTGTAGCAAGTAGATATAAAAGGTAGGTGTGTGGGTGAATGAACACCTGTTTATTTTTGGAAAACTCACATGTTTGTTACTTTAACATCAGCAGAACCCATCCTGTTTTTCTTACAAGTAAAATTCCAATGTATAAGATAGATTAAAAAGAAGAACTCTCAAAAAGATGTTGAAAAGTTGTCACTGCCATGCAGTGTCCTCATCTGTTGTCATGGTCCCTGGACACTTTTTCAGAAATGAGGAAAACACATTATTGAAAGTTGTCACAGCTCTAGAATTGAGACCTTGAATTGAATACTTTAGATTCAAAATCAGCTGTGGTCACAAACTATTTATAATTTCAGATTAACAAATTTTCATTAATGTTACAAAATATTTTGTCTCAAATTACATTATTTTATTCTTTTTTTTTAATGGCTGAAAGAACTCCATTGTGTCTATACACAACATTTTCTTTATCCATTCTACCAATGAGGAACACTTAAGCTGATTCACCTGGATATTGAGAAGAGTGCAAGCTGAACATGCAGCAAAATATCACATTATATCAAATAAATCTGTGTTATTTAGTGTGTCAAAATAAAATATAAATAAAAAAATTCTGCCCATTGCTTCTTCAAATTTTCCCTTATTATTTTAGTGGTCATATGATTGATAGCTAACACCATGGCCATTGTAATAACATCTTCTCTGCTCTCCTGAAGCACTTCTTTCTTGAGCCCACTTCTTTGAAATTAAACTACTTAAAATATTGATCAATTCCCTTGACTTTTAACAAACTTCCATTTTTTTTGTAAAATAAAGTACTCAATCAGTATCCAATCACTAAATTCTTCACAAAACTCATAAACTTCAGACAACAGCTTGCATCCTAGAATCTGCATATATTTTTTGTAAAATGGAATGTCTTGGTTATTTTCTAAGTTAAGTAAACTCAGAAAAATGGGAGAAAAAAATAAGCAAATTAATTAAACATTTTCTTTGTACCACTCAGGCAAAGATCTCTAATATTTATAATGATATTGAGCTTTCTACTATATCCATAATTTACATTTTTCCTTGGTGATCCTACCTTCAGACTCTATCAATTATGTTGATCTGTGAATTTTTTTTATTTCTAAAGTTATTTTACATAATAAGTATATTAAAATTTCCCCATGTATGTGATATTATTTTTTCACTTTGTAAAATATTTAATATTTAATATTTCAGTGATTTTTCTTGCAGTAAATATATATGCAAATATTTATAATAGCATAGGATCCGGAGACAAAATATCTGATTTGAAAACCTGGCTTCTTCATTTACTAATTAAATATACTTAATATATTCCAGTACTCTCAACAATAATGAGTGATTTATGCAAAAATTAAATGAGTTAATAATATATGCATTTAATCCTCAAAACAACAGAAACAGGAAATCAGAATACCTTTTCAGACACACAAAATAAGATTAAGAGGGTTTACCCTTAGAAGAATATCTGGTACAATGTAAAGATTCAGGCAATGTAATTGTTACTATGGTAATGATTATAATGATAATTCATGACAATGGTGATGGTGCTGGTGTTCAAAATGGTTACAATATTGATGGTGATTAAAAGAAGCTATTAAAATAGAATACTGTTAACTATAATTTAACCTTAGTAAATTATCCCTCAACTTACTAAGTTTTTTTTTTTTTTTCCTTCAGGGTGATATTTCATCTATTTGGGTAAGATTTTTTATGTGACTGGAAATGCATAAAATAAATTATTCATTTAGTAGATAACAAGTAATAATAATTAAAAAGAATACTTATTGAATTTTATGTCAGTGAGTACTCTAAAAATCTTGAACATATTAAGGAATTCAGTCCTCAACTTTACCCCCAAAAGTAAGTATGATCATTGTCCTAATTTTAGAAATCAAGACACTAGGTTAAAGATCTTAAAACAATAAAGTTTCATACCTAGTCAGTGGGTTGGCCCTGGTGTCTAAGCCACTAGCCACAATGATACTGTCCTTCAGTAGCAGGTACTAAGTATTTTAAAAACATTTAGCTGGTGTTCTATTTTGTAGTTCAGCATTTCACTCTATTGGCAAGGACAACTACTAAGGAATAGTTTATGGATATATGCACAAATATATTTTGTTTAATATTTTAACATTTTCCAAATATTAAATAAATTCCCTTGATACTCTTAAAGCTGTAGACATTTTAAAACAGAAAAATCAAAATTCAATACTACAAAATATTTTTGCTTTTCTCAAATGAGTAAAATTTTTAAAGAAAAAAAAAGAAGTAATATAGCTAATTGACAGATCTATTAATTACTTGAAGCATCAGTCAGCCAAATAAAGAGAATTCATTTTTTTTTTCTTTTCCTCTCCATCTAAAGCAAATATTTCACACTGCTAATGATGGATCTTTCCCATAATCTTAACTTCTCTGATTCACCCGGACAGATATTGAGAAGATGAGATCTGCAAATGACAGTGCAAAGGAAGAGAAACTCCTTTTTCTAACAATTCACAGAGTGGCATTTTTAAAACAAATATTATTTTGAAGGTTTTGCTGCCTAAGCTGTCCAAAAATCCATACTTGTGAAGCCAGAATTACATAGATAAACCAAGGCAGGTCGGTCATGGAGGCCAATTTTGAGTGAGTCTGGGAAGTTGGAGACTGTCCCCTGAGGGCTTTTATCAAGAATGTGCCCCTGCTCCAACCTGTTGCCAAGGCAACCTGTCCCAGGAATTTCCCCAGCCTACAGGGAGTTGTAAGGTTAATGTGTCCTTATCTACTTCATCCTGCCCTTCCCCCTTCAGCCCACCTATTTGCCACCTTTTGGCTATCCCACCGAACATTCCTGGGCCTACTCCCCCGCAGGAAGGAGAAAGATAAGGGGGGGAAAGCAGGAGAACAAATGAAGCCTAGGACATATAAAAAGGGCAGAACACCTTGCTTCTTGTGATACCAGGATATCAGCTATGGCCCCTTCTCCCTCACGGGAGAAGTCTATGTTACCCCTTTATAATAAACCCTGCTTCATATGCTTGCCTCAGCATGTTTCTCTAATGTTAAAACTTCAACATGTGGGGTTATCAGGTCTCCTCACTGATAACCTTCGGTATCACTTGTACCTTCATTGTATCTGAATACTTCTTTCCTCAATGAATCTAAATAGCTTCTAAATATGGAGAAAAAGTAACATTTTTACACTGTTGGTGGGGTTGTAAATTAGTACAGCCATTAAGGAAATCAGTATGGAGATTCCTCAAAAGACTTGAAATGGAAACACCCTATGACCCAGCTATATAACTCCTTGCGATTTATTCTAAAAAGTCAAGTTAGCACACAACAGCAATGCGTGCATATCAATATTTGTAGCAGCCTAGTTACAATAGTGAAATTATGGAACCAATTGACATGTCCGTCAACAGATGAATGGATAAAGGAGATGTTTTATATATAACACAATGGAGTTTTATTCAGCTATAAAGAAATTATGTCATTTGCAGGAATATGGATGGAACTTGGAAATATTAGGTTAAGAGAAATAAGCCAACAGAAAGTTAACAGTTGTATGTTTTCTATCATATGTGGAAGCTAGCAAAGAAAGTTGCAGAGAAGGGGAGAATCTCATGCAAATCCATGAGATGGGAGTAGAATAGAGGAAAGGGACCAGAGGAAGGAAAAGAGAATGGGAAATATTAGGGAATGATATTGGCCAGATTATATTGTTATAGTGTATGCATTTATGTGTGTGTGTGTGTGTATATATATTTAAACAAACCCCACAATTATGTATGATCATAATGTACCAATTAAACATTATGGCAAACATTTAAAAAAATAGTTCTTCATTTTTCCATAAAAACTTTCATCACAGTGGTTAACTTAAAACAACTTTTCCTTACAAACCTACAACATTTCTCCTTTTCTCCAGTGATCTATTTTACTAAAAATTCATATAAAGTTTTACACATTTCTTTAGTAATGTTTGCTTCAATCCTTTTATTAAACAATTACCAAGTTGCTCTTGAGTACTTATTCTCCAAATGTAAATTCTTTGTTTTCTCAGCTACATGTTGAGTTTCCTCAGGGAAAATCTTATACATATAAACCTGTTTCTGACAACAGAATGGGGGAGAAAAATGTACTTGTGAGACACACAATGACACTAATATTCCTCAAGTGAATGCACCATCAGGTTCATTACAGCAATATCAATCAGTTCAGTCCGAGGTTTCTTCTGAAGCTAGAAGTTCCCATCTTATTTGTGGACTGAGCTACTCATTTCCTCTATGTCACACAGTACATTACCCCCCCGCCATTTTTTTCCCTCCACATCTTGGGTCACCTGGCTTTCTTTTCCTGTATTGTCATCAGGGTTTATCATTGCCATGGGAGATGTCATTCTAAGGAAGGTCTCCATACCTAAAACCTCTGGTGAGATATGACACATACAGCTGTTTTCTGAGACAGAATTCAGCCATGGAGGGTGTGGTACAGAACAAGAGAAAGAATTCATGTTAAAATAGTTCTTTTTTTTTTCTTTCCAGGAGCTAGCCAAACATTTTTTTTTTTTCTGTAGTAATAGAGAAAAACTAAACACTTATTATTCTACTGGCTTGCACAGTGCTATTTGACTCATCCCAGATTTTGTAGAGCTCTTGTGGGGTTATTGGCACCTCCCCACTGACCTTTGTCCTCATTCTTTATTTTCACAATAGTCTTCCACTATTTCTAAGCTCTGGTTTGGTTCTCAGTTAATATTGTACTACATTAATTTGTTAATTGTAAACTTGATATAATAGACAAATAATTGGTAAAATTAACTCATTTCTAGTTTCTTTAAATGAAAACTAATATGATTTTAACTAGCATTATCCTCCACGTCTTCTAGAGCCAGGAGAAAAAGCACATAACCTGTACAAAGCCCTGTCTTAAAAGTTCCCTAGGTATTTCTAAAATAATATTTCCTGGAGACTAAAACAAAGTAAACCTGCTTTTTTTGCTTATCTGGTTTAAATAACATTCACAGCAACACTTTTGGCAAAATAATTTCTATGCATTTACTTGAGGTGGATGGGAGGCAAACTTTTGAGCTTACATTAAATTTCCTTTCTCTAAGATGTGTACCCAACTTCAAAGCTATCTAAATCTGTTACAGTTAAGTTTCTGACTGTTTCCAGTAAGAGCTTTTCTGTACAGTTCCAGCTGTATAAATATAATCCAGTCTGAGCATGCTTTCCTTCTGATCCCTTTATGACATCACCATTCCAGAGTGTTAGCATTACCTCCTGCTGACTACACAGCACAAACAAAGGCTTCATTGAATTGGACTGAGACCACAATGAGAGCTGAAGAAGTGGAGACAATAAGGAACCTTTTCTCCATTATGTAGTTACACTGAACATGAATTCTGCCTCATGGGAAGTGTTTAACACTTTTATCTTGCTATGTGAAGCAAAGTTTACTATAAGTAAGAAAAGATAAGGCATCATATGCTAACAGAAATATTAATCATAACCTGCTCAGAAGAGCATTGAGAGGAAAAATAACTTAATATGCAAGCAAAGCTAAAAATATTGGACTTTGTATAGGAAGGGAGAATACCATCTCAAAAAGTCTCAGTCTTTGTAGTACCTCAATAAAATAAAATAATTAAAGGAAGATATTAAAAGGAAGACATCATCAATATTTTCCTGAGCCCAGTGTAAAAAAAAATTATTGTAGATGTTAAAAATTCAAAATAGGACAATGAAACATTATAGCACGCACACATGGAGCTACCCAGGTCACATGCTTCATGAAGCCTGTCAGCAAAACGGGTTTTAGAGTCTAATCTGAGAGATGTTACTTTATTTTGTGAAAGTGAGCAATTGATTTCCACAATTTGGTACAATTTATACCATGGCTTCATTGAGTTAGAGGACCCTGTAAAATGAGGATCTTGAAGTGAGAGTGTTGAGTGGTTTATTAATGCTAAAAAGTAAAATGCTTTCCACTTGGTTCAAAACCTTCACTTCTTGGATCAGATTTGGTCAGATCAAGTGCCTGATTTATTTTGCCTGATTTTCATTATTATTTAGCATAAATACAGTAATGTATGTTTAGTCATCAAATGTTAATACAACAACTGAAATATATGTTGGTTTTAGTACTCCGGTGTGTCAATCTCTGCTTCATTCAAAACTCCTCATAGAAATAAGGTTCAGTCTGAGAACGGTTTAACCCATGACACTCATGCTAGTTTGGTTTTGAATTGTTTATCTTAGAAAAAAAGAAATTATGTTAATTTCAGTTAGCAAATCCATCTCTCTCTCTCATTTTTACCTACCTTAATCTGCCAATGATAAATCATTATTACATGGTATCATAATCAATACATCTATCACTACTGTTTTATGTGTGTGATGGCTGTAGAAGGAGTTTCTAATGGTAGTTGTTCCAATCTGGAAGTGTCAGATTTTCTTCTTTGATTGGTCAATTGAACCCTCATTTGGAACCAGCTGCACTATATAAGTTAAGGTCCTTAAAATTATACATTTGAGGAAAGCAACATAGTCAAAGACCATAAGAAAGATGATAAGAATTCACATACTATTTATAAGTCATAGCCAAGAATATCATCATTTAGCAAAGAAATGCAAGTACCGGAACTTGTAGTTTGGAAAATATCTCCCCCCAAAAATCCTGCCTCATAGTTACAACACTGAGCAATCTTCTCCCCTTGAGTAATTTGTTTCTAATCAATAGAATACATCAATCCTGAAGGGATGTCAGTCCGTGATTAGATTACAAGACATTGTAAATTCCCTTTTGCTAGCAGATTCTCCACCCCCCCCCCGCCCCGCTGGCTTTGATGAAGCATGCTGCCATGGTATAAGCTAATAAGTGTATATTGTTTTATGTCACTACGTTTGTGGTAATTTGTAATAAGGCTATGATAACTAACATAATAAACCATCTTCAATCCAAAGAACTCACAGAATGAGAAGTGGTGCTATTAGCCAAAAAGGCATTTCATTATGAGAAGATCAAAGAGAGACCTTCAGGGATGTACAAACAAAAATTTTCCCCTAGTGTAACCTATCTCAAAAATACCTGATTATATATAAATTGAAACTGGAACTATGATCTGCATTTAGAATCTACAAGCAGAATTTTTCATGGAAGAAGTTAAGTGGTCTTTTTTTTTTGTTTTGTTTTTAAAATTAGTACATTTATTCATGAAACAAAATTATGCATGTTAAGTAGAAGATACAATTATCATTGTATATGGTACAATTATCTTCCCAGAAAAAGGAAGGAATCAGCTGAAAACACTAGATTAGTGTAAGATAATAGTAGATGCAGGATGTATTTTTCAAATCAATAGTTCATACTAGAAGCATTTAGAGAAAAAAGATCCTAATTTCCAATAGTCCCCCAAAAGTAAAATATATTTTGAAACCTCAACAAGATTGCATAGGACCCATTTGAAAGGAAACTTTGAATTTTATTGAAAGACATTTTAAAAAGATTTGATTAAATCCATAGCCCTCATGCATTATTTCTGGGTGGACAATGTGAATGTTATAAAGATGCCAGTTTTATCCAATTAATCTATAAGTTGAATGAACATGCAATCCAAAATGAGCTTATTTAGTTATTTATCACCATGAATCTGAAATTCATCAGGAAAAAGAAATAGATGTAAATGACTTCTGAACAGTTGAAAAAAAGTACTGATGGAGGATTTAATTCATCAGGAATTAAAATCTATTATGAAACAGCAAAGGGAGCACTCTAGTCCTGAGATAGGAATTGGCAGGCACAGCAATAGAACAGTGACACCTTGAAACAGATCCTAGACTATAGATCCCTGTATGTGTATGGGTAGATGTGAGTGTGTGCACACATGCACGCACACACACACACACACATACACAAACACATTAAAGAACTGAAAGGAAATTCATTAAAGTGTTCATCAGTGTTTGTTTGGGTGGTAGGATTACATGTTTTGACTATCTTTGTATTTTATACTTTTTACACTTACTAATTTTCAAAGTGTAGTCTGAACTATAGCATTAGGAATATCCCTAATTTTCAAGATAATTATAAAAGATTAAAAAGAGAAGCTTGGGAACAGAAAAAAGTCTAAACTTCCCCTTTCAGTCCTAAAATTGCAACAAAAAAAGGAAAAGAGAGAACTCAAATTGTTTTTTCCTTTTTAAATTTCTTAATTATTTTTTCTTTCTTGAAAAGACAAATTGATGAGCCTAAATCCAACTCCACCCCCGTGATATTCATACTTTTTTTTTTTTCCAAACAGGTTCAATTACTAAGAGGCAGTGGAGAATTTGGGATTTTCTTTTAGCAGAAGGAAGAAGAAATGGATGAGAGCAAAAGGTCAGGGTACAGATGCAAGATCAAGGCACTGAGGTTCAGACTGTGGCTGGGATGATCTGAAGGAGAAATAAAGTGTCTTTAATTGTTTGTGGAATGGCTAAGAATATTTTATGAAGAAAAGTTTTGTTTGAATTTGTTTTGAAAATGTCCTTATTCAAATAAAAATGGAAAATATTAGAGGTTGGGAAATTTAGATGTTTTAATCCATTTTCATTAGAATAGTTCCTTAAATGAACAATACTATGCATATCAATATTTGTCCAATTGCGACCATAGCTCTAAATTACCCTTCATGGCATTATGGGATCAATAAAGCACATGGATTTTAGCACAAAATAATTTAAGTTCCAGGAATCTGGCCCAATTTGAGCACAGATCACACCAAGATGAAACTCAGAGTAGGGCAATTTTCTGTTGACTATGTTCCTATGAAAGGGCCCTAAGCTAATAGTCATCTCCAAGTTGCAGTGACATTTTCTTCTTGAGGGAGAGTTTGGAGATATATCTGCATGAAGAAGCCTGTCATAGATAAAATGAGAAAGACTGAGGGAAGTTCTCATAAAGTTAGAGAATGTGATCCAACACAAAATTTGTTGCATTAAAATGCCCCTCTGATGAGAACTGCTGATCTTTGTCAGCTCTCAGGGCCAATCTTCATAAACTCACTAGCTCTAGATTCACTTTTTATTCTTTTTTTCTTTGGTACTGGGGATTAAACCTAGGGAATTTTACAAATGAGCAACCTCCCCAACCTCCCCAGGCCTTTTTTTTTTGTTTGTTTGTGAGACAGTGTCTGGCAAAATTGCTGTGGCTGGCTTCGAACTTTGAATCCTCCTGCCTTAGTTCCTTAAGTGAGTGGGATTACAGACATGAGCCATAGTGATAGGTAGTTTCCCTCTTTTTGTTATGAAATTTCTTTTGCATACTTACAAACAAAAGTTGCCAGGACAAAGATATAAGCCCTAGTGCTATGAGTGACAAGGCAAATTTCTATCAAAGATAATAATTTTCAATATCTTAAGATATTCTAAGAATTGATAAATTTTTTTTTTCATTCCTAGAAGACAAAATAAATTTATCATTTAGGAGCTTGAGGCAACATTGGAGCTCAGAGCAAATGCAGACTCGTTTATATTGGAACAGACCTCCTTGAGCAGAAGGGCTCCAGAACCTGAACTTTTGAACTCTTCTAAATCAAGGATCTTGAACTGCAACAACAAGATTGTTTTAACAGGACACTGCTGTGACCTTGAGGTTCAGGTTGTCAAGCATCAACTCACCAAAATATCATCAGAAAAGCCTTTTGGACAGGGAAGCTAAACTTATCAGACCTTGACATCTTGAGTAGATCTCAAAGGGGAGAGTTGGGAAGTAATTTATCGTGCTTTTAGACACTGGGCTCAATGTGTTTAAAGAACATGTTACATGGTGAGGAACTATCTGGCATTGGGGAAATTGTACGATTTAAAAAATGAGTAGCTGGGTGTGCGAGGTGAGGATCTTGAGTCTTGATAAGCAAGACATTCCCGATAATTAGCCTATGCAGATTCATACCTTCCTTAGTACTCCTGGAGCAAGAAGATGAATAATAAAAGAAAAAGCAGAAAAACATACCTGAGCTCAGAAGTATTAATGTTGAGAACAGCAAGGTATGCTATTCAGTTTGTCGGTAAATATAATAGGTAGGGACATGGTTCCAATCTTCCTTTACACAACAGTAGATGCTATAGATATTTCTGTTAAAGTTTCTCCAGAATCATACTTATTCTCTTTCAAATTAATAAAATCATATTCCTGCATATTTTTAAAATGTTTCCCATCAAATTTTCTGATTGAAAAAAATATATACTTTATGTATGGAAAGTCCTAGCAAGGTATTTGAAGATGAAGAGAAATTTCCTGTGCTTTATATATCCTGAACCAATTTGGTACATACTGATTGAATACATTAGTTGCTGTTACCTTTAAAATCATTGTGCAAGGACAGCCAAATGGCATTTGGCTGTCTTCTGTTGGTGATTCCATAGTGTTTTTTGTTTTAGTTTGGTTTTCAGATTCCTGCAAAGTATGATATGACATATCCAATGTGATACAAGTCTCTAGATTTTCAAAGGTAGCATCTAAGTTACCAGAGAGTAGCCAGTTAGTTTTCTGATAATGCATGGTAGAGAACTTTTGCTTCGAGGACATATCAACATTCACAGGCATGTCCAGATTGGAAACTCAATCCCCCAAAATCAAATGCCATATGTTTTCTCTAATATAAGGAGGCTGACATATAGTCAGGTAGGAAGGGGGAGTATGGAGGAATAGATGAATTCTAGATAGGGCAGAGGGGTGGGAGGGAAAGGATGATCTTCAAACAGATGTATATATTTAAGTACACACATAAAACTCATAATTATTTCAGTTTCTGTTCTATTTTAGATTCAAACATGAGAAGCATGGTAGGTATTGAACAGTACACCAAGTTTCTCGGGATCGACCAAGACAAAAACGGGGATTAGCAAGGATGGTGGAATGTGATAGGCATCATTATCCAAAGTACAGGTATGAAGACACGAACTGGTGTCAACATACTTTATATACAACCAGAGATATGAAAAATTGTGCTGCATATGTGTAATAAGAATTATAATGCATTCTGCTATCATTTTTTAAAAAATCAATTAAAAATAGAAAAAAAGAGTTTTAATAAATTCCAATGGACTACACTTTTATCATCTTCTCTCTGTACTTATTATTATCTTACTGCAAAGCCAACATTCACAAGTTAGAGCCCCATTCTTTCCTATTCATATCTTAAGGCAATTTATTTGATTCACATATTCATTCAGAAAATACTTTTTTGGGTCTCTGCTTTAATAGCATTGCATGGTGCTTATTTATTGAGAATAAACAGTTTGCATCTACTGAGATCTAATGAATCCTCCTTAACAGCCTCATCAAATATGGTGAAGATAAGAGGAGTAATTTCTGGAATTGAGCTAGGATTATTCTTCACTTTCTTAGCTAACCTGACTGTTTTAACTTCTTTGCATAAGTGATAAATGATTTGTAAAGGAGAATTAGAGTGGTTGTGAAATTTTCTTGCTTTGGAATACATCAGTAGGATAAACCTGCTGCTCTGGTTATGTGGCACCATTATTTTTTAAATATCTTATTCAGTGTATATGAATCATATAGATGTATCCTTGCTACATATAGAATTATTAACATAGTATGTATAGTTTCTTGGATTTGTTAATGTAATTCATTGTCGGCATTAGAGCAGATTATGCTAAGTGAAGCTAGCCAGTCCCTAAAAAACAAATGCCAAATGTCAAAGAAGACATAAGGAGAGTAACTAAGAACACAGTAGGGACGAAGAGCATGAGAAGAAGATTAACATTAAACAGGGATGAAAGGAGGGAAAGGGAGAGAGAAGGGAAATTGCATGGAAATGGAAGGAGACCCTCAGGTCTCCTTCCAAAATCACATACAAGAGGAAGTGAGGGGAAAGGGAAAAAAATACAAGGGGGAGAAATGAATTACAGTAGAGGGGGTAGAGAGAGAAGAGAGGATGGAAGGGGAGGGGAGGGGGGATAGTAGAGGATAGGAAAGGCAGCAGAACACAACAGACACTAGTATGGCAATATGTAAATCAATGGATGTGTAACTGATGTGATTCTGCAATCTGTATATAGGGTAAAAATGGGAGTTCATAACCCACTTGAATCAAAGTGTGAAATATGATATATCAAGAACTATGTAATGTTTTGAACAACAAACAATAAAAAAATAAAATAAATAGTATGATTTTCAAACAGATGTATATATTTAAGTACACACATAAAAGTCGTCATAATTTTTTCAGTTTCTGTTCTATTTTAGATTCAAACATGAGAAGCATGGTAGGTATTGAACAGTACACCAAGTTTCTTGGGATCGTTTGCAAGACCAAGACAAAAATGAATGTTATTTTCGGTATTTTCTTCTCCTGAATATTTAAACCCTTGAATATAGAGTGGAGAATTTGCTTTCTGTCTTCATGCTTCATTTACACATCGACCTCTGTGAGTGGTTCCATCTAAGAGATAGCAGAATGTGTAAAATGAGAAAAAGCAGCACCTCCAAAATGAGCTGTATTCAACAAGAAAGCCATCAATCACAGCATGGTTTGAAAAATAGCTTTAAAATATCACTGAAAAAAAAAGAAATGAACTATTCAAAATTTTGCAATTTTACAAACATGATTTTCAGGCTGTGTTTATGTGTCTCTAGTCAAGATGATATGGATCTTTCATTTTTGACCTCTTAATTGTGTCTCCTGAATAAAAAATTGTATCGTACTGCAGACGAACCAAGATAGACATTCACATATTGAAAGATATTTTACCTTTGGGCAAAACTATGATGTATTCAAACATGTAAAACTCTTTGTGTTTCTTTTCTCTGAACAATCAGAATTATATATAGTTGTCCCTTTTATCTGTGGTTTCAGTCTCCATAGTTCTAGTTATCCACCATCAACCATGTTCTAAAGATATTAAATGGAAATTCCCAAATGAAGCAGTTCCAAAGTTTTAAGTTGTTCACCATTTTGAGTAGCATTGTGAAATCTTGCACGTATATGCTGTCATACCTAGAACCTGAATCATTCATTTGCCCAGCATTCCATATCCACTGAGGTAGATGCTATGCATCCTTAGTAGCCCTCTAGGTAGTGAGAGTGTCACAGTATCACTGCGCTTGTGTTTAATTAACCCATCTATTCTAGTCAATGTTTTCTCACTACAACCAAAAGACCTGACAAGATCAACTTAACGGAGGAAAAGATTACTTTTGGCTCACGGTTTCAGAGGTTCAGTCCATAGATGGCTGATTCCATAGTTCTGGGTCTGAGGTGAGGCAGTACATCCTAGCTGAAGGGCAGTGGAGGAGGAAAACTCAGTTTTTGATATCCAGGAAGGAGAGAGGAAGTTCCACTCATCAGGGACAAAATATAAGCCCCAAAGGCACACCACCAATGAAGTACCTTTACTGCACCTCACTTGCCTACAATACCTACCCCCAGTTAATCTGTATCAGTGGATTAATGCATCCACTAGGTTATATCTCTCATAATATAATCATTTACCTCTGTACCTTATTGCACTGTCTGTTTTGGGGGACACCTAATTCATAATACCACTGGTGGTAGCCCAGCACTACCTCAAAATGCCTGTGTCATCCTCTCACATCTCACCATGTAGGCACTGCATTATCTTACTTCATCACAAGAGGAAAAAAAGATGAGTACAGCGAAAAGAAACACTTTGAAATTAAGATTATATTCACATAAAACTTATAGTATATTTTATATACTATAAGAATAGTATATAAACCGGGTGTAGTGGTGCATGCCTATAATCTTAGTGGCTTTGAAGGCTGAGGCTAGAGGATTGCAAGTTCAAAGCCAGCAGGCAACCTAGTGAAGCCCAAAACAAAGTAGCAATACTGTATTTCAATATAAATTAAATTAAATTTAAGAAAAGAAAAGGATTGGGGATGTGGCTCAGTGGCTAAGTCCCTCTGGGTTCAATCTTTGATACCAAAAACAAACAAACTAAAAGCATATAATAATATATTAGTTCTTGTTATTAGTCTATGTAATGGTTGATTTGAATTGTCAAATTGATTGGACGGCTTGGATGTAATAAAAGTTGGAAGAACAAGGAAGCAGCAAGCTCCATTCTTCTCCACCGGGTTCTTGATTGCTGCTGGGTTTGTCTGAGGATATCAAACTCTCGCTTCTTCAGTTTACTAAAGCCAACTCTACCAGTGATTCTCCAGAAGCCTTTGGTCTCCAACTAGGGTAGGACTGTTGACCCCTCTTGTACTGGGGCTTCAGCCTCTTGGACTGCGCAGCTACTGGTTCGTTCAGCCCTCCAACCTGGAGATGGCCATTGTGGACTATCCAGCTCTGATGGCATAAGTCAACCTCACAAGTCCCCCTTTTGTAATTATACTTCCTGTTGATTCTGTTCCTCTGGAGAACCCTAATACAGTCTATTATTATGTCTAATTTATAGATTAAACTTTATAATAGTAATGTAGGAATAAAAAAACACAATATGGATAATTTGGTAATATCGACAGTTTCAGACACACAGGGGCTCTTACAGTTTAGCTCTGTTGATTAGAAAAGGGAGTGTTAGAATGGGAGACGGAACAGAGTGAGGCAAATAAAATTATCAAGGAATTGAATTAAAACTTTATGAAAATGATTTTTTTAACCTTCTCCATTATGGGAAACCTGAGGATTAAATTAAAATTGTTAACTTTATGGGAAATGCAAATTCTTTCTCTAAATTTAATAATAGCAATTGAAGTCTCAGTAGAACATTTATGGAGTTATAAAGATATTGAAAGAAGGGATCTGGAGGAGATAGATGTAGGAATAATTCTATTCAGTTTTCTAGTTTCCACTACCTCTGTGAAATTCATAACAAATTATATTTCATTAATATGCATTCAATAGCTAAACCTTAACTCAAATCTAAACAAACCAAGGCTTTGAACTCTAGACCAAGTAAACTTGGCAAACGATACATGGGAACCCACAAATAGGGAGAAGCCTAGGTCTCCTTTCTTCATGTCTTCTTCTTTTACCACTAGATTTTCAGGAAGATTGACAGGCTGGGGAAAAGGAGGTTCTTCCCAGATGTCTTTGATATCTTTAGTAAATGTGAGAGAGAAGACGCAGCAAACAAACAAAAACCTGGAGATAGAGAGTACAGAGCAAGAATTAAAAAAATAGTCTCTTACCATCTATCTGGGCAGTATCCATGAAGGAAACAGATCCAAAGACACTATCTCTTTTTGGGCCTCTAAAATTTAATCTCTTTGACTTACCCAGAGATAAGGGCTTTATGATAGGGGCCTTCTCTAATATCCTGAAACTTTACCAATTAGTACAGAGGGATAAGAAGCATTGAGCACTCCCTAGCCAAAGGAGAGCAATAGTTTCATCCCATGTCAGAGACTGATTGATGTTCTTGTAAAACTCTAAGAAAGAGTTTAACTTGGTTGAATATTTTTTAAAAATATTTTAATATTTTTGTCTACCTATCAAACTCTTTTGAACCCTTGAATATTATGTGTGTCTTCATAGAGAAAGAAAATACTTTATATATGTTATCATCAAACTTTTTTTAGCTTAGGAGCACTAACAATAGCATGATTTAGCTGCTCTTCTATTTGAAAGGAAATATCTTGTGAACTTCTGTTCTGACTATGGTTAGTTAAGCTCATGCAAAAGAAACACTAATGTGAATAGAAGTTGCTTTGTACATTTTTGTTTAGTTGGCATTCTTAGGATAGAACTGCTGTGAAACTTTTAATGAAAGTATCATTCATTTCTGCTTTGCATTCCTTTATTGCTCATGCAATTTTCTATAAAATGCAACCCCAAAATATAGTGCTTTAAATGAGCCTCCTGAACAGAGAAGATATGATTTTCTATAAGTGGTCTGTGAAAGCAGCATCAATTGCACACCATTTCTTTAGACACACCAGACATCAGTGCTCTATTACACATGATTAATAAGTCAAATACCTAATTCCTGGAAATGGAACTTGAAACACCTCCAGAGGGTACCAGGGCATGCTAGCTACTGGAAAAGTAGCTCATACCCCAAAGGACAGAACATAGAGACTCAGAACAATATTTAAATAAATGCAAAGGAAAGGTTCCAGTGGAGTCTAAGGTCTGACTATACGTAAATTTGCTAATTAGATCAATGAAAATAGAACTAGATCCTTCTGTTACAAAGAGACTGAAACACTGAGTTAGACTGTCAATATGCAAATATACCAATTAAAGCCTCAAGAATAGTAATAGATACACTCTATACGGGGGAGTACAGGAGTAAGAAGGAAAGAAAAATTCTCTTTATTGATTTTTAACCTGAGTGTATATCTTATGCACGATATTTTATCCTTCATAATAGGTAAAGCCTGCGGTGTTTATAGAGTTGGAACTAACAGATCTAAAAGTCATATATGTTTAGCTTCCCCCTCAGAAGACCTTTTCAAATAATTCCAGGACCAACTCAAAGCTATTCGTCTCCCCGTGTGCTTAGAGAATCTGTTGTCAGTTTTGCAAGTTTGAACATGGGATGAGGGATGGAAGTTTTACCCATCTTTCTGTTCCCCATAATCAATCCACAGTGTGAGTCACTACCTCACATGGAGCACTGTGAAAAGAACCATGGTTACCTGCCTCAATCTCCATGGCAATGGAAAGAGAGAAAACACATCTCTAAGGTAACCAGAAATGGGGAAAAAAAACACTAATATTTCAAGGTTAACATTCCATTAATCAGAAGAAACTGCATAAGAAAAATAGCTTCTAGAAACTACAGGGAGATTATGATAGTTTACAATTTTATTACTTACCCACTGCATTGTTTCACAAGTATTGTTTTTCTTTGATGCCTTAAAATATTCCTGTTTCTCCTATAACCACATCTATGAAGGAAGTTGAAATTTCCAAGAGATTTACTCATTTTATTTTATTGTTGGAATCTTTCAAAAATCTATATGAAGTCATTGCCTCTCTTTTACTTGTTAACTAATTGTAGTGTTAAATAAATTATTAATAACCAATTAATGAACTGAGATTACTAAACAAATCAACATAAATTGAAATGAAAGAGCAGTCTCCAACAGGATTGTTTATCTGATAGACAGTTATCACTCAGTGTGTAGGTCCAGTGCACAGCATCTCTCCAGGAAAGGACCACCTGGAAGAGACCAACACCCCATCTGGCAGTTTGAGGACTGAGTTACCTACTGGAAGTTGAGCCAGGAAGGAGGAGGATTTGTGTTTGGATGGGTTAAATGAAAGGTGCATATTATATTATCATATTGCAAAAGGAGAGAAATAAAAGAGTTACCTATCACAATAGCTTATATTGATACATAATCATTCCACAAAAGATGTCTATAGCAAATGCACATTTTTCTCTTGTAATCATAAAATCTCTGTTTTATTCTAATCCCTAAGACGGCTTCAGAAAGCTGCTTCACTGATTCCTTTGGTATCTAAAATAAAATGAATCATATAATATGTAGATTAAAGTAAAATTCTATACCTTCAATTTTCTTTAAAGGGAAAAGAATTGGAAGATAAGTTTCTGATCATCTGCCTTTTAATTCCAGGTGATGGATTTTGATGAATATTGGTATTTTCAATAATGATAAGAAATACATTAAAGGAAACTTGAAAAGGATTAATGGGTAAAAGTATTAGTTTATTTAGAAAAGAGTGTCGGGCTTACATAATTAATATATACATACTCACGTATTTGTCTGAGATAAAAAGATATTTGGGGATATTCATTTGGATGCATTTGTTCCATACCCACAATTACAAATGATGTCTTTTAAAAAAACCCTAAATATAAAGAATAAAACTATGCTCTACTTTATAAATTTATTTATTTATTTAATGTTGAAGATTTTTAAACATTTAATTTATTTTATTTTTTTAACTACATGACGACAGTGGAATGCATTACAATTCTTATTACACATATAGAGCACAATTTTTCATATCTCTCTATATAAAGTATGTTGATACCCAATTCGTGTCTTCATACATGTACTTTGGATAATGATGTCCATCACATTCCACCATCCTTGCTACTCCCCTGGCTCCTCTCTTTCTCTCCCTCCCCTCTTCCCTATCTAGAATTCATCTGTTCCTCCCATGCTCCCCCTCCCTACCCAACTATGAGTCAGCCTCCTTATATCAGAGAAAACATTCAGCATTTTTTTTGTTGTTGTTGTTGTTGTTGTTTTTTTGGATTGGCTAACTTCACTTAGCATTATCTTCTTCAGCGCCATCCGCCATCCATTTACCTACAAATGCCATGATTTTACTTTAGAAATTTAGATCCTGGAACCTGGAGTATAGCATACTATCAGAACATATGTGAAATATACTAAGATGCATTTAGCCCAAACATGGCTTTCAATCAATTTGCTTCTATTCTAGGTGAAATGTGAAGATATATTTTCTAGCCTTCTCTACTCCCTTCAAACCCAAGATCACCCCTTATAATGGTTGGTGGTTGAACATGTAATTATAACTTGCTAAGTGAATATCTATTTTTGTTTCTTTGAGATCAAGCTCCTTTTTGGGGGGCGGGGGTTGGGGGGGTAACACCAGGGATTGAACTCAGGGGCAATGGAACACTGAGTCACATCCCCAGCCCTATTTTGTATTTTATTTAGAGACAGGGTCTCACTGAGCTGCTTAGTGTCCTGCTTTTGCTGAAGCTGGTTTTGAACTCATGATCCTCCTGCTCAGTCTCCTGAGCTTCTGGGATTCCAGCTACCAGCATGCTGGGCTTCATGTTCCTTTTTATTTATTTATTTATTTATTTATTTATTTATTTATTTATTTAGAGAGAGAGAGAGAGAGAGAGAGAGAGAATTTTTTTTTTAACATTTATTTTTTAGTTTTCGGTAGACACAACATCTTTGTTTGTATGTGGTGCTGAGGATCGAACCCGGGCCGCACGCATGCCAGGCAAGCACGCTACCGCTTGAGCCACATCCCCAGCCCTCACGTTCCTTTTTAATAGGGAAAAACTGTTGGGCAAATTGATTAGGGCTTTGGAACTTAGGCTGTGAAAGGCTATCAAAAGACAGATTTAGACTGGATGCCTTTGCTTCTGCACAGGGAAGAAAGCTGCTTAATGAAGTTTCCAAATATTCTTTAACATTTCCTCCTACAATTGTAATCTGCCATTCTTGCTGTATATGAATAAATTAATTGCTTTCAGGCTTTCTATTGTGACTCAGCATTTCAGTGATTGATTAGACACCATCAGTGTGAGTCCAGCATCAAGATGCCATTATCCACGTATTAAGGCCACTTAGACTGTATCAGGCTGTACATACCTGGAATATATAGAAAGGAGCTTTAAAAGCAATCAATGGAAAGAAAGGATTTAGCAGAGAGGGCTCTACGAGATGAGTTCTAAAGATTTATGTAAAGCAGAGAGAGTTGCAATATGGTATTTATTATGCCTTGGAAATAAATCAGTTTGAAACTTTTCATGAACACTCTAGGCAATGTCACTAAAATACACTCCAATATTATGGCATGGTATCAAGTGTTTTGTATTGAACATTTGGTGTTCTACTCATTAGCTTGTATATACTACTAGAAATGCAAAGACAATCATTTTAAAGTTAAAGAATAAAGTTATTTACCAAATTATTGTGTTTTTTTTTTCATTTCAAAGTTATTCTGAAGGACTATCTATGTATTACAAACCTATTGATAACGAAGACACACAATTAGTAGGATAGCTTCATTTACCAGAAGGTACACATATTCCATTATAAAGAGATGCAGATGTGTTTGTGTGCAGGTGTGTAAAATGCATGTCTATGTATATATGTATATATGCAACACAAATTAATATATAATAGTGTGGTTTGGAAATTGTTCCAATGGCTATATAATTAGTTGTTAAAAACGAATTGGTCTTTCCACCTTGATGGAAATGTACTATATTGGTGCTACACAGTATGGTTAGTCACTGACCTCACATTGATATGAAACACTTGCATGTAGCAAGCAAGGCTGAGGAACTGAATTTTAAATTTAATTTAATTTTAGTTCATTTAAATTCCAACAGCCACATATGCTTAGTGGCTACTAAGAGAAAGCAGGAAGCATATTCAAAGTCTTGAAATTGCAGAGCATGTTTGATTTGAGACTTAAATGAGTCAGGGGCTTCCCAAGCAGATAATGATTTGTTAGGGTTGAGATATGCTCCAGATAACAAGGTGATTTAATTTGCTTTGCTTCTTTATTCATTTTCAAGAAAAACCATTAGCTATAATAACAGCAAATGTTTAATAAAATTTGACATTGTACTAACTTCCTGCTTAGAAGTACCCTAAAAAATAGGACTAATGTTATCTCATTTACAAATGAGGAAACCAAAGCACAATGTTTTTTAACACAAAGCACAACCTATACCAGAACAAGAACTTGATCTTAGGGAATCCATCACTACAGCCCATGTCTTAACCATTGTGCTGCTGACACTCTGCCAGCCACAACACACACCATGTCCATACACTTGAAGGGACAATACTATCCCCTATGTAGAACTGGGAAATTCATTAATTCACTCAAGAAATGCATATTTTATGTATCCTAATTTCAAACCTGATTTCAGTTCTTTGAAAGAAAAAGTCAAACAAACATAAACTTTCCCACCAATGGTTCCGAGTTGTATCAAGGTAAGACTTGCTGAATTACAGAGGGATCTTTAGCTGTGTTGGGGAGTGGAGGGACTCTGAAATATTCAGAGAAAGTTTCCATTGAGTAAAACTATAGCATCTCACTCCGCAGTGAATTGGAAAAGTAGAAATTCCTCAGGAATAATAATTTTGAAGAATGGGATTAAGATGTTGTGGGGGAAGGGAACGGACTCCTCTAAATGCATATCTGAGCTTATCAATAGAAGAAGTCTAGGGTGCAAGACGAGGTGAAGACAATTAGGGTGAGATAAACAGAGGATGCTATACGCAAGGATGGACATATCAAAGTTTTTAAGCAGATGAGAATAAGAAAGTCAGGTTTTGAAACTTCAGAAATACTCCAAAAAAGAATGTAAAGTTTTTACTTCACTGTAGAGTATAAGCAAAAGTACGATAACCTATGAGAACGTAGTATCCTGCAATGGCTTGGCCCAATTCCAGTTCTTTCTATGCCTTTTGTGGCAGGGAAGCCATAGTCTTAATTTCCTTCCCATAGTTGTTTTACAAAATAATGGTTAAGATTATGTGACCTATGCTTCAGGAACTCACAGTCCAAGAAAACAGCAAACTAAAGTTAATTAAGGACATAAATACAGGAGGACATTCACCTATGCTAATATTAGACACCCTTAATTTACAAGGATAACTGATTCATATTAATGGTGAGTATTTACTCTTGGTAGTTGTACTTATGACCTGAAAGTGCAACTTTATTCACTGTATAACTTAATAATAAACAATAGCCTCAAAGTTGTGCTGTCCAGTTACTGCACAGCCAAGTGGCAGGAAGGAGCTCATCATACTAGGAATCAAGCACAATTTATTTTGATGTAGAAACTCACTTATTCAAATAAGATCAACAGACCCTTAGCCATGCTAACGAAGAGAAGAAGAGAGAGAACTCAAATTATTAACATATGGGATGAAAAAGGCAATATCACAACAGACGCTACAGAAATACAGAAGACAATTAGAAATTATTTTGAAAACCTATATTCCAATAAAATAGAAGATAGTGAAGACATCAATAAATTCCTTAAGTCATATGATTTGCCCAGACTGAGTCAGGAGGATACTCACAACTTAAACAGACCAATAACAATAGATGAAATAGAAGAAGCAATCAAAAGACTTCCAACCAAGAAAAGCCCAGGACTGGATGGGTATACAGCGGAGTTTTACAAAACCTTTAAGGAAGAATTAATACCAATACTTTTCAAGTTATTTCAGGAAATAGAAAAAGAAGGAGCTCTGCCAAATTCATTCTATGAGGCAAACATCACCCTGATTCCGAAACCAGACAAAGACACCTCAAAGAAAGGAAACTACAGACCAATATCTCTGATGAACCTAGATGCAAAAATCCTCAATAAAATTCTGGCGAATCGGATACAAAGGCACATCAAAAAAATTGTGCACCATGATCAAGTAGGATTCATCCCTGGGATGCAAGGATGGTTCAATATACGGAAATCAATAAATGTTATTCACCACATCAATAGACTTAAAACTAAGAACCATATGATCATCTCAATAGATGCAGAAAAAGCATTCGACAAAGTACAGCATCCCTTTATGTTCAAAACATTAAAAAAACTAGGGATAACAGGAACTTACCTCGACATTGTAAAAGCTATCTATGCTAAGCCTCAGGCTAGCATCATTCTCAATGGAGAAAAATTGAAGGCATTCCCCCTAAAATCTGGAACAAGACAGGGATGCCCTCTATCACCACTTCTATTCAATATAGTTCTCGAAACACTGGCCAGAGCAATTAGACAGACGAAAGAAATTAAAGGCATAAAAATAGGAAAGGAAGAACTTAAATTATCACTATTTGCAGATGACATGATTCTATACCTAGAAGACCCAAAAGGGTCTACAAAAAAACTACTAGAACTAATAAATGAATTCAGCAAAGTGGCAGGATATAAAATCAACACGCATAAATCAAAGGCATTTCTGTATATCAGCGACAAAACTTCTGAAACGGAAATGAGGAAAAACACTCCATTCACAATATCCTCAAAAAAATAAAATAAAATACTTGGGAATCAACCTAACAGAAGAGGTGAAAGATTTATACAATGAAAACTACAAAACCCTAAAAAGAGAAGTAGAAGAAGATCTTAGAAGATGGAAAAATATACCCTGTTCATGGATAGGCAGAACTAACATCATCAAAATGGAGATACTACCAAAAGTTCTCTATAGGTTTAATGCAATGCCAATCAAAATCCCAACGGCATTTCTTGTAGAAATGGATAAAGCAATCATGAAATTCATATGGAAAAATAAAAGACCCAGAATAGCAAAAACAACTCTAAGCAGGAAGTGCGAATCAGGCGGTATAGCGATACCAGACTTAAAACTATATTACAGAGCAATAGTAACAAAAACAGCATGGTACTGGTACCAAAACAGGAGGGTGGACCAATGGTACAGAATAGAGGACACAGAGACTAATCCACAAAGCTACAACTATCTTATATTTGATAAAGGAGCTAAAAGCATGCAATGGAGGGAGGGTAGCATCTTCAACAAATGGTGCTGGGAAAACTGGAAATCCATATGCAACAAAATGAAACTGAATCCCCTCCTCTCGCCATGCACAAAAGTTAACTCAAAGTGGATCAAGGAGCTAGATATCAAATCAGAGACTCTGCGTCTGATAGAAGAAAAAGTTGGCTCCGATCTACATATTGTAGGGTCGGGCTCCAAATTCCTTAATAGGACACCCATAGCACAAAAGTTGATAACAAGAATCAACAAATGGGACTTACTTAAACTGAAAAGTTTTCTCTCAGCAAGAGAAACAATAAAAGAGGTAAATAGGGAGCCTACATCATGGGAACAAATTTTTACTCCTCACACTTCAGATAGAGCCCTAATATCCAGAGTATACAAAGAACTCAAAAAATTAAACAATAAGAAAACAAATAACCCAACCAACAAATGGGCCAAAGACCTGAACAGACACTTCTCAGAGGAGGACATACAATCAATCAACAAGTACATGAAAAAATGCTCACCATCTCTAGCAGTCAGAGAAATGCAAATCAAAACCACCCTAAGATACCATCGCACTCCAGTAAGATTGGCAGCCATTATGAAGTCAAACAACAACAAGTGCTGGCAAGGATGTGGGGAAAAGGGTACTCTTGTACATTGCTGGTGGGACTGCAAACTGGTGCGGCCAATCTGGAAAGCAGTATGGAGATTCCTGGGAAAGCTGGGAATGGAACCACCATTTGACCCAGCTATTGCCCTTCTTGGACTTTTCCCTGAAGACCTTAAAAGAGCGTACTACAGGGATACTGCTACATTGATGTTCATAGCAGCACAATTCACAATTGCTAGACTGTGGAACCAACCCAGATGCCCTTCAATAGATGAATGGATAAAAAAAAATGTGGCATTTATACACCATGGAGTATTACGCAGCACTAAAAAATGACAAAATCATAGAATTTGGAGGGAAATGGATGGCACTAGAGCAGATTATGCTTAGTGAAGCTAGCCAATCCCTAAAAAACAAATACCAAATGTCTTCTTTGATATAATGAGAGCAACTAAGAACAGAGCAGGGAGGAAGAGCAGGAAGAAAAGATTAACATTAAACAGATACATGAGGTGGGATGGAAAGGGAGAGAAAAGGGAAATTGCATGGTAATGGAGGGAGACCCTCATTGTTATACAAAATTACATATAAGAGGTTGTGAGGGGAATGGGAAAATAAACAAGGAGAGAAATGAATTACAGTGGATGGGGTAAAGAGAGAAGATGGGAGGGGAGGGAGGGGGGATGGTAGAGGATAGGAAAGGTAGCAGAATACAACAGTTACTAATAGGGCATTATGTATAAATGTGGATGTGTAACCGATGTGATTCTGCAATCTGTATTTGGGGTAAAATTGGGAGTTCATAACCAACTTGAATCTAATGTATGAAATATGATATGTCAAGAGCTTTATAATGTTTTGAACAACCAATAAAAAAAAATAAATAAATAAATAATAAATTATGCTCTTTTTAAAAAAAAAAAAAAAGAAACTCACTTATTCATGATGGCACTTTGAGGAGGTAATATAGGGCTACCTTCTGATATAAAGTTGGGTCAATTGCCCTTGATTGTTCAGCCTTGTCCAATAGTTTTAAAAAGAAATGAACTAATAAAAGCATTTGGGCACAGAGGCACACACCTGTAATACTAGCAGCTCAGGAGGCTGAAACAGGAAGATTGAGCACAAGTTAGAGGTCAGGCTCAGCAACTTAGTGAGACCCTGTTTCAAAATTAGAAAAATAAAAAGGGATAGAGGATGTAGCTTAGTGGTAAAATGCCCCTGAGCTCAATCTCCAGTACTGAAAAATAAAAGTGTTTTACTCTGTGAGATTCTAGCATGACAGTGTTTTACTCCATGAGATTCTAGTATGGTATTTAATTGGAGATTGATCATGTTATGAAAACACCCTCATTGTAGCAATGAAAATTTATGACTCAACTCATTGTACATATAATAGTAACAATACATAAAGTTCAAAAATAAAATAGTACCTGCCTGCAAAAAAAAAAAAAAAATGAAGTATTTAGTCTAGTCGGGAAGTGAACAAAGCTACAAATATAAACAAAAATGGAAACTTGTAATTTCAAACACAAGACTTGATAATATTAGAGAGGTTAAGCAATCGTTTGTGGTGGAAGGGTGTTATTGTTCAAAAATGAGGTATCCTCCAAAGTTCATGTGTAAGACAATGCAAGAGTTTTCAGAGGTGGTAGAGATCTACTGGCTATTTACTATATGGATAATGAAAGTTGATGCTGAGCACATGTATCAAGACCCATCAGATTTCTAATGATCTCATATAATTAGGGAACACATAAGTCACATTAATACAAAATATGTCTATCATGTGTCCTCTGAACTTCAAGGAGCTCCTGAAAATCCCCAAATTAGCTCTAGACCAGAAAGACATACTTTTGGGACTTGTCAAAAATATCAAATGCTTATCATTATGAAATAAAATTAAGGTGACAAAACAAACCAAAAACGTTTTCAAAGGCCTAAACACAAGAAATAAAACCTTTGTTTTCCAGGCCAGTGACCCAAAAAGTGAAGAAAAGCCTCTCAGAATTTCCTAGTAAGAGCAGATCAATGTTCCAAACACAGGGATCAAACCAGTTTTGCACCAATGTAACTTTGATATAAACACTCAGCCTCTAGAAAAACCTATAAATGTTTTTTTCAAACTTAATCACACATCATCTCCCCTACTAAATCTATGGCTTTCTAAGACCCATTTTTAACTTTCCCAAAATATTTTACAATGTGTCCAAACCCTTAGTTTTCCTTCCTTTTTTCCTCCAGAGTGCACCCTAAATATTCTATAAGTTTCTCTATAA
This sequence comes from Marmota monax, assembly GCF_021218885.2. Lineage (NCBI taxonomy): Eukaryota > Metazoa > Chordata > Mammalia > Rodentia > Sciuridae > Marmota > Marmota monax. The sequence continues at coordinate 350,492 of NW_026694247.1, read as the reverse complement.
AACATGTTTATTTTTACTCACAAGAAAGGTCTGATTTTCTCATAGAAGTTTTGAGGCATTACACAAACCTGTCATCTCAAGTCATTTCCTAGACACAGCCTAAAGTCTTCACCAAATCAAGAGCTCCATAAAATTAAGCATGTGGACAACACATGTTCACCAGAAGGTAACTCCTTTGTTGCTGAATCAACCACATTAAACAAGTCTTATATAAAAGCATTTGCATTTGTGATATTTAAAAGCACTTTGGATCTATGAGCACTGATTTCTTTTCCAAGTTAGTTTAGTTCTGTGAAGACATAACATAAAATGCACACATACACATATATAAAAATACAGACAGAAAACAAAAGTCTTTAAACTCTCATTTAGATTCTTCATTTACTGCCTTCCAAAAAGGTTTTCTTCCCCCTTTAGACTAGCAATCTTTTGATTACATACTATATCATCTCTAGTAATCCTTAACCTTATTTTTACTTAATTCCTTCTGACTTAGCTTATTTCCTAATCAGGCTTAGTCCTTACAGAGTATTTTCTATGCCCCAACTCAAACTTAGAGAGCACCTGGGATAGCCTCCTTAGGGCTTTCAAAAGCTTGCCTTGCCTCTTTTAGCTTATTATTTTTCAGTCATTTTAGAAAGGGAATCTTGTAGGGTAGGGATTCCAGGGTCTATAGATCATCATAGAAGTTTATAGATGATTGTTCTGGTCCTAATTGCTCTGCTTACTCCAGTTTTGAAAATATTTCCTCCTTTTGAAAGAAAATAGTGTGTACATTGGGCTTTTGAAATCTTTACCAGTAAAATAAATTGGTGTATATGGGACAAGAAAAAAGGAATAAATGCAATAGAAGCACTCCTCTTGGAATATTATAGGTGGAGATTATAAGAGGCCTCACTTGGAACATTAAGGGCTGATCAACTGACAATTGGAATCCTCACTATTTGTCAAAAAAGTGAAGATGCAAGAAAGAAACTGCAGCTTTCTACCTGGGTTATGCAATCTTCCAGTTCCCTGACCATGAATGAAACCCAGGCCATGATGACTAGAGCACTATTCCTTCACCTCCAGACTACTAAAAATTTAGAGTGGATGCAGTGGCTGGAGTAGTGCTAGCAATCTTCAAGAAATCTGTATTTGAACAACAAATTTAAAGAATTGAGGACACCTATTTGAATGGGCTAAACTTTCAGCTTTTCACTTAAGAGTTTTACATAGTCTGTGAAATACATGTTTCAGGTGAAATAGATTCCACAATAGCTTGGTTGTTTTTTGAAAGTTTTAAAGGGTGTTTTTTTTTTTTTCAAACCTCCCAACTCCCTTATCTCAGTCTCAAATTAATTTAGGAGTTAACTCATAGCTGTTTTACATTTTAGCTAGGACTGCTGAAATAAACCTTCAAGCTAGAGTTAACAGGTTCAAAATAGGCTGAGAACTAAAGCCTTTCACATGTTAAAAGTATAATTGCAGTTTAAGATTTATCTTAAGAATGTTCACTAGAGTTTTTTTTTTTCATTAGGCATAAAAAATAAAGAAAAAAAAATCAAGTGTACAAAACCATAAATGAATTCACTAGAATGAGGCCGTAAGATTTTAAAGAGAAATTCACGTCAAACAAGAGTGGAGTGGCTTTTGGAACCTCCACCAAAGCCACTTCTAAGAACTCTTGGGGTATTTATTTTCCAGGACTCATTTTCATGCCACTTCTCTCTTGATTCCAAAGTGTAATGGGGTTCTCCAGTAGCTAAAAAACACCCAGTTTTATAAAATGCAATGCAATGTGCTGTGCAAAGACTAAATTAAAATTTCCAGTTGCTTCAGAAATTAGACATGGCCAGTTAGAAGTACATATTTATGTTACTTAAGGTAAAGCTAAAATCAGATCTCAGAAGATAGGCAAAACCAAGATAACTTCTTTAAGCAGAGATTCCCTAATTATTTCCTATTATTATATATCCACAAGCCCAAGACCCTCAAAATGAAGGCCAAACCAAGGCTGCCTTTCAGATGTCAGATAGTGTGGGTCCTCAAACCAAGACCCTAACCAAGAAAGCCAAACCAGGAAGAGGAAGAAGTAGAAATCTGGTCACTTGCACCAAATTTACTCACTAAATAGGAAGTTTTCCAAATCCAGAAACTATTTCTAGAAAAATGAAGTTATGCTCCAGTCATCAGAGGCACTGATCTGAGGAAAGTTCAGGAAATCATCCCTGGGATAAACATTGCTTCCAACTGCTTGAACTCACCAACAGGAGCTCACAAAATGAACAGAGCTGAGGGGTCATGTTGAAAAGATCCATCTGGATTTCTTCCTACTTTCTTACCAAATTATTTTCGAACCAAGGTCATTTTTCCCACTGCATAGTATGCCAATCACTGAAGCAACAAATTTTGCAAAAATATTTCATGAGGCAACTAAGCATTAGGAGGTGGAAGATCCACCTTTCAAATCTGCCTACCAGAGGAAAGGGATTGTGATATTCATTGGGTGAGGTAGAAGGAAAGGTGACTGCAGGTTGACTAAGAGTAAGTGAAGGATGTGTTAAGTCTAGAGGATTTGATAAGGTTTTCTCTCAGTTTCACATCTAGATCCATAAATGAAGACTGTTTATTAAAGAATAGTATAACTAATCCAGTAATCTAAATTATGTAACTCTAGTGATACAAAGTATGATTTTCAATACTGATTTTCTATTTACATTTATGTAGAATATTTTGATTGAAAAGCATCATTCATATTATCAATGTCTATATGTTAGATTACTTTTGCTATGTGTGTGTGTGAGAGAGAGAAAGAGAGAGAGATTGTGGATCAATCCTGGGGCCTCATGCACTCTATACTTGCTAGAGGCCACTCATAGAATATAGACTACTTTTACATTTATAATTGGCCACAACACAATTATGGAGAGGTTTCTCTTTTTTTCAATCATTTTTATACTGAGTTGTCATTGTGGCTTTTTTTTTCTTTTTCTTTTTCTTTTTTTTTTTTTTTTTGTTTATTTTTTTTCATCCTTACTTTTTTCTTTACAATGTCTGATTGACTTCAGATTACTTTTTATAGGGAAACACAACTGCTGGACAACATTTTAAAGGTATCAAGAGTCTATTTACTTGAACTCCTCATCCTATCTTAAAGGTTGGTAAAAATAGTTACTCACTGAGAACCTACTGGGAGATCTTCTCAGGTCAGGGATTTCCCCTTCCACTAATAGAGCTAGGAAATATTTCAGTGCGCTCAAAGCTTTCTTACAAGCAAACGGGGGACTCTTCCAAAAATGGAAAAATTTTGGCATTATCAGTTTTGTTACATCTCAAGTAGATTTTTGCGTTAGTCTGTGCTGGTATAAAGGAATTCCACACACTGGATGGATTATAAACAGAAATTTATTTCTCCCAGTTCTGGAAGCAAGAGAGTCTAATATCAGGGCACGAAGAGATTTGGTGTCAAAGTAGGATATGTTTCCTGGCTCATAGATGACATCTTCGAAGTATTTCCTTACATGGTGGAAGAGGCAAGGCAGTTATCTGGAGCCTTTTTATAAGACTTAGCCTCATGACCTAATCACTTCCTATGTCATTCAGTTTTCCATTGCTGTGAAAAAAATACCTGAGGTAAAATAACTTAAAGATGGAAAAACTTATTTTGTCTCATGGTTTCAGGGGATTTACTCCATGACTATATTGGTATAGGCCTGTGGCGAGGCAGAACATCATGGTAGAGCATGTGACAAAGCAAAGATGTTCACCTCATGGTACTTGAGATGGAGGGAGGGAGAGAGGGAGAGGGGGGAGGAGAGAAGAGGGAGAGAAGGAAAGAGGGAGGGAGAGGGGAGACCAAGGACAATATATATTCTTCAAGGACAAGCCCCCAGTGACCTACCTCCTCCAGCTAGGCCCCACTTCCTAGTTTCCACCACCATCCAATAGCATCAGCAGCTGGGACCAAGTCTTGAACATATAAGTGTTTGGGGGACATTCTACTATAATACCTCCCAAGTGTCTACCTCCTAATATTAACATTAAGTGATTAGTTTTCAATATATAAATTTTAGAGGAACACAAATATTCAGATCATTGCAGTGGTGAATCAAGTTCATTAGAAACTGTACAGGAACAGACTTTTTGGGGGAGGGGGTGTTGATAAAGGATAAGCACTAGGAATCACAAAATTATACTATAGTAAAAACCTAAACTGTATGCCATAAGTCCTATAGGATTCTCAAAATTATATTATAAGCTGCTGCCAATTGATCATGCACAGTGATCATTGGAACAGTTACCTTCTAATTCTATCACCATGGTTCTCCTTTAGTATTTGAAAGGCCTTTAGTGAAGATAAGTTTTTTCATATATATATATATATATATATATATATATATATATATATATATATATACTTCCTGTGAAGGTGCTGATGCAGACACACTGTATGTAATTTTATGAATTTGTCAAGTGATACTAACACTCCAAGATAGCTTTCATCTAGCCAAGCACATCATCAGCTCCCCAGATATGGATAGACTCAAGTTCTCTCATTGTCATGATTTGTTTTATTAACTTCTAATGAAGAATTATAGAAGAGAAAGACCTAAAATGTGCTTCGAAATAGTAGTGCCTTTGCCAGGGTAGAATTGTACCATTAAGATACAACAGGAAAAATTCAAGCCTGAAAAGTGGGAATTCCCTAACAACCCCATTCTCCAGACTTTCAGGAAAGGGAAGAAATAATTTGAGCTGCCAGAGAAGGACCACCCAAATTACCTGGATCTTATGCTTCTGCAAATCTCTCCAGAATCTGTCACCTTCTAGTTCTGTTGAAGCCTACGAAACAGATAAATTTGCTAACACTGGGAGCCTGGATATTGCAAAGACAGTCTGAGGACAATAGTGAGCTTATAGGCTGACACCAGAGCTGGGCAGCACAGGGACCAAGCAAAGCAGAAGAATTCAGGTAGAGAATGTAAAATGCATTATCTATTTAACAACTGGGAATACATTGCTCTTGTTGAAGGGCTGAATTCTAAACAGGATATAATCTTCCCTCATCACAGTACATTTCCATCAGTGGGTTGATGGATCTCTGCTTTACTTAAAGGGGTACTATCTCTTTGTGGATTAGAGGAGCCTGACAGAATAACTTAACATAGGGTTCTTTATAACTTCCGTGGAACACTAGTAATGTTTAGTTAAAGAGAAGATCACAAGGAATACACCTGGGAACAACTGGGTTAAAATATTTAATACAGGAATTTTCAGAGTTTATAGTGATCTTTGATATCCTGCTTCCTGCCATAAATTGGAAGGTCAAATATAGGACAGAAGAGTAGATCAATGTCTTCTAAAATCCATACTTGAAATACTTCCAATAAAATAGTTAATTGGGCCATAATTCATACATACAAATGACTACAACAAAATGATAAAACTGTGTTTTTGAGATAACTTAGAAAATATCTTCTGAAATTATTTGAGAGTTAAAAAAAGTTTCTGATATATATATCACCCCGACTTTCCTTTCACATTGTAAATTGGGTTAAAACTATAATTGGAGCTCTAATTAAAAACTAGGAATTAGAATTGGAAATAAATCTGTTAGCTGAACTACAACACCTGACAGAATATTTTGAAAGTACTCCATAATAAAAAGGAGACAGGACCCAAAGTAAACTTGGCCCTGCAGATCATACAGCTAGCTGGACCACTTCCCAACTGACAAGGATAATTGTAGACAATGTAAACAGCAGAAACACTGGGGGAAAAATGCCTCATGCTGCACAAAATAAAAACACCACAGCATTCCCTCAATTCAGATCCAAAAGAATGCTCTGAGTAAGGATAAAGTGCTCAATACCCTACCATAACTTTAAACACTCCAGGTGAATAAACTATAAATATATGATGGCCATCTACCGGCTCCTGGTAGATACAGGTGTCATTATTTCTACATTAAACCCTGCCAACTTTGCTCAGACTTTCTTTTGATATGCCTACCTCACAAGTTGTTGGTGTTTCAGATAATCCACATATTTTCTCTCTCTCCCAGATCTTAATCATAGCCTTGGCTCCCAGATTGAATCACATTCTTATCTGCCTTGCAGTGCCTCCAAATTTAATGGAGGGAGACTTATTTTGAAAGTGGAATTGTAATGCTAAATATACATCAAGGGGACTATTTCTTAGGGTCCCAGATGGCTCTTTTATTCATAATCAAGTTGTGTTGGCTCTAGATTTACTTTTGTCATTTCTACTATATTTGATGCATGATCTAGATAAGGACATTAGTTAGCCCTTAACACACATTGGGCTCAAAATTCTGCTGCATAGGCAAAAAAATTTGGAGCAAATCTACATAATTTTTGGTAGTTTATTTTAGACATTTACCCACGTCTTCAATATCCACTGAATTCAGAGGCAAGTAAGGTGTTCAACATATAGCTACGTGCTTTACATCACAGGTCATCTTATATCATACATTAGTACTCACAGCACTCTTCATCCTGCTGATAAAGAAGTGAAACAGATGAGGATATGAATTTTTTCAATACCTGGGATTATCAACAATTTTTCTTTTCATCTCTTACTTCCAAGTAGTACCTAAACCAAATATCATCCCATCCTCTGTTCATCCTCAAGTCACTTGCTACACCATAGTGAACATTTGCCTAGACCATAGAGTCAAATTCTTTTGCTTTCAAATGGGAAAGGCAATAGTATACATGAGCAATCATGCCCATGAGATTCATGGAAGTTGTCTGTTACCTCCCTTCAGTAGATTCTCGTTCAAGACTTAAAATTCTAATTTTCTACCTTGATTCAGATACAGATATAATATGTACATGATCTCCCTTTATGTTCATAGAACCAAGAAGCCTGCAAAATGATTGTATTTGCTTGCTTTCAAACATTAGCAGATAAAAGAAATAAAACTTCATATACACATCACAACTTTTACAGAATATGTTATAGTGGGTATGATCTAACTAGAGAGGAGAAGGTACTTTTTCTGGACAGAATCAAACCTATCCTAACTTATCCTAGCTCTCTTGTGAAAAGATAATTGGAAGGATCCTGGGATTTAACTGAACACTGCAGACAGAAAATGAGAAAATTTTTTCTTCTGACTATGATATCTCTTTAGGAAATAATCTAAGTCTACAGCAAAAGATCCTCTGCTCTGGAAACCCAAACATGAATGTGACTATATAATCTGAAGTATGCATTCAGTTTTTTTTCCCTTAGATTTCTGAATTAATGAAGGTATCAAGGTTCTTCAGTGAAACTGAACAACATATTTATATACTTATATCTACATCTATGTTCATGGAGAGGGGGAGAAAAAAAGATTATAAAAAATTTTTTCAGATGATATGGAAAAGACTAAAGAAAAATCTAAAATTTATAAAACTGATACCTGTTTTGAGACCTAAAGCTGGAACTATTGTAGAACCAGGAACAGCCAGTGTCCCAGTTTGAAAGTCATCTGGCAGAAAGAGCTGATGTTTCAGTTTGAAGGTGGTCAGGCAGGAGAATTCTGTATTATTTGGAAGGGTCAATATTCTGATTTTTTCAGACTTCAGGTGACTAAATCAGGTCCACCTACAAAATGGAAAAAAATCTGCTTCACTCAGTCCACTAATTTAAGTGTTAATCACATTCAAAAGGACTATCATAGAAATATCCCGAAAGTTATTCCCCTATCTATAGTAAAAGTTTTCAAGGTAGAAGAATTTATAACACTTATAAGAGCTTTTCAACTAGCCAGAGTCCAAAAAGTAAACATATAGGAAAGACAGCAGCTTTATTTTGTGACTAGTGCCTGACTTTGTGATGATTTGGAAACCAAAGACGGTTCTCACCTCTCTTGGAATCCCCATCAAATGTGGACAAACTATGAAATATCTAGATGGACTGCTACTTCTTTGGAGGTAATTATTATAAAGGTTGAGGCTTGAGTAAAAAGAGACAATATTGAAACTAAAAGAAATTCTCTAGCAGGTCACTATGCCAAATAATTCACTTTAATCAAGGTCACGATCTAAATGCTTAAAGAATAAATCTATGGAGAAATCCCAAAGGGTCAATCTAAAGGATCAACATTTATTCCCTGCTTTTGAAGAGGTTATACCCTTTATTCAGGTAATCACTGGAATTATTAAAAGGCTGCAGGATGGCAATATATGAATGCAATGGATATTATTTAAGCTTCTCTTTAAAATTATTCATCATGTGAGAGACATCTTGATAAGTATCTTAAATCAACATTGGTGGAGGTTTTCAAAAAGACAGCTGAGGTTATTTTGGGCCATGTATTACCTGTCAACAGTATTATTCTGGAAAAATATATTGTAAAGGTGAATACGACCAGAAACTAGGCTCAAGGGTATTTTTAAAACCATCATATAGACTTTATCCAACATCTGCCATTTTAGTTAAGAGTCTCCAGATAAATAGGATATTTACAGACATATAAGAATAAATTGCTTCTTTCTCTTGAGAGCAAGAAGTCCCATGATATGCCATTTGCAAAATGGTTAACCAGAAAAGTTGCTGGTATACAAGATCCAAGTACAAAAGCCTCAAATCTGGAATAGGGGGCAGGGACTTGCTGGTGTAATTTCTGGTGTTCAAATGCCCAAGAACCAAGAACCAGGAAACTTATCATACAAAGGCAGGAGAAGATAAATGTCCTGGCTCATAATGAGAAGAGTAAAATGGTCCTTCTTCTGCTCTTTGTTCTATTTGGATAGGCTCTTAATTGATGAGTGCCTAACCATATTGGTTGAAATTATCTTCTTTAGTCTAGTGGGTCAAATGCTAATCTCTTTCTGAAACAGCCTCATAGACTTACCAATATATTTTACTGGCTATCTGACTTTCTCTTATCCCAATTATGTTGACATAAATATTAACCATTTTAGTTGTTGTATATCTATTTTGGGGACGTTTAAAACATTCCCTTGGTAAAAAGTGGCACTGCTTTCAGACACACACACACACAAAAAAAACTGTTTGATATTGTGTTTGCAGCCTTATACATTAAATGCCTTAACTTTTATATTAAATGTTCACAGTGCACACATTACAGAAACCACTATGCAAAAACTCTATAAACCATTATTCCTTATCAAAAATTCTACTTTCTTTATTCCCACAATCTTCTGAAAAGGTTAAAAGAACCAAATAAAATTTTAGGTTAAAATTAACAAAACTTTTGTAAACTCTTGAGCTCCTTTGGCCAAAGGTAGTCTCACTAGTCCTTATGACCATATGTTCTACTTCCTTAGGAACAAACCAATTATTGCACTGTAAACTAGTAATATGAGGGATCATATATCTGGAGATTTCACCTCTTAATACTAGACTCTCTCTTACTTCATTAAGAAGTGGCAAAATATTTCTGGGAACTTATATACTATCTCCTGTCTTATCACTATCAGGTTAAGACCACTTTCCAAAATACCTTTCTTAAACAACCTCACCATGATCTTCCACCAGGATATTTTGTCTATTAGAAGAAATGTCAGAGAAAAACATGTCTTTATCATCATTGAAAGGATCTTGTCAAGTATTGTTAATAACACATAAGTCTGTGTAATCCTAGGACATCCACACTTGGATTCATATTTGACAATGAAAGAAGAAATCTGAAATTCTAAACATTTAGAAGTCCATCACAATATAGAAAGCCTAAAACCAAACATTTTCAGCTTTTCTCCAGCTGTGTCTGATCTTCAAAAGCAGTTCATCAAAACAATGGTACAGGTCAATGATGATCAACAGTGGACAGCTTCAACCCAACATGTCAAACTAGGACCACTATGTAATTTCTGTTTTTAAAATCATCTCCACTTCTAATATTTACTCTTCTCATTTTCTTTATACTGGTTGTTGTTGTTGTTCACTGCTGTGTTTTTTAATATAATTTATCCCACCAAACTCATTTTGAATTTTATTCCCCTTCATGAGATATTAAGGAGTAGAATAAATGGGACTTTTAAGAAGTTGTTAGGTCTGGGCTAGGGACGTAGATCAGTTGGTAGAGTGTTTCCCATGCACAAAACCCTGGGTTCAATTCCCAGCACCACAAGAAAAAAAAGTAGTTATTAATTCTTGAGGGCTTTGCTCTCATGCATAGATCAATCCATTTATGGATTAATGGATTAGTCGGTTAATGGGTAATCTTAAGAGTGGTTCTGTTACAAAAGCCAATATGGCTCTGTTTCTTGTCTTGCATCATCTTGGGTCACTTCTGAAAACTGCACAAAGGCCTTTTTTTTTCTTTTAATCAGATACACCCCCTCGGTTTTGAACCTACCACACATCAGTTGATGAGCTGAAAAAAAAATATATAAATTACTCTGCCTCTATTATTCTGTTACGGAAAATGGACAAGAGCATCCATTCATAAGGACTTCTCTTTTATTTCCTCTTTATTATTGGTTAGACCAAAACATACTCATTCTAATACCATTTTATATTTTCCCCAAGACTTTCTTCAGTTTTATGAATTCCTGAATATATTATATTCACCAAGTCCCATGATTAAAAAATAAAAAAACCCTCTGGGTAATTCCCCTTCAATTAAATGAGACCACAGAGAATTTCAGTTGATAGTTGATGTTGTTTCCAGTTGTACCCAGATGGGCAAATGACCTTAAATGAGTCAACCTGCAACATTAATAATGTTTCTCCCAGAAAAAGATAATTATTACAATCTATTGTTCAAAGTCTACACAATTATACATTCAACAACATTCATATTGTAATTGGGAACAGACATTCTAAAAAGGTTAATACCCAGATAATGCAAAACCAAATTCCAACATTATCTTGTGAATAACTACTTTTTCTGAAACTTTGTGTGCCCTAACTAGATATTATTTCCTTTGTGGCCAGGATGCCTGGTCTTATTTGCCTCAAACTTATATCTTAGGGTATTTCAGAAGGTATTCTGAGCTTGTCTGTACCTAGAGATTTTAATTTTAATTCCATCAACCAGCAGTACTGGAAATTCAGACATGAGATCCAGTATGAGGTCATTCAAGGTTATTCAGACACACTACTTGAAGAAATCACTGACACATTTATGTGATCAGCATAGTGTTCCTATTGATGAAAATAGCACAAATAGAAAATACCATTAGAATATTATCAATAACTTTAAGAGAAGTTATTAATGAAAACATCTCTGTACTAGAGGTAATGTAAATCAGTCTCATCGTTATCAGTACTGATGGACAACTGAATTGCTGTAGAATTCTTGTTGGTTTGTCATGGTGGCATTTGTGTCATTGCTTGTACTTCTTGTTGCACTTAAATAAATAGACAAGATGAAATAGATCTTAAGGTTATGCCTTAAGGGGAAAAAGAATCAATTTGCCTTTTTAAAAATTAATTAATTATTTAATTGATTATTTTTATTAGTTGCTCAGGACAATACAATGATCTTGCCATATCATATATTTGATTCAAATGGGGTATGAATTCTTATTTTTCCACGTGTACAGACTGCAGGATCATATTGGTTATACAGTCACGTTTATACATACTGCCATACTAGTATCTGTTGTATTCTGCTGCCCTTCCTATCCCCCCTCCCCTCCCCTCCCCTCTCTACCCAATCTACTGTGACACATTTCTCTCTCTCTCTTTTTTTCTTCCCCCTCACACCATCTTATATGTAATTTTGTATAACGATGAGGGTCTCCTTCCATCTTCCATGCAATTCCCCTTCTCCCTCCCATTTCCTCCCACCTCTCGTCCCTGTTTATTTTGATTTTTATGGATGGTGGTCTTGTTCTTTTGACTGTGTTGGTCAAACAGGATACAAAGAATCATATAAGCACTAATTGTCCTGCATTGTACCACAGTGTTTATGCTGCTGGGATGCAGAATTCTATCATAGACTTCAGTGCTTCAGTGCAGTCACTCTCATCATCCTAGAGATGATGAATAACATATCTGATGATATGACAACAAAAACATCCAAAGAATCATATAAGACATTTGAATAAGAGGATGACTAAACAATGTATGAGAAATGAAGACACAGATTTCTAGCTTTTCCTTAATTGGTCAACCTCTCAAAAGTAAGAAATTGATAAAAGGGGAAAAAGAGACCATATACCATTAGTCAATGACCAGACTACATACAAAAATGGAAATCTAACCCACTACCTAAAGCAATCTGCCTTTTTATAACAAACACACCAGAAAGTCAGATTACTACTGTAATAACCATTCTAACTATAGACTATGTGTCAACCAACTCAAAATGGAAGGACTTGTTTAATAATTGATAGATTCCCTAATGTTTGGCCCACTTCCACTCTAAGACCAATTTAAGAAAGGCAAATATATTTACTTCTAAGCAATTATATAGGATGCCCTAATTCTAATTAGCCTATCTAGAGTTTTCCCATGTCAACAGCTGTCAATCATACTTAGGTTTTCTATTTTTCTATTATACAGCTTTCTCATTCCTCTATCTTTGATTCTCTTCCAAATGCAAAGTAATGGTACCTTAATTCATAGCTTTTATTTTTTCTCATCTGAGTGGTCTTTACAGACCTCAAAGGATTTTTTAATTAATCAATTAATTCATCCATTGGGAACTATAGTTGGAAAGTATTTGCTCCATTGTTTTTAAAATAATTATCTGAAGCTATGACATATAAAGGCAGCACATAAAAGAAAAAGAAAGGCTTGGGAGGCAAAGGACTGAAATTCCAGTCTTATTTCTACCAGTGGCATGCCTTCCCTTTCTTTCTATGAATCTTTACTTCTTTGGTTCTAGATTTCATTATAAGTACAATGAGAATGCTAGAATGGACAATCATAAAATATAAGTCTGTCTCTGAAGTAGTGCTAGGTACAAGTGTAACTCCTTTGATTTAAGACTTATGTTTGTGTCACTGTCTCTCATTTATATACATAATTTTCTGGTTTACCTGCAGTAATTCCTAATATGGCCAGGAACTAATTCAGTAATTAATTAAATTTAAAACCTGCAGTTATTATCAAATAGCATTTAGAATTGTCTCATAATGTATAGTTTTAATTAATTTATTTGACCTCAAGTGTTCTAGCCATATTTCTCACATTACTCAACAAAGAGTATAGAATTTAAGTAAGTGTTCATAAATAACATACAAATTGTTATTAAAAAGCAATTTGCATTGTGAGAAGGTTTAATATGTCTGTTCTCCTTTCCCTGAGAAGCTTGAGGTGAACAGCAGTTTTTAAAATGGCTCTAATCCCCTGCCAAGGAATTCTGATTTACTCTGATATACCAAAACCTCAACCTATGAACTCGGACTGGATTGACCATCCTATTTTTCAATTCTTCCTATTTCTCAATTATAGAAATCAAAGCAAAAACAATATAGAAGGTGAGTGTAGCATAGCCAATGCTTCTTCTCAAAGGATCTTAGGGCTGGTAATCCAGGAAGATGCATTTTGAAGAGAAAAGGTTACAAGGCCAGACAGAGGCTACAAATCTCAGGCTCAAATTCTCTGCTGATTCTTGGTGGCTGATCTTCAATATATTAATTTATATCTTTGAGTTTCAGGATTTTTTTTCACTGCTAGGGACTGAACCCAGTGATTTGTTTTTAACCACTAAACTGCATCTTCAGTCCTCTTTATTTATTTAAATCTTAGACAGGGTCTCATTAAGTTGCTAAGGCTGAGGAAATTGTGATACCTAAGTTGCTGAGGCTGAGGTAATTGTGATCCTCCTGCCTCAGCCTCCAGAATCCCTATTATCAGGTGAAAGCCACTGTACCTGACTCTTTCAGTGCTATTACCAACAAAGAGTCAACGAATGGCTAACAGTAACTATCCTTCCTATTTTACATTATTCCTTGAGGCTGAAATAAGATAACATGGTACATAGAACATATTGGAATTCATATATGTGATATGAATGTTAAGTGGTAGTTTCATTATTATTTTAATACAAAAAGTAGGTTATATTATATCAGCCTTCCTGATAGTAGCTTTATACTAATATATGAAATAATTCAGTTGATGACACAAAATTAGATATTTAAGAGAGCCAGGATACCTGATCTAGTAAAATATTGAATAAAATCCCACATCAAATTGATTACAAGGTTTTAAGTACATAACAGACTTCAGAACCATAAACAAAAGGAAGGAAGGAAAAAAAGGAAGAGAGAAGGAGGGAATGAATCTTTTTACACTGGGTGATTGGAAGACACAGCACAACTCAGGCTGAGTACCACTGTTAGCCAAATGAAAACTGGGTTTTTTACTAACATATACATAGTTTGCATACATAAATATGCTTAAGTAGTTTTTTGTGTTGTTCCCTTCTTATGGCAATTTTTCCCCCTGTGGACTAATCTGTCCAAACACAATTAACCTATTGTGTTTTAACTTTCTTTAAAAATATTTATTTCTTATAAGTTAACCTGAAACTTCTTTAATCCTTTTGTCTCTTAGTCAAACTTTTTTGTTTTCTTCCAGCCATTTACCTCATGTATTTTATTTTGGCAACCAGATCTTCACTTAAGTAAACTCACTGAACCCAGATTTTTCCTCCTTAAAATAAAATAACTGGTTTAGACAACCTTTAAATCCATGAAAATCATAATTTTGTCAAAATCAATGATTTTTTAATTAAGCTCTCATACTACTGGTGAATTAGCCTTCCAATATATTCTACCTAAATACCCAGTTTAAAGTAATTCTAAGTTCTTGATAGTTTCAGAATTACTACCACATCTAGTATGATATCTGCTGTCCACCCTATGAAGATGTCCACAAACACCAAAATGCAGGACCATGTCCTCCCTCCTAATTGTCCATATATGATCTGTTCTCTGAATTTTCTTTTATTTCTATATTAGTGGCAGACAGACAAGGCAAGGCACTGAAGATAGCAGGAAACAGTTTTATTTGGCTGCAGGCACTTTCTGAGGGCACAGCTTTTGCTGTAATCAATTAATCCCCCGAGCCCTGAGTTTAGGTAGTTTCAGAATTTTATACCCAGCATGCAAGGGGAGGGGCTCAGAAGTTCACACTTTACAAAAGTTCATATAAAAGCAGCTTTTTCTTTCACTGTTCTAGGCAAGTTAACCCTTTAAGGACAACACCTGAGAAGGAGACAGCTTCTTCTCCCTTTTTCCCCTCCCCCTGCCAGCTGTTATCATGGAGCCCAATTGGTAACTTCTCTTCTCTTAGAAATGTAGACATCTCTGTGAAGCTCCAGCTCAAGGCCAGAGACTTTGTTAAAGGATTTGTCTTTTTTTTTTTTTTATCACATTTTGCATTTGCAAACACACTTCTACAAACTACTATACTGGATACATTTTTGTGAAAAACAAGTAAAGGGAATTCAGCACGTGGAGTGCTGATTTCTTCCAGGCCAGTGGCCAAGTAAAATAGATCACCAGGAAAATAGGAGATTTAACTACATTGAACTTTTGTGTAGCGACTCTTGCTTACAGTCTTAAAATCAATTATGGTGAAGATTTCTGGAGAAACCTAGTTATGAATTTTTTTTCTTTCTTTCTTTTTTTTGTGGAGGAGGGGTGCCACATTACTACAATTATCTTTAGTCATATTTTATGGCTGGGTATTCAAGACTGAGTAGGAAGCCCCTCCCTATGTTGATCAAAAACAATTTTATTCTTCCAATGAGGGTGAGTCAAGATTCTTCAGGGGCCTCTGGTAGGGCCTTGTGAGGAGTCTCTGGTTCTTCCAATCTTTTCCTTCTACCATTTGAACCATTATACCATCTGCCAGTTTGGGTAGGTTCTCACTGACCATGTGGCTTCCCTTGGAAATGTTGGAGACTTTCCCCTCATCGGTTACCCTCCGTTTTGCAGAATGTACACGGGTGGGCTCTGGGTCTCTACAGTCTGTGTGATACCACTAATTGGGAATTCAGGTGACTCACTGGGGTTGCAGGGCCCTTTTAGAGGAGCTCTGCTGTTCCCTGGGTTCTGACCATCTTCAAGTACAGGATCAAAATCTGGGCTGCTCTCTTACCTTCCTTGGCCTTGGCCTGCACATTTTGGTTGTTGAGTACCCAGGAGACTAGTCTTGAGTCCACTGTTAAGCTTGATCCTATCTGTCCAAAGGTGATGGATGGCATCCAATCATTTACAGTAATCCCAATTTCTAATATTTAAAGAAAACCAAATTTGTCTATACATTTAATCTAATGCTTATTCATAACCTAGTCTTTTCAGAAAGACTCATCTAAGAGTTCATTGTTAGTGTCCTGTTAATGAACTTGATTACAAATGTTTTAGGGAAGAATCAAAACTGAATGATACCTGGTTGGAATGGTGTACATCTGAAATCCCAATGATTCTTGATTCTGAGGAAGGAGGATTACAAGTTAGAGGCCAGCCTCAGAAACTTAGTGAGATCCTGGCTCAAAATTTAAATAAATAAATAAATAGGACTGGGGATGCAACTCAATGGTAAAGTACTTCTTGGTTTAATCCTCAGTACCAAACAAGAAAAATATGAAAAATATGGAGGTGGGTAACAAAGGACTTAGAAGAGCCTTGGTTAGAATTTTGACAAGAGTTTTAACAATTGATGAGACATGTTATTTACTTCCAGTGTGTTCAGCTTTTCAAGATAATTATGACTGACAGTATTATTTCAGGATCATCAGGCTTTTGGTGGATTAAAACCTGCAAGTAACTTTCCTTAATTATTGCTGACTTCATTGCACGTATATTGTTTTCTTTTGACAAGATTTACATTTTCCAAACCTTTTGTGACTTGTTTATATCCCCTACATTGTACTTAAATCTTTTTTAATTGGCCCTTATCTTTCTTTATAACAATCAAGCCACAGGACAAAATCTTCACATGCAAAATCCTTACTTGTACATAAGCACGTCCTTTATTTTTGACATTTTTTATTCAAAAATATATCCCCATAACTATAGCCATTTTATATCTCCTTTTAAAAAATAATGGTTTCTTTTTGCCTTTTTTTCCATTTAATTACATTTTGATAAAAAGACCTCACAAGGCTGGCACAGTGGTGCACTCTTGTAATCCCAGTGGCTCAGGAGGTTGAGGCAGGAGGTTCATGAGTTCAAAGTCAGCAACAAGGAGGCACTAAGGGACTCAGTGAGACCCTATCTCTAAATAAAATACAAAATAGGGCTCGAGATGTGGCTCAGTGGTCATGTGCTCGTAAATTTAATCCCTGGTACCCCCCACCCCCAAAAAGACTGAGGCTTTCCAAAATTGTTCTTTTTCCAGTCTTTATCAAAACACAGACTAAATATTTCTTTTGTATTATTTATACATAGAATTACTCATGCCAATGAGTAATGTTAACACATTTAACAGACTGAAAAATATTGTCTTTTCACAGATTTTAAGCCCAGAGTAATCTATTAGTAATGTATTAATTAATATAACATTATTTTTAGTTATGTACTAATGAACCAGAAATTTTAGCCATTTATCCCATTTATATTTACCTGACTTATTCATTCCTGATAGTTATAAATGTTTGATGTCATAAATGGTTTATTATCACTTAATAAATATTTTTTTGTGGATTTAATGCAGTTTTTCCCACTGATTCTTATAAAATTAAAGTCATAGGTAATTGAAAGATACAGCTATCAATATTGAACATGTCTACTTGATTTTTCCCAAGTTACATAAACCTTGAAAGGCATTTGGGTTCGTGTTTTTTTTTTTTTTAAGCAAATGTTAAGTCATTAATTTTTAAGTCAGCAAAACAATATACAAACATGTAGACCTATAATACATGCTTAAAATGAATATGTTTAAAATTAAACATCAAGTATGTGTTACCTATGAAAATCTTAGGTATAAGCAACAATCACCCAATGCTCTGCTAGGTGTAATGATGATGTCTCCTTGGTCCTCTTTAATTCAAAGGCCAGTCATTCCCACCAGGAGACCCTGATGGACCCAGCTGGATGTGGATTACTGCCCAAATGTTGCCCTTGAGGAGGTTGTAACAATCTCTCTTCTAGGGACCTTCCTTCTATTAATGTGCACACATTTATCCAGTCATCACAGCTCTGGTTGGGAGATTTGAGGGCCTTTTGGGTTACCCTGAGGTGATTCAACTAGAACAGCTACAAGCTACATCCTTTGGTCTCCCCTATCCTTTGTGCTCTCCTTTACTCAGGTCAACAGCATGGTCCTAGGTTTTGCTTCAAATCTTCATGACTTCTTTGAGATGTGTTCTTCAGGATTGGTAGGACGTAGGGCCTTGGAGACTGTGGTTACACAGATCCAACAGGAGTATCTCAGTCTAGCAGTCTTGATAAAGAGGATTTTCCCCTACCATCTTCCATTTTGCAGAATATTTCTAGTTAAGAATGGTATTGCAATTCATAGACCCATTCTCCAACCAGCGCTCGTGGTCTCATTGTTTGTATTGAGGTTTGGCATTGTTGCAAAAGAAATTCAGTTTATTAAGCTCTTCAGACTTAAATTAACCAAAATTAGTAATTAGACACTGGATGGGGTCTTTGGAACACCAGAAATGCTTCCCACCTACCCTTTTAAAGTAAACTTTCTCATGAGACAAGAAAAGGAGAGGAGACCAACAGAAATTTCAGGGTTTATAATAGTTGCTTTTTATGGTATACACAGACCAGGTTACCACAGGGAAGGGAGACTAGAGAATTAAATATGCTTTATAAACAGTAATTGTGCCAAACTCAGAGTTCCAGAAACCAAAGAAGAGATCACAGAAGTCACAAAACAATGACCAATGCAGCAGTACAATCAGTCCATAATCCCAAATAGAGTTTCTGAAACCAAACTACAGCCTGCAGAGACTGCTGGAGGGGTGTAACCAGTGTGCAGTACTAACTAGATGATGAAGCTGAGGCCATCACAGATGGCTACTGTTTGAAATGAACTACAAACCATAAACAATAGTAAAGACGAACACAGACAGCAGGGGAAGAGGGTATAGCGGCTTTTGCATGGTGAGGAGTCTACACTGCCTGGGATGGCTGGGGCAGCACCTACCAGTCATGACTGACCATTAAGCAGTGGTTCAGGTGGTCACTTGTCCTCCATGATGCAGATCTGCACCCATCAGATCATCACTATTGTTCCATCGTTAAGACTCCTCTAAAGGGAAAATGGTGCCAATTGGCTGAGGGTTCTTTTATTCAACTCCAAAAGCACAGAGAAGCAGATAAAGCACAGCTCCCTGAGTGTTTGCAACTCAGAGGTTTGAACATCGATCGGTAGCTTTTAGCTCTCTCCCTCTTCACTGTTCTGGCACCTTGAAACAACAACTAGCAACAACTTTCTGGAACACCTCCGACAGCTGGAGCTAGCAGGTTAAATTTTTTGTTCCCCCTGCTCTTCTGGATGGTAGTCACTTTCAATGTTACCAGCCCTGGTTGCTGGCCACTTGTAACCCAGTAGCCATAGTGTTACCAGCTCTTGGTGTAAGTTGCTCAGTCTGCTCTACTCAAGATAGAAATTACAAATAGTCAAAATAAAATCCACCTGAAAGTGGTTTTATTAGGATGTATGCTGTAGCAAAAGGGGCAGCAACGCAAAGACTATTATGAAAAAGGGTAGTGAGAAGACCAGTTATACACAGTGACCACAGGCTAACTACAGACTTACTGCTTAGTCATAAGGACAGCAAGTGCTTCTCATGGACCATATTGAGGACAACTGAAAAGGCTGAAAAGGGATAAAGTCATCCAGAGAGTGTGTAGGGTAGAATCAACTGGGATGTGCATGACACCAAAACTATTTCAGCCAAAGTAAAAATCTGTGGGTGGCTAAGAGGTGTTGGGGTAGACACAGGTGTTGATATGGAAGAAAAAAAACATTAAGTACATCTTGGGGAGGAGTGGGCCCTTCTGATTCAGTATTTCCTAAAGTGAGAGGAAATCATTATTTAGAAGAAAGGAACTGATGGAACCATATATTTAGAAACCCACAAAATTTCTTTTTATCTGACACATCATTTTTTTCTTTTGCATTTTATAGCCTCCAAATTGGGTAGATAGACTAGAAAAATCTATGAAATATAATATGAATATTACATCAATGACTCTGAAATGTAGAAAGAAGATTAAAAGTGTGGTTTCTGCATGCAAGCAGTTGGGTTTAAATTCTAGGTTCTTCACTGTTGATTTCATTATATAGGGTCAGTTATTAAACTCTCTGTCCCTGAGTTCATACCAAATTAAATGAGAGAGAGGAGTAGTGCTTAGATCATAATAAATAGTAATAGCTATATCAGACATATAGTGTTTACTTATTCATATATTACTGAATAAATAGTTAATCTCATAAAATTATAAAAATACTTTTAAAAAGTCCTTGTTCAAGAGCTGCATCACCTATCATTGGCCAATGAATATCAAAGGGTAGGATTTAAAAGGGGAGCTGAATCTATCCGAGATTTTTGATTCCAACTCAATTTATAGGAAATAAATTATACAACCATATCCTCTGGGAAGAATCTAATAGTAAAGCATAAGCTCTATCAACCATGGTAACTGGGAAACTTTCAGTACATGGACAGAAGGTAGGCTTTCTAAACTACAAAATGCTGTATCTAAGACCTTATGAGAGTTGGAAAAAGCCTACTAGACTAATGGACCCAGGGAAGGATAAAGTACAATTACATGTAACAAAGTAGGAACAATGTAACTAAAGAATGGAAGAACAAAGGACTGTACAAAAAATGAAAAAGAAAAAAAAATAAAAGAAAAACAGATGGAAATGGGGAACAATTAAAGATATTGGAAAAAAGTGATAAAACATATAGCAAAAGTTTAAATATTAAAACCGATAGCAAAAGGTTAAATAAGAAAACATGGATAAGAGGGCATTTAAAATTACTAGTAGAAAGGTGAATACCAGAGGCTAGGAAGAATGGAGGAAGGGAAAGATGGGAAAGGATGATCATATGGAACCAAGTTACAGTTCCATGGGAACAGCAAGTTCATGGTAGGTGACTATAGATAACAATATGATAATGTACTGTGTGTTTCAAAAATTCAGGAAGAAATGATTTGAATGTCTTCACCATGAAGAAATGATGAATATTTGAGGAGGGAGATATGTTTTATCTGATTAAAAAGTTAAACAATGTCTACATATGTTGAAACATTGCCTGGTACTCCATAAATAGGTACTATTTTTGTGTTTTTGACATGTCTGTTAAATAATTTAAACAAAAAAACAAAAACCTTCCAATATGTCAAAGTGTTCCAAAGATTCAATCCAATCCCTGTCAAAATTACAATATCACTTCTTCATAAAAACAAGGGGAAAAACTAAAATTAGTATGTGATTGAAAAAGATCCTGTATAGCCAAAATAATCTTGAGCAAAAAGACAACTACTAATTTCAAAATATGTACAAAGATATAATTATCAAAATATCATGGATACTGGACTAAAAGTGGACATATAGACCAATGAAATAAGACAGAAAACTGAGAAATAAGTCCACATATTTATGATCAATTGATTTTCAGCAAAGGTACCAAGAACTTACAATGGAAAATAATGGATAGTATGTTCAATAAATGTCATTGAGAAAACTGGATAAACATAAATAAATGAAAATGGGCTCTTATATCACCCCATATAGAAAAATCAGTCTACTTAAATGTGATGACCTGAAAACTATAAAATTACTCAAGGGATACATAGAAAAAAAGCTCCTCCACATTGGTTTTCAAATATGACCCCAAAATCACAGACAATGGGAGAAAAAAACAAAAAGAAACAAGTGTTTTATCCAAACTAAAAATCTTTTTTCAGCAAGGGGAACATTAATAGAGAAGAGACAACCTACAAGTTGGGATAAAATATCTGTAAATAGTACATTCAATAAGGGGCTAATGTCACAAATACACAAGAAAATCTACTCAGTAACAAAATAAATAACCCTATTAACATGGGCAAAGGACCCAAATGGACAGTTTTTGATAGAAGAAGTTTTCCCAGCTGGGCACGGTGGTGCATGTCTGCAATCCCAGCAGCTCAGAGGCTGAGGTAGATGGATCATGAGTTCAAAGGCAGCCTCATCAATGGTGAGGGACTAAGCAATTAGTGAAACCCTGTCTCTAAATAAAATACAAAATAGGGCTGGGGATGTGGCTCCGTGTTTGAGTGTCCCTAAATTCAATCCCTAGTACCAAAAAAAAAAAAAAGAATGAAAGAACATTTTCTCCCCAATAGAGCTATGAAAAAAATATTTAACATCACTAATAATCCAGAAATTGTTAATGAAAACCTGAATGAGATGTTATCTTATCCTGTTATTTGCTTTTATCAAGAAAGATGAAAGGTAACAAGTATTGATAAAGATATGAAGAAAAGAGAACCCTGGCACACAGTGGGAATGTAAATTAGAATAGTCACTATGGAAAACAGTATAGAGTTTCCTCCAAAAAAATTAGCAACAGAACTACCATATGATACAGAAACACCACTACTGGGCACATATATTCAAAGAAAATAAAATCCAGCATGTTGAAACGATATCTTCACTTCCACTACAGCCAAGAAATGGAAACAACCTATCTGTCTATCCATGGATGACACAAAGAAATGTGGTTATGTACAGATGAAGATTCAGCTTTTAGGGGAGGAGATGCTGGTGTTAAAACTTGGGTGAGCTTAGAGGACATAATAGTAAATAAAATTTGCCAGACATAAACAGAAAACTACTGTTTGATATCACTTACTGATCAAACATCCATAAAAAAATAGAGGAAATTATGAATAAGCTCCTCAGTTTTAAAAGGAACTAGGTCCAGAAGTTTACAGGGAAATCTATGAACCCTTCAAAGACCAGCTAGTATCAATGTTGCACAAATAAGTCTGGGGACTTGAAAGAAAAACAAAAAATATAGGAATGATAATCCACATATTAATAAAATTGGCTACCTAAAAGAAATGGGTAGGAACATGGAAGAATAAAAGGGAGAATGGGCATGGTGTATTAGGGAAAAGGAGGAAGTGACTCTAAGACCACTCTTAGCTCTGACTCTTAGAATCACAGTAATATTACATTTACTCAAAAAATAAATTAGCAATTATAATCAATCCAGTATATGAAAACCCTGAATAGAAATTAACTGTAACAAATGAATCTAACTCCATGAATAGTAAACCGCACTGGAGCAAATGGGGGAGAAAATATTAAGTCACTTGGAAAATATGATTTGATTGAAAGCTATATGACTTTAGAAAAAATAAGCAATAACAAATTCTAACCTTGAGAAATAAATTGTTTCTCCCAGAGGTGTCACATAGCAATTCTGAAGTTAATTTATGTTTATCAATAATGAAAAAGTAAGTATACTGTAAAGAGAACTATGTTTCTCAGATCAGGACAAAAAAAATAGATACAAATCTGGAAAAAGGAAAGGTTGGGATCAAACCTGTGGTTTTGTATTGAAATCTGAGGCATCAGTATGAATTCATGGGTTTAAGTATACATATACTTTTCTATCCATAGTGGGGTTGTGTCCTGATTAACCCATCCTAGCTGAAAGTATCATTAATTTGAAAATAAATGACATAGTTTAGGAATGCAGTACACCCTAGAGTACTGATTGTTCACCTGCATGTTCACATGGTTGACAGGGATTGGAGACTCACTGGTGCTACCCAACATCACAAGAGTATCATGCCAAAACTTTTGCAGTTTCTTCTGAATGCCTACCACTTTCACCCCATTGCAAAGTCAAACTAATAAAAATTGAGACCACTTGCTAAAGCATAGAGAGCTGCATTTGTGATTTTGGGTATATATGTACATACACATATATGTTCTGGATATACTCCGCATATGTGTGTGCATTGATAGATACAGATGTATACACGTACTACAGATGTAAGTGTATATATATGTGTGTGTGTGTGTGTGTGTGTGTGTGTGTGTTTTCACATAAAATATACTGGGATTCCTTGGATAAATGAAGCAGAAAAATGCAACATAAAACAAAATATCTTGGTTGGCCAGAAAGTAATGGAGTAGTGGGAAATGGATGAAAGTGAGTTGAAACAAGACAGCAGAAAATTTCAAAGGATTCGTAATGGGCAAAACTGAAAAACTGTAAGAATTAAATGATAAATGAAATATTGGGCTATCATATCTAGAATAAAATAAATATCTCTGAGTCTATATTGATATAAAAAATAATTGAATAAAGTACTTAATTGAGAATAAAGAACACTAATGCTTTGTAGAAGATCTCCAGCTATTATGTTTACAAAGAATGGAGAAAATATAAAAACCCCATAAGAAACAGAGTTTAAAATAGTTTAAACAAGATATTCTCTAATGAAAGAAGAAAATACTGGGTGAAAGTTGAGAAAAACAAAATATTTACCTAGTCTCTAAGTATCTGCCCACAGCAATTATTAATTAAAAGGAGAGAGAATAGTTTTACATGGAGGGAACTGGCAGATACCAGCCTGCCTGATGAAGGTTACCATCAGGAATAAGACATACCCTGTGTCCCCTACTGTGATAAGCTAAGAACATCACCTAACTTCTGCAGTACTGTTGCCAAAAAATTACTAACCTTCATCTAATTCTGAGGAAGTGTCAGGCAAACAAAATAATTTTCCAGTATCCTTTTCAAGTGCCAACACCTTAAAAGGAAAAAAAAAATGAGAAACTGTTCCAGATTGGAGGAGACCATAATTACATGTTAAGTACTACAGTATGGGATCCTGGAATAAATCCTAGAACAGAAAAAGAATGTTATCACTGTATGAAACCAAAATAAAAGATGGAAGTTTTTAAAAGGTACCGTGCCAATGTTAATCTCTTCATTTTGATAGTAGTGTTATTACAGTGATGTAAGATATGAACATTAGGGAAAGCAAAGAGAAACTATTGATTCTGGACATTTTTTTTGTAATTCTCCGATAATTTAAAAGGTTAAGAAGAGCAATACAGGAGCAACACATTTTTTAAAAACACTTAAATCACATGTAACTGATCACAATTATTGAATTCTCAAACAAAAGAAAAATATGTGAGTCAACAGGAAATGCCCAAGCACCATTTTATTTGGATAGCACTGATTGTATATTTTATTATCTTTAATGATATTATTTGTATTGTGTAATGCTTGAAATCTTTAAAGAAAGAGTTCTGACATTTAGGATAGTAATATTTTTTCAGATGAAATTATATGATGCCTGGGATTTGATTCATCTTATTAAGCAGAGGGAGAAGTGGGTGAGTTATGTAAAAAACAAGATCAGTCCAGATCTGACCATTGTTGAAGTTGTTTGATGGGATTCATGGGATTTTTAAACATTCTTGGTTTTATTTAGTCTGTTCAACTTTCCATAATGAAACATTAATTTGCATAAATAATTATTTTAACATAGATGGAGGGTGTCGTCACATAGTTCCTTCCCACTCTTGATCCAGCCATATCATGCTCCCTGGCAAGGGTAAGATAAGCCCCACCGGGGGCCAAAGTGACCTAGGCACTGTGCCACTACCATATCCCTTAGCCAGCCAATCCTCTTCCTGAACCTACTTCGTAAGTAAGACTCTTCTGTTTTAAATTGTTGTTAATTGAGTCTATATGTTATTTAGGTTCTGTATAAGGAAATCTGACCTGTCTCTAAATAGGATAAACTAATTTGTCCCTCCTTGTTTTGTATGCAAATATTAACCAAATTTGAAAAACAAAAACTCTCAGTATTTAGTATACTTCTACTCTGCTCTCCTCTCACAAATGTAAGGATTCAAATGTTCTTGCCAAGAATTTGATAATAAATGCTTACAGGAAAATTATTATATAATTGATAACAAATAATGTACCAGTGAATTAAATAACAAAGGTACACATATGCAACTTACTTATTTGCCTCCATAATTCTAAAATGTTGGTACCTTATGCCTATTTCACAGCTAAGGAAACTGAGGTATACAGATTCTGGAAACAACACAAGTAGGATATAAATTTGAGACTGACTTTCCCTAGAATTTGTGCTTTGTAGCCATCACTGTATATAGTTTCTCAGATAGAATATAAATACCCTAATCTACTGTAATATCATATTAAAACAATGAAAGCTAAGAAAGAAAATCCAAAGGAAGCTTATTAATAAAGATGATAAAACAAGATGTCACAATTTAAAATGTCAATGACTGCAAAGCAATAACAAATTATGAAAAAGTGGCACCAACAAAGCAGAAATTAGTAGAAAAGTATACTGTAGGTTAAATATGATTTATGGTTTATATTAATAAAAGAGGTGTGGTTAAGAAAAATATGGTGTACTTGAGCCTTTGCATGAAACATTATATCCAAGAGGAAATCAACCAAACATAACAACTACAAGAAAAAAAATGGCAGAACTGTAATCCAGAAGGAATCACTAGTTTTTGAGAAAAAGGGAGAAGCGAGTGAGCTATTCAAGAAAGGTGATCATTCAAGATCTGATCATTGTTGAAGTTATCTGATGGGTCCATGAGATTTTTCTAAATTCTCACTTTTATTTCACATGTTAATTTTCTATGATAAAACATTAAATAAATAATATTGTGAGCATTTTTTTCAAATTTGATACATCAAATAGACGATTTGAATTAAACAATTATTGGGTCTCATGTAGCAAATGTGAATTTGTGCTCTCAATACCAGCTGCTTAGAATAGCTGACATTAATTCAATGGTGTTACCTTGAAGAACATTTTGTTGCAGTTTTCTTTAGATTTCAAAGAAAAAGTCAGACAATGAAAACAGCAGTTTAGAAGGGCAATCTGTTAAGGAAATAGAGGAGCCTGTTAATGAGTGGAAATACAGAGGGAAAAGAAAAAAAGAAAAACTAAGTTAACAAATATGTGAGTAGGAATTCAATTAAAAATGTCAAATATGAAGCTATAGATTGTGTTGTTCTTCAGTGTGTGATACAAATTGCTCTCTATTTTTCCTAAAGCATCTCTAACATCTTTAGAAACATCTGCATGTCTCACTAATACTTTTATGGGAATCGTTTCAAATTAAGTACAAGGTATTTGGCTATCACATAGAAGATGAAACCCCTAGAAATTTCAGAATTCTAAAGAAAGAACAATGCTTCCTCAGGCCATGAAATTAAATTTATAGCAGTTTCTTTGGATCTTGTTGGACACAAATATATGTCATATGGTCTCATCTTTTTAAGACATAATTAAAAGTTGTACATACAAATATGTATTTGCACTTAGTGTTCCTTTGATTGTATGCATGTATAATGTGTGTGTGTGTGTGTGTGTGTGTGTCTGTGTGTTTGCTTACATGAATAAATGAATGTGTGGTTGTGGATTGTAATATTGTAATGGGAAGAAGTTTTACCTCGTCAAAGATCTATGGAATTTATGGAAATAAATGAAAATCACCAAAAAGAGAGAATGTAAAGTCTACCTATTCAGAACTTGCTGTAACAAGGGAATCTGTCACCATCCTCCCCCAAGTATGGCAGACACACATGACAGGCAGAAGCCTGGGGAAACTTTGCAGAAGAAAATAAAGAAGGCTTTATAATAAGTTAAGTAGGTTTGTCTCTGTTGGAAGCTGTTGGCGTTCCTCTTCATTTGCTAAGGAGAATCGGAGCTTCCTTTTCAATTAACTTTGTCTGGTTGGTCTATTTTGGAAAAAGAGTACAAAATACAGAAGTTGTCAATTAATGATTAAGTCCTGGATATTTGGGGCAATTTCTACAAAGGCTGTAGTTTTATTGCTGGGATTGCTTACCACAAAGGTTGTGGGTCAGAGTTATAATTTTACATGTGATATGATTATGCTTTTTTTTTTTTAAAAAAAATTATGTGTTAAGCATAAAAACCAGTCAGAATTTAGATCTTACCTAATCTCTGACCATGATACATTACTTTTTTTTTTAAAGAGAGAGAGAATTTTTATTCATTTTTTTTTTTTTTTTTAGTTTTCGGTAGACACAATATCTTTGTATGTGGTGCTGAGGATTGAACCTGGGCCGCACGCATGCCAGGCGAGCGCGCTACTGCTTGAGCCATATCCCCAGCCCCAATACATTACTTTTTAAAGAAAAAATTGAGTAACTGACTCAGTAGCATAAATATGATGAAGCAAGACACAGTAAAAATGTGTACTGTACAAGTTTCCTCTACCCTTTGGATTCATTAGTAGGACCTGTAAAGAATTCAGTAAATAGACAGATATATTACTCAGTATGTATTTTTAAGTAGAAATTTTAAAAAAGCTTTGAAATAATTATTTGTGTGGCATAACCTAGCTCCCCCAAATATCCAAAATATGATGTATACATAAATAGACAAATACAAGCAAGCTTTGAAGACCAGAATTGGCAAGCAGGTGAGCAGCTAGCTGGTGAGCTCAGTCCAGCATGCCATCTATTTTAATAAATAAACATTTATTGAAAATTGGCCACATTTATTTATTTGATACAATAGTTAAGTATTTACCACTGATTTTATGACTTACAAATTCTAAAATATTTAGTATTGTGACCTTTCATAGAATAAAATTTCTGATGTCTCTGTAGAAAACTCTCATATGAAAATGGATTTATAAAAATTCAAATAATATACTAATACACCTAATAATGCATTGTATTAAAAATTAATTTAAGTTTGAATAAAGTATACATTATATGAGTACAAAAATGTTTCAACCTTTGTCTACTCAAAGATGAGAAATAACCACAACTCTCTCCTCTATTTTTTCTATCAGAAGATTAATTTAAATATTGGCATGAGTCCAAGAGGGCAATATGACCTGATCCAGGATTAAATTATTCTCCCCAATCTGCAGACCTCTGATCCCTTACACCCACACACACACTACCATCTCTACCCACTTAGCAGTGAAGAATTTTGCCCACATGAACTTAAGTCATGGAGAAACTATGTGTACTTTGGGGTGAATGTCTGCTTTTCCCCAGTACTTTCTCCCAGTTTTAGAAATCCTGAAATTCACTGTTTTTCAGTTGCAAAGAATAGAAGAATATTATGAAGAAAATTCCAACATTATGCAACCTGAGGAAATGACTGGAAATGAGAATGATTTCTCTCTGCAACCATAAGAAATATACAATGCAATTACCATTCCCAATTTTAAAAATAATTATGACTACTTCAATGAATGACAAGCAAACTTTATAAAAATTCAACTCATATTGTTAAATTCTAAGTCTTTTGTAACTTAGAAACAGAGAAGAAAATAACAAATTTTGCAAATATTAAGTTGAGCAGTATTTCTCAAAGGGTGCTTTATGGGCAAATACACCCTAAAGACAAACAAAATTAAATATCTTTTTTTTTTTTCATTAAATATTCATTATCCTATTGTAGAAATACCAAAAAATAAAGTTTCCACTTTGTGTCAGTAAAAAGCTCATATATATCTGTACATTTGTGTATCTATACAATAATAACACAAAGGGAAATAGTAAAGCTAAAAATAATAATTACTAATTATTACAATTGTGAAAGACCTTTGAAAAAACTCTACATTTCTACAGGTTCCCAAGAGAATACTGAATATACAAACTGACATTTTATTTTCATGGATAGTAATATATTTTTAAGCTGTCAATATTCTCTATTAATTCGCTAAATTGTTACATTCCTATTAGAATAAAGCAGAAAAATTTTAGTGGAGACTTTATGAGATTGATTATAAATGTCCCTGGGGCAGAGCAGGAATAATAGTGTGAAATATTGAGATTTGCACAATACAAATAGGAGCAGTTTTTTTCCACCCAAAGATTAGTGGAACATTCAAGAGGCTTGCAGTTGACTTGGTTTCAGCTGCTCACAAACCCTTACAATATTTTGGTTTTCAACTCTTTCTTGAAGTCTGCAGACCAAAAAATACAACTATTTGTGGAAACTAGTTCAAGTGGCAGTTTTATTAGTTACAACTAATAGAGTGTGTACTTTAGTCATCTATTGCTGCAAAGAAAATCACCCTCAGACTCAGCAGCTTGAAACAACAACATTTATTAATGTCACAGTCTCTGTGGATCAAGAGTTTGGGCATAGCTTAGATGAGAGCCTCAGAATAGCTAACAGGCCACATTTCAGGTGTCAGAGAAAATGCCCTTCCAAGGTTGGAATTGAGGGAGGATTCATTTTCAAGCTTGTTCATGTAGCTTTTGGAAGCTGGATTTGGCTTAATGTATGCAACAATAAAACTATTATGGCAGACTTCTTCTTTGTAATAATATATATGATAATATAAAGGACATGAGGTCCTATAGTGATGATATAAAATGAAAAAGAACCAAAAATAAAATTCATACTTCATAAATAGGATTAGCTAAAACCACTGGTTGAAAGGAAGCCTTATGAACAATATTTCACAGATATTGCTCTTAAGTTTTGATGTGAGATCTTTGGCAATGGCTCCAACAAGGAGAAAATTTCTCCTCTGATTACTGGAGGTCTGCTTTAGCAGGAGATCAGGAAATCACCCTGGCTTCTGGTAAAGTGGTGGTTTAGAGTGTGAAAAAGCCCAGCAAGAACAGTTTAACCCAGTTGTCTCTCTTGCCTCAAATTTTTTTGCAGAGAGGCATTAGTGGAAGATCTGTTAATTAGAGAACAGAACAATTAATGTAAACATACCCAATATATTGTATTTTTGGCTTGAATAGGGACTAAGTCACAAAGGCATCAGACTGATCACTTGGAAGTTAGGTTAATCACAGGTAAATCAATCAAATCAAGTTTACTCAGCCTCTGGGTAACAATTCTGTGGGGGGTTCTACCTCAACAATTCCTGGCAACTCAAATGCATAAAATGGATGTCAACTAAACAAAGAAAACATTTTTATATTTATCCCCAGCATTCTCTAATATTTAAAATAAATAAAAAAATTAGAAGACACAAAGGTAATTTTGAGCCATTTGTTACAGAAATCCATGAAAGTGGGAGATCAATGATTGAAAGGTTTTAGAATTAGCATAAAATAATGTTAAAGTGAGAATTTATATACATTATAGTTTTCAGGAAAAGATGAGTTTAATATGTGAAATGATCAGGTATTTTGGGACATAAAGGTAAATCCTAAAAATAAAAATAATATTTGGAAGCTATATATTAGAATTTTAAATTCTGAAACTTAAAAACTGTGAATAAGCTTAATAACTGGCAATTTCCATTACAGAAAAGAAAATTGGTGAGCTGTATGTTAGGCCAATAGAAATGACATAAAGAGGAGAGAGATAAATATTTTGGAGGGAAAATATGCATAGCCTCAGTTACTCCTGAGTTAATATCATATATCTAAAATATCTACTATGCAGAAACAGATGGGGTGAAAGCATGAAGGATTAATCATCAAATGTGATGAAATCTTTCACCTTCACATTGAAGAATATTAACAATCCTCAAGAAAAAAAAATAAAATTAAAATTATAAGTGAAAGGGGGAAGGAGAATAAGAGGTGGCTGGCTGAAAAAGAGAGAGAATCCATGCGTTAGCACATAAAAGAAAAATTCCTGATAACCAATAAAGAAAGAGAAAATCTCTAAAGTGACTGCAGGAAAACAATATAATATACTTAGCATGTTACATACAGAGAAACAAAAATATATTAAAGAGAGCTACCTTTATACCAAAATAGATGTGATGCAGAAGATATTAGGTAGGAATTTATAAGGTGCTGCTAGGAAAAAAAAAAAAAAAAGCAAAATTGATCCAGAAATTTATATCCAGCAAAATAATCCTTTAAAAACAGAAGCAAGTACAAGAATTTTCAGAAGAGCAGAAGTTGTGGTACTGGTAATGAAAACTGCTTTTTAAATACTTAGATCTATAGAAAATACAGCCAAGTAAAAGTAAGGGTAATTGCAAAAGACGTGTTTTCCTCATAATATTTGAGAATGACAAATGACTGATGGAGAATGAGTTTAAACAGCCTGCAATATGTGTACTCACTTTAACTGAAACCTGTGTCTAGGAGGAACTAGAAGTCAGGTGACATATTCTCTACTATCCATTGAGTGAGTAAATAGATTAATACATTTTATAGAAGACTCCTTTCTTATTAGATGAGCTTAGCAAGATGTACCTGGATAAGAATTATGGTTCTTAAGGAAGAAAGAAGGGGAATTCAAGGGACATAAGAATGGATGGAAGGGGAAAATGAGAGAAGGTAAGAAGAAATAAGTTAGGAAAGAAAGATAAAGGAGAGGAGGGGAAGGCAAAGAAGCAGACAAAGGAAGAAGAGAAAGAAAGATTTATTCTTGAAGAAATGGCATAAGATATTCAAGTTTCTTTAATATGAGAATAGGACTTTGTTTTAGTCAGCTTTTTCACTGCTATGATCAAAGGATCTGACCAGCACAACTGTATGGGAATAAAAGTTTATTGGAGGGCTCACGGTTTCAGAGGTCTTAGTCCAGAGAAGGCCAGCTTCATTCTTGAGGATTCCAGATGAGGCTGAACACCATGGCCGGAGAGTGAGGCAGAGGCAGTTCACACCATGGTGATCCAGAAGCAGAGAAAGATTCCAGCTCCAGAATACAAAATACATAATATATACCCCATAGCCACGCCCCCAGTTAACCACTTCTTCCAGCCAAACCTCACCTGCCCTGCCTCTAGTCATCACTCTGATAATCCCACCAGGGATTAATTCACTGAGTTAAAACTCTCACAATCCAATCATTTATTTCTCCTCTGAACCTTCTTGCATCGTCTCACATCTGAGCTGGGGGGACACCTCAGATCCAAACCACAACAGAGTTTCAAAAATTAAGGGTCCTTGTGGATAACTGTTCTTTCTGATCTCCTGTGTGATAGGGTCAGAAATATCTAATATGTCCATCAGGGTGAGAAAGAATGAGTGGTGGGAGGGGTGGAGGGCAAAACACATGCTGGCAAAATCCTGCTTGGTGTGAGATAAAGATTGACAATCTCTGAACTGATTAGTCAAGTTTTATACTGATGTAGTTATTTAATTAGGTTTGGGACTGATTGGAAAATACAATTACTTTTGTTAGCACAACTACTTAAAGCAAAAATAATAATTGTGTTTATAACAAATATAGAAGTGAAATATTTGATGAGAACAGCAAGAAAAAAAATAAAGGGTGGTAAATTGAACATGCTGTCAAAATTAATGTTTATTACACATGAAGTGATATTGATTTAAAATAGACAGCAATAATGTAGGAATGCTTAAGGTAGCGCCAAAACAATGAGCAAAAATAAAGCAAAGATGAGCAGGCAAAGGAAATGCAACGCAGTACTTATGAACAAAGTTACAAGAACACAGGAAAGGAAAGAGATAAAGCAGAAAACTTAAATAGAAACTAAATATCAAATATGATTAAATAATCATAAGAACTGAACATTCCAATTAAGGGCAGAGATGATTTAAAAAAAACAAACAAAAATACTTTACCATATACCCTGTACAAAATATACAGTTTAAATGTAAAAGCACATATGAATTCATTATTATTTATGGTGAAACTGCAAAGAATTTAAGAGAAAACATCACTGACAAGTACATGTACAAATTGGCTACATCAAGTTCAACACAAACATTAAAAGACATTTATATATATATTAGCAATGAACAACTGGAAAACAAAAACAAAAGTACTATCACAATAGGATAGAAGTCATGCAAGAAATTTTCAGTGGAAAGTAAAAAATATTTGAGGGAAGTAAAATAAGATAAAAAAAATTGAAGAAAAATAACATTTTCATGAAGACAAACAACAGTGTTTGAAAAATTTGCTGACTTAATATTGATTTATATAGTCATCAAAATACTAAGCACAAGCCTTATTTATATATACACACAGTTATAAGGGTTGATTCTAAAGCCTGTGTAGAAATACAGAAAGAGTAGCCAAAACAATCTTGCAGGAGTACAAAATAAAAGGCTTTAGAGTACCTAATTTTACATTTTACTTGCATGCTACATTAATAAAGATTCTGTGTTCTTGGTTTCAGAAGAAAAATAAATCAATAGAACACAATAAAGGGTTCAAAAATACGACACATCGCAAGTCAATTAACTTTTGACATAAACCTCAAAGCAATTCAATGCAGACATGAAAAGATCTTTTACAAATACTGCTGAATTAACTGGATAAACATATGGGTATATTTAAGATCAAAAACACTTCACACCATACAATTGGAGTCTAGTTAATATCCAACTCTTCACAGTTTTAATTTTGTATTCAGATTGAAGGGATGCTTCTCTCTCCGGCTTCCCCTGCTGTTTTGTCCTTCCCTTTTCTTTTTTATCCATCTTGTCTCTCTTCCATTCTTCCCATTCCTTCTACCTTTCTGCCTACTTCATTTCTTCCTTTTTTTAATATTCTATATTTCAGATTTTTTTATCTTTTACAATGAGCATGAAATATTTTATTTCTTAATAATAAACAAGATAAATTTTATGGTGTCTGTTTCAATTGACCATTTTTCAAAATAATTATAGAACTAAAGCATACAGAGGGATATGCCACATTTGTTATTGTGACATTGTTGTCATTTTCTGGGTTTTTTTTGTTGTTGTTGTTGTGGGAGTGGTTACCAGGGATGAACACTTGATCACTGAGCCACATCCCTAGCCCTGTTTTATATTTTCTTTAGAGACAGGGTCTCACTGAATTGCATAGCACCTAGCTTTTGCTGACATTGGCTTTGAACTCACGATTCTCCTTCTTCAGCCTCCTGAGCCACTGGAATTACAGAGGTGCAACACCATGCCTGGCGATGGCTAAGTTATCATTTTCTTAATCAAATTTTTAATCTAGGGTAATATCTAATAATGTTAAGGAAGAAAAAAAAACAGGAGGACACTTATCCAATTTGATATTTGTTTCTACAAATCCAAAATAATGGGATTGACAACTACTGTTTTGCAAAGCCTAAAATAAAGAATATTAAAATAATCATATACACATTGTTGGACCAGATAAACATTGCTATTTAAAATTCAGAGGCACAATTTAACAATTAGAGCTGTCTTATTGAAACCACTTCAAACAATGAGCATTTTCTGGCTTTGTTTTATTTTGGTTTTTTACCTATTCTTAGGTTTATCACCTATACAATTGCAATGCACCCCCCAAAAAAAGAGATGGAAAAAAAAAAAAAGCTTCTCATCTAGCTAAATAAGCCTTCCTAGTTATCTGGTATATTTTGTAGTGTTTGAACAAAGATTAAGATAGCCAACAAAACATGCCAATTTTTAGATTTCTTTTCATACCCAAATAAAATTTGCAGTTTGGATGTAAATATGTTAGGTAATTGTCATCATGTATGCCTGTGGTCTATGTTATATCAACTCCAGAGTAACATTCTTAGAATTTAAATATCACTTCCAAACACTACGACTTTGCAAGAACATTATCAAGCATTATCAATGTCCATTTCCTTCATGCTTCTTTCTTAATTCACATTCTTTGATTTTAAATGGCTTTCTTCTGCTTTTTGGCCCTTAATAATAAAAATTTATAGTATGATTCCCAAAATGAGTTTGACTTGCTAACTTTGGGAATACTATAGGATTTTAAAATCAACACTTCCCAAAAACCATTGTTCACAGTACATACACACTTACTTTTAGAGATCAGAATGAGAAAAGGGAATTGCTAGCTATTAGAGTGATCTATCTCTGCCGCAAATGAAAAACAAAATCATTTTTTCAGCATGAAAATTTTGTTTGTTTTGATATAGGCAAGCATATTTTCACACAGCAGAAAGCTAGAAATACATTCCCATAAATTTCTGTAACAAACTATGGTCCCCAGTTCTATTACAAAGCTAGAATTTTGTTCTGTTATAATAAAATTACTCTATTTTAAAAACAGAATTACTATATTTTAATGCTTCATTAAAATAGAATCACTATAGAATCTGACATTTATTGTGAAATAAAATCTCCTAAATCTGTCAACTTGTCTTCCATAATCATTTGTTTTGACATGCCTCTTCCCAGTAATCAGTTTCTGGGCATCAGTGCTGTCTGTCCTTCAGGCCTTATCTCACATTAAGCAACTCAGCTCCACCCCAGGCCCTAGGACCTGATCTGACAGGGCTCAGGTAGCAGTGCCTTATACATCGGTATGTGGCATTTGTTCCATTGTGAGCCCATGATCTGCTGCAATTTAGTAATAATGTCCCCTTTGAGTCTTGGGACCACAACATCAATATCTGAACATTAAATCATGCTGAGTACAAGTCTGAATTTGGCTCTATTCTATCTGAGCTTTATACATTTCCCTAGATGTGTAGTGTTCTCCTTGAAGGCTGGTTTAAGCACCTGCATTGACTTATTCTCAGTGCTAGACCATTTCCTTCATATTATGCCCAAAGTGTCAATTTCTATAAAATCGAGCCTCTATTTTTTATTGGATATTCTGTCCCAGCAACTGGGTTCCTAATCCTTAAATACAATCCTCCAGATAAAAACTCACAACATCATCACAAGCTTTTCTGATAAACACTGTCTTAGTTCTTATAAAATTTTCCTTTGAGTGTCCCATTTTTTCACTGAGGTAACTACAATAATACAGGTCAAAACTTCCCAGTTTCCCACTACTTTCATTGAACAGCAAAGTTGTTGTAGTCCTTTAACTGATATGCTGGCATCTTTAAAGAAAATTCATATATAGTCAATTTCTTCAGCACTTGCCTCACTTTATGTTTCCTTTTCAGTTCTAGTACTTTTGAGTCTCCTTTTCGTCTTCAGATGTGCAAATGAGTGAATAAGAAAAATTTGACATTAGCAAGAATCTTTTAAAAAATAATAGACAGTCATATAAGTTGAATTTTTATTTGACCTTCTTTCCAGGGCAATAATTGCTCTTGGAATATCTATTATTTGCTACAAGAAATGTTAGGTCCTTTACCCATGTACTTTTTTTTCTTCTTCTTTTTCATAATTCTACTGTGTAGGAAATTAGACTCAAGTTTTTTTTTATGACAAAATTGAGTTGCTGAAAGATTAATGCCAGCACCTTGTAAATGATAAAACCAGGATTTGAAGCCAGTCATCTTTGTGATGTTATCTCCAAGTAGTAGAAATCATTAAAGTCCTATCCATCACAAATTTCTTGCAATTGTTTCTAACTTCAACTTAAATTATCTCTCTTCTCCAACATTTTCCTATCAGTCCCTGCATATTATATCACCTAATGAGATAATTAATCAGATATTACCTTGTATAGGTAAGTATAGCATGTGTATATATAATTTTTCCACAATTTATTGTAAGCTCTGTGAGGGCAAAATGCTATTCTTCAGCATTATTGTATTTTATGCAGCAACTAGAACAATGCTAATATATCCAGTAAATTTCTATTGAACTGAATTTTGAAGAATAAATGTGGTCGAGTTCTTTGGGGGGAAAGTCTCTATGCAAATTAGAGCACATTTATAAATATTTAACACCTGATTCAATGTGAATGTCAGGTACTTCTTGTACTTCTTGATAATTGCAGTACAAAAGCAGACAACATAATCTTTTTGTTTTTTTCTTCTTTCTCTTCTTCTGGGATTAAACACAAAATTCAATTTATGGAGAAGCTTTAATTTATTTTCGAACTCTTGTACCTCATTCCGTTCTTTCAAAGTACATACATATAATATAGGAAGCAATTGCTATAATCATAACTGCAAATAAGTCAATGATAAAAATATTAATGTTGTATTCTTAAGTGTACATTCTTTCTAAAATAAAAAGGATATGTCATGCTTTCACAGAAAATTTTAATCACAGTTTACAGAATATATTTTCAGGAAAATTTATATATGAGAATAAAAATATTTTAAAGTAGTTGAAACTTCCCAAGTAAATCTTTGCATGATAATTATTTCACTCTTCAAAAAAATTAAATGTCTGGTTTAATTTATTTTATTATTTCCATAGTAATGGTTAAAATATGTGAAAATTAAATATAGAAAACATGCTTAACCACATTTTCAGTATTTAAACCCCCCTAAATTGAACTTATATATCAGTAATACTGATAAATTAAAAAAAAATTAAGATAACCTAAATATTGAAATGAACAAAGACAAGTTTGCATAAGGTACATATATTAATTTTTAAGTCAGTTAAATGTAGCAAAATTCATATATGGATAATAGCATTGATAATACTCAATGTGCACAAACCAAGAACCCTGCCATCTTTTGGACAGTCACTGAACCTGATTCTTAAACCTCTCTTGCTTTCTTGACATGGCTAATGTGTTACAGGAGTTAATGGAGAAATTTTAACATGAACTGTGAATAATGGGGAAGACAAGACAACAAAATGCTTTGTCTAATTTATTAGCTAAATTTAATAAATTGGGAGGCAGTCTTTAATCGCCTAAGGGATGATCCAGCTTTACTTGCTGTCTTTTAGTCTTAACTTTGATTGTAATTAAAATTTAGATATGTCATCTTCAATTTAAATCACCAGAGGTAGGTGTTGTTTCAGGACTACCAGGCTTTTACCTTATCAGCCATTAGTAATTAGGCATATTTGACTCCTTATTATTCTCTCTGTATTCCCTTTGAATATACACTGACAGGTACTATTCAGAGGATAACCACTTTCCCCTTACTCCCAGGAATTTGTGAATCAACCCAATTAGTAAGCCTGTTAATGTGTGAAATGAATTTGACAGATCTGATATGAACAAATGTAAATGCTGCCATTTTCTTCACAAGATCAATACTGTTTTCTATAATGTTCGCTAGTGATGGTACTGAAAGCATTAAAATGAGGATTCATTTTTAACTGAAAGCCCCAGAGACTAAATAAATACCATGTTCTATTTGGCATAAAAATTACTCCCAGTAAAAAGTTAAAAAAAATAGAATGTATTCTCTATATAAAAACCAGAGATTCTTTCAAAATTTTAATCATACAACATTTACTCACTTGGTCGATTTTTTTTTCATAAATTCCCATGATATTTAGAATAAAATCAAACTCCAATCCTTTGGAAAAACTCCAGTTTACAAAACCATGTATTATCTGTTATCTCTCTCTTTTATGCCCCCCCCAACACTTTTTTTTTTTTTTTTAGCTTTTTTGGCTTTCTTGATATTTCTTCAGCAAAATGAACACATTTTGTAGGCTTCCTCTTTCTGATACCATATATTCTCTGCTACATATATTCTTTTATCATATATTCACATGTCCCATTGAATTGAAAATATCACCACCAACAACAACTAGAGAAATTTTACTGTTAACAAAGTTAGCCCCTAAAGCCTCGAAACCTAACCCTAAGATTAAGCACAGTACAGTCCTAATCCTAAACACAACATGTTCTTAACCATATCCTTAACCCAATGTATTTCATTTTGTAGAGTCTCATATGCACTTAATGGTACAAAACATGCTATTTCACAAAGATACACAAAGTAAAATTGTACATCCAGTACACACAACTAAACAGATATACCATGGCTCCAGAGCAAACATCACTACACTGCAGTCGCACCATAGTATCTTCTACATATATCTGTAAACATCATATTAAAGTATCAAGCAATTCTTAGGATAATTTATACAATTAGTAGTATGTAAAGTAATACATGCTAATTCCAACTCTAATCATAATAGTGACCTTAACACTTACCCTTCCCACTAACATGAACCCTAACGCTAATACTCTCTAAATTTACTCCTTAACACTTTTCCAATTCTAACTCAGATAATTCCTAATATGATGCTAAGATTAAACCCAATCTAAACTTAAAGTAACCATATATCAAACACGAACCATTCCATAACTTTTTAGTCAGCTTTTTCCCAGTTGTGACTAAAGGACCCGACCAGCACAATCACAGAGGAGGAAAAGTTTATTTGAAGGCTCATGATTTCAGAGGTCTTAGTCCATAGAAGGCCAGCTTCATTCTTCAGGGCTGTAGGTAAGGCTGAACATCATGGCAGGAGAGTGTGGCAGAGGGAAGCAGCTCACATCAGGGTGATCAGAGAAGAGAGAGAGAAACTCCACTCTCCAGATACAAATGTATACCAAAGCCACACCCTAATTCCCACCTCCTCCTACACCCTACAACTTCAGTTACCACTCAGTTAATCCCTATTTTGCCAACCCAGGAAAAGATCCAAAATCAAAATTCAAAATTTGGCTTTTACTGAATATGCATTGCTTTCACATCATCTTAAGGTTAAATATCTTAAAGCCATCATAAATCAGAGATTATCTGTACTTTGAGAAGTTTTGTATCTAATTTTGTGAGCGATATTAGTATGTTCTATTTTCCTTTTGTTATTATTATATTTTTGTGGCTTTTGTAATACTGGCATTATATTTTGCTGTATTGTTTAATTATATTTCTATTTTGTTTTGATTTTTATTATTTCATTTGTTGTTTGCATTGTATTTATTTTAATCTTCTCTTATATCTTAAAAAAGAAAGTTAGGATACTTATTCAAGACCTTGCCTTGTTTATAATATAAGCATTTAGTGCTATAAATTTTCCTTCATGTTTGATATAAATTTGATATATATCTCAAATTTTTTGATGTGTTTTGTTTGTATTTTAATTCAGTTCTTGATATTTCTTTTATTTCCTTTGTGACTTCCTCTAGGGTACACTGATTATATACAGTGTGTTTTATTTTTTAACTTTCTTGTGCTTGGATATCTTTCTGTGAGATATAGCTTAAGCTCATTATGATTGAAAATACATTTGTATGATTTCATTTCTTTTAAATTTGTTTATATTTGTTTTAAGGCAAACTTGATAAAAAGAATATGGTCTAATTTATGTGCTTGAAAATATGGTATTCTGATATAATTGTTTAGCTTTCTATATAAATGTCAATTGGATTGTGTTGTTCAGATTTTATACTATTACTGATGTTTTGTTTAATACATCTATCAGTTTCTGAAATGAGAGTGTCGATATCCCCAGCTTTAATTCTGGATTTGTCTATTTGTTCTTTCAACTCCAATTTTTTTTTCTTTATGTATTCTGAGACTATTTTAGTTGATATGTAGCATGTGCATTTTAGAATGTTGTCCTTAATAGATTATTAATATTTTCCTAATTATGTAATGTATATTTTCATTTCTAATAATTTGTTTTATCAATTCTACTTTTAAAAACGTTTGTGTAATATGTTCTCCTATTCATTTACTTTACACCTATTTTACTAAATTTAAAATGAGTCTCATGTATGCAGCTCAAATGGTTGCATTGTATTTTATTATCCTTCTACCTGTTTGTTTCACACAATTAGAATGCAGTCTAAAATGATTAGTGTCATGTTAGCAATGCAGATAATTTTATTACCTACTTGTATTTCTTTCCTTCAGTTTATCTTCTTTTTTTCTTACCATAGTTATTCTGCAATTTTTAAAATTGTATTTTTATTCATTTATAATTTTGGACATATGTGTGTATCTATCAGATTCTAATATTATTTCATAGTATTTTTTAAAATTACTTTTGTTAGTTCTAATCAGTTATACATGACAGAAAGCTTTTTGATTCATTGTACACAAATGGAGCACAACTTTTCATTTCTTTGGTTGTATACCATGTAGAGTTGCACCATATATACAGTCAAACATGTACATAGGATAATGATGTTCATCTCATTCCATCATGTTTCCAACCCTTATGCCCTCTCCCCTTCTCTTCCTCACCTTGGCCCAATCAAATTCCTCCATTCTCCCCACACCCTCCCCCTCATCATAGATCAGCATACACTTATCAGAGAAAACATTTGGCATTTGTTTTTTGGGGATTGGCTTACTTCATTTAGCATGATGTTCTCCAACTCCATCCATTTACCTGCAAATACCATAATTTTATTCTCTTTTAATGCTGGGTAATATTCCATTATATATAGTAATATTTTATTGTGTATATATACCAGTTTCTTTATCCTTTCATCTATTGAAAGGCATCTAGTTTGGTTCCACCATTTAGCTATTGTGAATTGTGCAGCTATAAATATTGAAGTGGTTGCATCAGTATAGTATGCTCTTTTTAAGTCCTTTGGTTATAAAACAAGGAGTAGGAGAGCTGGGTCAAATGGTGGTTGGATTCCAAGCTTTCTAAGGAATCTCCATACTGCTTTCCAGATTGGTTGCACCAATTTGCAATCCACCAGCAATATATGAGTGTGCCTTTCCCCCCACATCCTTGCCAACATTTATTGTTATTTGTATTCTTGATAATTGCCATTTTGACTGGAATGAGATGAAATCTTAGAGTAGTTTTGATTTAAACTTCTCTAATTACTAGAGATGTTGAACATTTTTACATATATTCATTGATCAATTGTATATCTTCATTAGAGAAGTGTCTTTTAAGTTTCTTACTGATTGATTGATTGGGTTGTATGTTTGTTTGTTTTTTATTTTATTTTATTTTTTTTTTGGGGGGGGTCTTTATAAACCCTGGTGATTAGTGCTCTATCTGATGTGTGTGGCAAAAATTTGCTTCCAAATATAAGCTGTCTCTTCACCTCATTGATTGTTTCTTTTGCTGAGAGGAAGCTTTTTAGTTTGTATCCATACCATTTATTGATTCTTGATTTTATTTTTTTTAATTTTAGGAGTCTTGTTAAGGAAGTTGGGGCCTAATCCAACATAATAAAGTTTGGACCTACTTTTTCTTCTATTAGGCACAGGGTTTCTGGTCTAATTCCTAGGTCTTTGAGTTGAGTTTTTGTGCATAGTGAGAGATAAGGGTTTATTTTCATTTTGCTGCATGCTGCATATGGATTTCCAGTTTTCCCAGCATCATTTCTTGAAGAAGCTATCTTTTCTCCAATGTATGTGTTTAGCACCTTTGTCTAGTATGAGATAACTGTATTTATGTATGTTTGTCGTATGTTTTCTATTCTGTAACATTGTTCTATGAGTCTATTTTGGTGCCGATATCATGCTGTTTTGTTACTATATCTTTGTGGTGTTGTTTATGAAAAAATAAATTAAATTGACAAATCTTTAACAATGCTAACAAAAAGAAGGAGAAAACAAAACTCAAATTAATAAAAAAGGAAATATCAAGACCGACACTATTGAAATATAGAAGACAATTAAAAACTATGTTGAAAATTTATATTCCAGTAAAAATAGAAAAACTTAAAAATACTGACAAATTTCTAGAGGCATATGATCAGCCCAAACTGAGTCAGGAGGACATACCCAACTTAAACAGATCAACTTCAAGCAAAGAAGTAGAAGACACAATAAAAAATCAACCAACCAAGAAAAGCCGTAGGCCAGACAGAGTCACAACCAATTTCTATAAGACTACAAAGAAGAATTAATACCAATACTCCTCAAATTATTCCATGAAATAGAAAAGGAGAAGACCTTCCAAACTCATTCTATGAGGTTAGTATCATCCTGATATCAAAAGCAGGCAGACACATCAAGGAAAGAAAATTTCAGACCAATATCCCTCATAGATGCAAAAATTCTCAATAACATACTGGCAAATTGCATACAAAAACATATTTAAAAATAGTGCACAATGATCAAGTGGGGTTCATTCCAGGATGCAAAGTAGGTTCAACATATGGAAATCAATAAACATAATTCATCACATCAATAGACTTAAAGAATCATATGATTATATCAATTGATGCAGAAAAAGCATTTGACAAAATACAACTCCATTTCATTTTCAAAGCACTACAAAAACTAGGGAGAGTAGGAACATACATCAACACTATAAAAGCTATCTAGGCTAAACCCAAGGCCAACATCATCCTAAATGGAGAAAAATTGGAAGTATTTCCTCTAAAAAATGGGAATAAAACAGGTGTGCCCTCTTTCACCACTTCTGTTTAACATAATCCCTTGAAATTCTAGCCAGAGCAATTAGATTAAAGAAGTTAAATGGATACAAATAGGAAAAGAAGAACTTAAACTATCATTATTTGCCTTGGATATGATTCTATATTTAGA
This sequence comes from Marmota monax, assembly GCF_021218885.2. Lineage (NCBI taxonomy): Eukaryota > Metazoa > Chordata > Mammalia > Rodentia > Sciuridae > Marmota > Marmota monax. Next base: position 306,548 of record NW_026694247.1, on the reverse strand, counting down.
GTAGCCAAAAAACTCCACCAGAAAACTTCTAGAATTAATAAATGAATTCAGCAAAGTAGCAGGATATAAAATCCAAACCCGTAAAATCAAATGCATTTCTATATATCAGTGATGAACTCTCTGAAAGAGAATTTAGGAAAACTACCCCATTTACAATAGCCTCAAAAAATAAAATACTTGGGAATCAATTTAACAAAAGAGGTGAAAGACCTCTACAATGGAAACCTGAGAACACTTAAAGAAATAGTAAAAGACCTTAGAAGATTGAAAGATCTCACATCATCTATAAAGGCAGAATTAATATTGTCAAAATGGACATAGTACCCAAAGCTCTATACAGATTCAAAGCAATTCCAATTAAAATCTCAACATCATTCCTTATAGAAATAGAAAAAAAAGCAATCATGAAATTCATTTGGAAAAATAAGAGATCCAGAATAGCCAAAGCAATCCTTAGCAAGAAGAATGAAGCAGGAGGCATCACAATACCAATCCTTTCATAGTATTGCATAGGATATTTTGAACTATTTCACTTATTTCCAGATGCTCCAAAGCAAATGCTTTTATTATTTCCATTTATATTTGAATAATTTACTTAATCCATCTTTAAGTAAAGATAAATTTGTGACAATTTTCCTAATTTTCCTTTATCTGAGAATTTTGAGAATGCTTCCATTTCTCTTGAATTCTGTCAGAAGGGTTTAGACAGTTATATAATCTGTGGGTGATTGTTCTTTTCCAAGCACTTGAAAAATACTGTGTACTTCCTTCTGGCCTCTGTGAGATCAGGTGGCAAATCTGCTAGTATTCAAATTGGTCTCTAATAAAATATTTTAAAAAAATGGCTGGGCATGTGACTCAGTACTTAAGTGTCCATGGGTTCAACCCCAAGTACAAAAAACAAAAAAAGAAAAAAGAAAAAAACAAAACTTGCAATCCTCCTGCCTGAGCTTCTCAAATTACTGGGATAAAAGGTATGTGCCACCATCCCCAGTTCAGCCATTCTTTTTGAATATATTTTCTGTCCCATATTATCTGACTTTCTCTCAATAAACCACATGATATAAATGTTTACCCTTGTTATTATCTCAGGATCTAGAGACCTTTTCAATTTTTCCATCTATATTTTTCTGTTTTTTAAATTGAGCTATAATCTACAATTTCTAACCTTAAATTTAGTCTATCCTGTGTCTTCTCTATTATTGAATCCAATCAAAGGCATTTATTTATTTATTTATTTATTTATTTATTTTAGGAGGGTAGCAGGGATTGAACTCAGTGGCACTCAACCACTGAGCCACACCCCCACCTATATATATATATATATTTTTTTTTTGTATTTTATTTAGGGACAGAATCTCACTGAATTGTTTAGCACATTGCTTTTGCTGAGGTTGGCTTTGAACTCATGATTTTCCTGTCTCGGACTCCCATGGTGTTCGGATTACAGGCATGTACCATCATGTCTGGCCTATTTTTTTTATTTTATTTTATTCATTATTGTGTTTTTAGTTCCATAATTTTCATTTCATTTATAATAAAACCTATTTCCTTTTTTCATATTTTTGCTTTATTGGTTTCAATTAAAGACAGTTGCCTTCAATTCCTTTTCATGTAATCCCAATTTCCTTCTTGTCTCAGTGATTGCATTAAGTGATTGTCATTTCTCATTCAAGTGGCAATCCCCTTGGTTTCTGCTATGATGGATAAGATGGGACACATACTGGGGCTGAAGAGGTTTCCCAGGATCAGGTTATTCTTGATGAAAGAAGTGACATTACCACAACAAAATATCCTCTAGGTACTTCCCACTAAGTGGGGGACTAAGCCAGTGAGACAAAAAAGGATTCCCAGACCAGGCTACTTGGATGTTTCCATCATTTTGTTGCTTCTGCTACCCAACCTTCTTGCAGTGATTGTGCCCCTTTTCCTATTCTGTATGCTTACCCTGGTGTTTCTAAGGCTGGGGGCGGGGGGGGAAATCTGAGGCTCATGAGTATGAAGATATTTCTTACACACCAGGCCACTTTCTGCAGCTGGTTTTCTTTTGCTGTCTTAGCTTAGCCATTTCAGATCTCTGTCAAAAAGGAGAATGTCAGGTGCAGGAGAGTGCCCTCTGTCTGCTTTTGGCCAGGCTCCTACTGTGTTCACGTGGTGTGGTTTAAGGCTCCTTAGATGCTGTCAGAAGGACTTCTCTTCAATCCAGGTCAAGAATCCTCTGATTTCAGGCTGGAGATCAGAACATGCTAAGCCTGAGAAGCCATCCTCTGCTGGTTGTAGGGTAAGACACCTTGTTGTAGTAATCCTCAGAAATAGGCTTTTGGACCAGTTATTACCTTTCCAGATTTTTCTTCAGTTTTCTCTTAGCCCATTTCCAAATTTTATAGATACGTATGGAAAAGTAGAGAAAATGGGTTTGTGTAGTCTGGCTAGGCCAGAAGTCCTGTGTAGAAGACTTCTTGAAAATGTAAATATGAAGATTGTTAACTATTAAATTAAATCACAATCTCCAGGTAGAGTTTACAAATCAAAATATTTAGGAAAATCCCTGGGTGTTTCCAATTAGGTGATAGACTGTGCAAATAAAATGTGACCTTGGACACATACCATTACTAAATATGGCATAGTTACTTACCTGAATTATGCTAACTATTCTTTGCATTTTAATAAATATGTGCACTATGCAATGAATTTCACAGCTTTTAAAGACCAGAAGTAGACCAATAGCAATTATGCTATCTTCAGGAATTTAATTCTTAAATTTAGATATTTTTAAACCCATTTCTATAAATTCCAAAGCAATTAAGAAATGGTGATAAGATATCCCTTTGTGCTTAGTTTTACTAAATAATTGCTGAAAGAGAAGAGAACGAAAGAATGACTGCAGAGCTTTTTCACATACAGATGTGAGGACATTTTCTCTTGATGATGAATAATAAATTCACACACTGATCATCCCCCAAAATGAACAGGTCTCTAGATCTTGAGATAATAACAAACATAAACATTTGTATCATTTGATTTACAGAAAAAAAGTCAGATAATATAGGACAGAAAATATATTCAAAAAGAATGGCTGAACTGGGGAAAGTGGTACATACCTGTCATCCCAGAAACTTGGGAAGCTCAGGAAGTCATTGGGAATTCTTTAAACTTTAGGTTTAAATTATCTGGTTAACAGAACAGACTTGATACTTAAACATGGTTGTTTTTGTTTGTTTGTTTGTGTTTTTTTTGTATACAAATGTGAGGAAATTTTCTCTTGATTATGAGTAGTAAATTCACAAACTGATCATTGTGAGTTTAGTAGAGATAACCAATAATTTTGTAATTTGTTTCCTTTGGGAATTTCTATGGCCTGATCCAGTGGGCTCTTAGCTATAAGTACTTAAAATTACATGGAAACAACATACTTTTTACTTGATTAATACCAATTTTAGGTATTATGATTATTATGAAAATTCAGAATTGTACTCATTATAATTGTGCTTTTATTCTGCAGATCTCTCTATTTCGTTGGGAATAAAAGGAAAATCAATTCCCTTCTTTTTCTAACAAAAAGGTCTTTTGTAGCAAGTAGAAATGATTACCCTCTAAGAAAATAAAATGAAAGAAAAAAAAGCCTTCAATCTACATGAAGAAATAACAACTTTCCTTTTAATTTTTATTCTATTCCTCAGTGTGATTTTCTTAATTGGAGAAACACAGAATAACAACATAAAAATTCACAGGCCAGCAACCCATTCCTCACCTCAATTGATTTTCTGTTCTTTTCAAAGCAATAACAACTAGCACATTTACATTAATAAAGCCTACTTCTTATAAAATAATAGATCATTTTTCTCCAGCCAAAAAAAAAAAAAAAATCTGTATTAGTTGACATTGTAGAAAAAAATGTAGAAAGACAAAATATTAAGTAAGCAAATTCTAGAGTATTTTAAGAAAACTAAAGGAAAAAGCAAAATTGAGGCAAAAAAATAAAAAAGAAACAACTATGATGTTTAGGACATGGCTGGATTTTGAAGTAGATAAATCTTTGATTTACACATATAAAATGTACCAAAATTTTTTGAATATTCAGTAATTCTTTTTTCATCAAAACCCCCAAGATTCCTCTTTTCTCACTTAGGATACCTTGCAAATGTTTTTCAAACATTAGCAACACATACTTAAGAAGTAATTAAATCATCAAATTTACATGTAACTCACATGGATTTATTTATGGTACAATAATACTTCTCATCATCACTCTCCTAATTGGGAATTCTTACCATGTTTTTTAATGTTTTGTTTTTCTCTCCAACACATTTGAAAACTACATCATGGACATGCACAATGTCAATAATCCTTAATTGGGAAGTAGTTCCAGAGCTAGACAGTCAAAGGAAGCCTCACCATGACCCACACTCTTCTCCCCACCACCACCTTCTTGATCATTTTTGCACACTCACACTATAGCTTCTGATTACACTACTTTGGGGATGGCAGATGCGAGAAAAGAAAAAAAATCTCTATCTTCTTTCAAAATACCAATAATTTTTAAAGAGTCTACCTTTGACTTCTTTATTCAGATAATTATGGTTATGTTCTCATATCTAAAAAAATAAATTAAATAAAATTCTTATTAATTTTCCATTTCCTTTAGCATAAAAACACCCACACATAGACACATCCTCACACTTCATAATCCCTCGTTAAAATGGTCTGGCTAACAGACTTTAAAGGTGGTAATAAGTAATTATTTTGCCATAGCAGTTTATAGGTCTAAAACAATTAATATAGGGCTAGTTTGAAAGAACTTGTTAGAGCTGAAACTTGCTTCCTCCCTTTGGTTTATTTATTAGTTCAGTAAATATTTACTGGGAAATTTTCAGATACCAGACATTGTTATTTTAGCTAGTCATAACATGATGGTAACAATAAAAACAAGTACAAAGGACATTTTTTAAAAAGCCTAAACTCCATAGATCATACCTTGATAGAAGATTTGAGTTAATGGATGATGAACATATTAATGATTGTTTAGTAACTGGAAAATGGAAAATCATTAGTCATAAATATTTAAAGTATATATACTAGCAATTTCATCAATCCTGGATAGTCAGGAAAATTGGAATGAGAGTGATAATTAAAGATTTAATGAGTAAACAGGTTTAATTCATGTGTGAATGTAAAAAAAAAATACTCTTATATCTGCAGTTAGGTTTTTCTGCAGTAATTTTCATGATAATAGGTTTCCATGGTAAAAGTAATCACTGAAAGACAACTCATTACAGGAAAGATTCTCTACTAAAACATGGTACTGTGAGTAACTGCATAGGATCACTGCTCAGTGAAACAATTATAGATAGTAATATGTTTTTATTTTTTATTTTTGAAATTGTGTAAAGACATACAGACAATTAAGATAATTTATTGGAAAAAATCTTTAAAACTTTCAAAATAACATAAAGACTCTTTGGCATCTACCACTTTGTCTCCTTCCTTCTGACCCTTTCCTTCTGCAGTCCACCATGGCATAGCTGTACTCTGGACAGGTATGAACAGGAAGTCCCTCAGTCACCTCCTTCCAGCCAAGTACTATTGTGTCTCTCCACGATGGCCAGACCACTAGCATTTCTCATCCCTCTAGCTCCACATTTCAGAAGTTAAATTCCAGATGAGTGTTGCTGAAATGTTGGGGGTTCCTTTAATCTACCTATCCCCTATCCAATATAGATATTCTTCCTCTAGCCCTTTACATTGAGAAAACTGAGCCCCTGATTGTATTCAATCCACTTTGCTTGACAGGGCAATGGTTCCATATGGAACCATACCAGCCTATAGAAATCAAAAAAAAATCATAAGCTACCATGCAACTAAGTGTCCTGCTTATAAACCAGGGGGGTCCATCAGAAACAAGCAGACTGCTCTTCATGCTCCAAGCTCTAGAGTATTGTCTTGGAAATTGCATGCAGAGGGAGAGACAGGCCATAAGAACAAAGAGTGCTCTACTCAAAGTAACTGACTTTACTGAGAACATACCAACCTCATAAACAGTGTAGTCTGATAAGTAGCCAGGAAGAGGCTGGCAGATCCGTGAAAGCAATAAGATAGATAGTTCAGCTAGTTTACACAGAGTTCAAGGTGGAAAGAAAGCCATCTAAGAGTATTCTGGACTCTGAATAAACCTCAACCTTAAGCCTGGAAAAGTACCCCTTCAACTTTTAATTGAACATAATGCGGAGCAATTTAAGTTCAAATGCATAACAATTAAGTAAACAGGTGCTCAACAGAAGAACAGGAAGTTAAACATATGAATAGTAAATTCACACACTGTCCCCCAAAATGAACAGGTCTCTAGATCCTGAGATAATAACAAGCATAAACATTTGTATTGTTTGGTTTATAGAAAGAAAGTCAGAAGGAAGAAAGAAGGAATCAGTGAACTTAGATTGATAGAAACTAAGCAATCAAATGAAAAGAGAAAAAGATGAACAATAACGAAAACTATGGCATTTTCATAATTTAGCTTTCATTATTAAAAAGTACTCAACACAACAGAAATAGGAGGGATTTTCTCAGCCTAATATAAGGAACTACAAAAAATAATAATAATAATCCCACAGTTAACATCATCTTTAGTGAGGAAAGAAACAGCCTTTCCCTTAAAAAGAAAAAAGAAAAAAAATTAAGAAACAAACAAGATGTCTTCCCTTGACATTTCTATTCAACGTTACTTTGAAGGGGCTTCCTGGGACAATTAGGAAAGAAAAGGAAATAAGAAGCCTCTGGATTTGAGAAAGAGAAAAAATTATCTCTGTTAGCCAATAACAAGTTCTTGTATGCAGAAACTTCAAAGGGATTCTCTAAATAGAATTATTACAACTAATCAATGAGTTCAGCAAGAATGCAGGATCCGAGATTAAGATACAAAAATAAGTAATTTCTATAAACTAGTAATAAACAATCTCAAATGAAAATAAGAATAAAAAAGTCTGTGGTAAAAATAAAAAATAAAATACTTAGAAATAAATGTAACAAAAGAAGTTCAAATCTATAAGACATTGTCAAAAGAAATTAAAGCTCTAAATAAATAGAAAGACCATTCTGTGTCCATGGATTGGAAGATTTACTACTATGACCATGGCATACTTCACATACTCCCCAAACTAATCTATTGACAAGTCTCTTTCAACATCCCAACTGTTTTTCAATTTTGTTTTTGTTTTTTTCAGAAACATGGAAGCTGATCCTAACATTCTCATGAAATGCAAGTAATTAATACATTTTAATAAATAAAACAAAGTTAGAGATTTCACACTTCCTGTTTCAAAACATACTACAATGCTACCATAATCAAGGTTGCATGGTCCTGACATGAGGAGAGATGGATCAATAGAATAGAATTGACAGTGCGGAAATCACCCCTGCCCATGAACAATCACCTGATACTTGATAAGGGTTCCATGACAATTTAAAGACACTCAACATCCTCAACTGTCAAGGCAATGCAAATCAAACCTACAGTGAGGTACCACATCACAGTTACTAGGATAGATAATATGAAAAAGACAGAAACAACAGGTGCTTGTGAGGACAGACATATAATTAACCCCTCATATCTTGCTCATGCAAATGCAAATGCAAAATAGTGTAGCTTCTATGGAAAACAGTCCGGCAGTTCCTCAAACTTTCAGAGTTGCCATGTCACCCAACCACGCCAATCCTAAGTGTATATCCAAGAAAAATTAAAGCATGTCCATACAGAAGGTTGTCAATGAATATTGGTAGTATCTGTGGCAGCCAAAAGTGGATACTATCCAAATATCTGTTATCTAATAAATGGACAAGTAAAATGTTGCACATCTGTATAATAGACAACTATTTTTGCCATAGAAAGGAAGGAAATGACAATATATGTTTCAATACAGAAAAACCTTAAAAACAGCATGCTTTAGTCAGCTTTTTTATTGCTGTGACTAAAGGACGCCACCAGAACAATTGTAGAGGAGGAAAAGTTTATTAGAGGGTTCTCAGTTTCAGAGGTCTTTGTCCTTAGAAGGCTGGCTCCATTCTTCAGGGCTCTAGGTGAGGCTGAATATCATGGCGAGAGTGTGGCAGAGGGAAGCAGCTCACATCAGGGTTATTATGAAGCAGAGATAGACTCCACTGACCAGATACAAATATATATCAAAGCCACTACCCAAGTCCTACCTCCTCTAGCCACACCATAATACTTCAGATTAATCCATATCAGGAGATTAAATCAAGAATTGGGTCAAGACTTTTACAACACAATCATTTCTTCTCTGAACCTTCTGGCATCGACTCACACATGAGCTACGGATTAAACCTAGGTCCTCATGCATGCTATGCATGCAATCTGCCCCTGACTGATAGTCTGAACTTTTTCTAAATTTTATTCTTACAATTTTTCATAATATTTTTTGGGTAAATTTTATTTTTTAATTTTTATTTGGGCTGGCCTTGAACTTGTGATCCTCCTGTCTCAAATTTCCAAGTCTAGGAATAAGGTTGGGTTCAACCATGCCCCACTTAGAAATATCATTTTTTAATGAAAGCATCTAAATAATGAGTCCTTATTATGATTGATCTGAGATGTCCTTCTAAAGCTTATGTGTGAAACAATGCAAGAGTTTTCAGAGGTGAAGTGATTGGGTTACGAGAGCTTTAACCTATTTAGTGGGTTAATCCACTGATAGAATTAACGGGGTGATAACCATAGGCAAGTAGCGCATGTTTGGAGTAAGTGGGGTCACTGCGGGGGGTACCTTGGGGTTTATATTTTGTCCCTAGTGTTTGGAACACTAGCTCTGCTTTCTGATTGCCATGTCCTCAGCAGGTTTCCTCCTCCACTCTCTTTAACCATGGTGTTGTGTCTCACCACAGGCCCATGGAAATGGAGTGGACCCTCTATTGAGACCTCTGAACCTGTGGGTATCAAATAAATTTTTCCTCCTCTAAAATTGTTCTTGTCAGGTCTTTGGCTCACAGTGGCAGAAAAGTTGACTGAAACAGTCTTAGAAGTCAATAGAAGTCAGATAAAATAAAAGGTATACACACAGAAACAACACATTAAACACATTAAGGTTAATGTTTAATGTATATGGGGAAGGAGAAAACAGGAGTAGGAGATCAAGATTAAAAGTATAAATAAATTGGTAAATCACAAAAGAGGCTTTTGAAGCACCGAAGCACCGATAAAGACACCAATAGTGCGTCATGGAAGGAAGAGTTTTATTCAATCCAACCCTTTGTAAAAGAAAGGGAGCAACATAAACCCATAAATGGAGAAATTGCTTATCAAACTTTATTATTTGCTCTATTCTTTTTGAGATTTTTACATGAGAGTCCTAAAATATTAAATAAAAATACTACTACTAAACATACCATATGATTTTAAGTATATATAAGTTTATGTCAAATTTTATTTTACATAGCATATTTTTCATGTACTATCTTGCTACAGTTTTGAAATTGTGAGATCTATGTTTTCCCATTGATCAACAATGTAAAGATCAAGAAAAAAATGTATGACTTGCTTAATAAGTTCTCCCCTTTGGGACATGTGCAGCCAAGAACACATTAGGTTTTCTACCTGGATCTTTGAATTTTACCTGGGTGGGAATGAACACTGAGATTTTAATGAGCCGTATATTCCATTTAGCTTCAGAAAAGGATACTTGGTGTTCTGAAAGGAAGAAAAAAGTAAGAAAGCAAAGAGGAAATTCTTCCAAGATATTGAGGTAAAGCAAACACTTAAAAAAAATAAAACTGTCAATTTACCTGGTGGTAAATTGGAAGCTTCAAAGCTTAATGATTCTGCCTATTACAAGGCTTGGACCTTCTAAAACTCACTTGTTTTAAGGTGTCTGTACAAAATCTATCCTATTTAATAATATTTTATCATTTGTGTAAGACAAACGATGTTTAAGAGGGCAGGATACAATGATCCAGAAATGTAATATTTACAATGTTTTAAAACAAATATTTACAGAATAGAGGAGCTATTTAAAATAGTTTCCTCTGGCAAGTAAAAACATAATCACCTGCTGGTTTATTTCAGTTTCAACCTGTTTTATTTGATGTAGCCCAAATGCAGTGTTGACAAAAGGAAAAAGGTGAGGTTGGTTTCCATGATGATGCTAAAAATCATCATCCTACCAAAATGTGGTCAGGGGTTTTCAATCCTGAAAATCACAGAAAACCATCAAACAACTATTGTGCTTATATTGATTTACTCATAATTTTTTTCATTCAATGAATAAAGTAACGCCCATATTTTTGCTAGATGCTCTGCTAATTGCTGTGGTTATTACTGCGTCTAAAAATTAACATGGTTCTTTCCATCACAGAATGTATAGTTTAGAATAAAAGGCAAACAATAGTGATAAAGTGTGATAGCACTAAAAAGTACTCAGCAGAATGAGGAAGAGGAGAAACTTAATTTATGAATCTTTTACAATAATATTTCTCTTTATTATTATGTAGAATTTTGAGCATACTTTAAAAAGTAGAAGGAATATCTCATCCAAACTTACATCTACTTTTTTGCCTTTCTTATTATGAAGAAAATCACATGATATTAGACATCACATAAATAGATAAAATATTTTGTTTAGATTTATGAAATATGGTAACCTATAAAAATAGCTATTCATGTGAATTTAAAGGTGTTCAAAAATGTTGAAATGTTCACACTTTCTTAGATAGCTAGTGGTATTGGTCAAGGGCTAGAAAAATAGATTTTTGTCTTGCATTTAATAAATTTGCTAGACTACTCAGGGTATCCAAATATCTGCAACTAATTAAAAAATCATATTTTTATTGGTGGTTTCTTATAAAATAAACTTATTGAATGTGTTTATAAACTCATTGGGTAAGACATTATCTTATTGGAAAGTATTATATTTATATGTAAAATTGTATAAACAAATATAATCTCTACTGGAGGAGAAAGGTTTCATTTGGAAGTGGAGGAAATATATACCAAGCCCTATTCAATGAAGGGGTTATAGAGTGATATTTTAAAATAATCTATCTGCTCTTTTTTGTAGATATAGATATTCTTGCTAATCTCTATCATCTTATATTTCTTTACCTATTAAAGACTATCTTTTATTTTTTTAGGAGTGACAACTCATACCTAACTTTTGTGTAGAACTTATCACTAGCACTTCATCTACTTGATTTATTGATGGTACTATTGGTGCTAACAACAATGGAGAAGGCAACACTTAGTTCTGTCTGAAATATTTGCAAGTCTCATAGATGATGCAAATCTATCATAAGCTGTGAATATTCATTAGAAGACAAAAGCTCCAAAACTAAAACTTGTACTAAAGTTATTTTTCCCACCATTTCTGAAAATGCTTCCTGCTCTTTGTCATAGCATTCCTGGTAGGAGCAGAAAATGCAAAAAGACTATGAAATACTTCACTAATAAATGTTTTTTTTTTTTTTTTAACTTATATAGCATTGGTCAAAATGTGTCCCTTGAAACACGTTGGAAGCATTATTAGCTTTCTGTGGCAGGTATTGTAAAATTTGGAAAATTTCCTATGAATATATGAACTAAATTGGCATCTGTATTTATATTCCTTTACAAGACCCAATGGTGTTTGAAATAGCAGACCCAGAATTGAAAACAATAACAACAATAGTTGAAATTTAAAAAATGAAACAAAACAAAATAATTCATATTGTTTCCATTCTAAAAAATCCAAAGCCTCTTACACTTCTTGGATAATATTATATAGCAATACTCTATAACACATAATATTTTGCTTTTTGTTACTTATATTGTGAACTGGAAAAGCTTTGCGTCCTATAAATATTTGCAAACATAGTCACAATTTTCATTAATATTTGGTTACTAGAAACACCTATCAATGGTAACTATATTAAGCAATAATTTTATTGCTACACAACACATTCCATTGTTCTTTCTAATATCATTCTCTAGTGTTGCCTATCATGGATCTGCAAATTTTACTGTTTTTATTTTTAACTATTTTACCAATTTTACTGTTGCTCATTCTGTTTGACTTAAACTCTGTACTTAAGTTCTGTCCCTTTATTAAAACATCCCCTGATTATCCAACTTACACTGATTACTTGATTTTCTAAAACCTTTTATCATTTACTGTCTTTAATCTTTGACTTTCATATAATTTTTTAGTTATTTGTAACTCTTCATGTTGATAAAATTTACCTTTCCATATTGATTGCAAGCTCCATTAGAACAGGATTCATGGCTTAGAGACTTTTATTGTGGCCAACTGTAACTTTGTTACTGAAAATGCCATTCCAGACCCATCTAAATAGGCATCACCTGATAATTTGTTACACATGCTATCTCAGAAACCTTCCCAAACCCAGTGAATCAGATTCTTTAGTGCAACAGAATTCTCTGGTGAAACTATTCCAAATAACTCTTCTATTCTATCCATATTTGTTTTATAATGAGTAAATATTACATATCTGGATCATTGTGTCCTGCCCCCTTAAATGTATTTTGTCTTTTGAACATTACAACTTGAAGTACTGCCCTAAAATGTATTAGCCCTCTGTAAATGCCCACTGAGTGGTTGCTAGCTCCTATGACTACCATAACAAATTACAACAAACTTGCTGACTTAAAATTTTCTCACAAGACCAGCAGCCAGAAGCCCAAAATCAAGTTGCTAGCAAGGCTGGTTCCCTATGTTGTGTGGGCTCTGAGTGCAAAATCACCCTACGCCTCTCATAGAGTTTTGAGGATTTTCTGGCAATCTTCGGTGGGCTCTTTGGGCTTGTAGATGCATTATTCCAATCTCTTCCTCTATGTGCACACTATCTGCTTCTCTGTCTCTGTCTGCATTCTGTCCTCTTCTCAGCAGGATACTAGTCATTGCATTCTGCTGGAATCCCTACATCCAGGGTGAAATCATCTCAAGATCCTGAAGTAATTACATCTGTAAAGACCGTATTTCCAAATAAGGTCACAGTCTGATGTTCCAGGTGGACACAAATTTTGGGAAGACACTACTCAATTCATTACAGCTGTGTAAAATAAAGATCTAAATTATTATTATATATGTTTTTCATTATAGATAAAGGTGATGAGCACTCTCATGTCATCTCATATCCCAGAACTCAGAAAGGATGAATGTTTGCTGATGAGAATAAAACGGGGTGCATTTTGGCTACCATTTCCCACTTACACAAATCCAAAACTGAAAGTGATCTCTCTCTCTCTCTCTCTCTCTCTCTCTCTCTCTCTCTCTCTCTCACACACACACACACACACACACACACACACACACACACACACACATCTTTCTAACTCTAAAACATGGTTATGAAATCCACACAAACTTCTGGCTTCTTTTGAGATTTATCCTTCCCATTAAGTAACTATGAAATCAATAATCTTTCTTAGATTCATCTGCTTACAGTCACTTTAAGGTAATGTAATGCTGTGGCTTACATTCTCTGAACCTACTGTATTCGTTTTTCATGGCTACCATAGAAGCAACGGGATAGCTATAATGATTTTTTTTCCAACTTAAAGCCCATTTTCCTTACAGCTTATAGCTAAATGATCAGCTGATGGTATTTTCTGTGAGCTGTTTACAGATGTTTCCCTTAATGTTGCTCAATTATCACCTCTACAACTTACATTTTTCTCTCAGAAAGTTACTTAATGGTTTATGTTAATGCTCAGAAGCTTTTAAAGTAACAGAAGCAATTGTTTGTTTTTTTTTTTAATAAAGAATGCAGCCACATATGTAAACAAGTATGTCTCTTTGTAAATGATGATCTTGGGATTTTTAAATGTTGTTTTGCTTTTGCCATTTGCTAAAATTGTTTCTTAACAGCTGACAATCATATTGCTGAATCTGCTAAAAATATATTAGATGGCAGTAAGGAGGTTTACTAAAAATTACAGGGATTTAGCTGGGTGTGGTGGCATATGTCTATAATAATAGCACCTTAGAAAGTTGAGGCAGGAAGATAGCAAGTTCCAGGCCAGCTTCAGCAATTTAGTGAGAACCTCTGCAACTTAGCAAATTAGCAGGACCCTGTCTCAAAAAAAAAAAAAAAAAAAAAAAAGGACTGGGTATGTAACTCAGTGGTAAGTGGTAAAGTGCACCTAGTTTCAATCCCTAGTACAAAGAGCAGAAAAAAAAAAAGAAAAGAAAATTAAGGGATTTATTTATAGTCTGTGCTGTTCAATATAATGTCATGTGTATCAATGAAATAAAATTTCTTTTTATAATCCTCAAAGAAAAGCAAAAATTGCATTTAATCTGCTTTGTGTCTTTGAATTGCTTAAAATACTTCTTTTCCAGATCAAAATATTTGATTAACTTCTGCTCAGGCATCTAAAGCTCAAGACTGACTTACCTGTTTCAGTTTTGTAAAGTAAGTAGTATTGACTTTGAGGTAACTAGGTGCTCAGTGTTTCCTTGCTGCTGAAAAATAATTTTGTTATCTCACTGGGAGCTGATTTATGGGGAGCATAATGTGCCTGGAAAAAAAGGGAGAAATAAATATTTTTGGTTTTCCATTGCAAAATTTAAAGGGTTATGAATTCAAACGGTACCAAGGGGTACAAATTAATATTTATTTTTTAAAAAGCATTTCAGTTAGGGTTGTCAGAAAATATGCAAGGAGTTAGATTTGATTTTCAGATGAACAACAGGTATTTTTTTTTTTCATAAGTATGGTTCAGAAAGTAGGTTATTGAAAATGTCCTTGCTGTTTTTCTAATATTCAAATTTAAGTGTTTATCTGCCAAATTTGACAAAGCTAACTTTAATGCACCATTTTTAAAGTCAAAATTAATGAAAAAAATCCATGATGAAAATTATATTACTTTTTAAATAGAGTCAAGGTAAGCCATACTGAATTTTCCTTTTTCCTCAGGATCTAACATAGCACTGTACAGCATGGTGACTGATTATATTTAACTTTTTAAAATATTGCATTAAATATTATTTATCTCCAGTACTGAGTATGAAGTGCCCCTTCAACTCTGCCCACAAGATATATGCCTCATTTTTCTTACCAAAATCTGAACACTGTCTGAAACCTTCTTTATCTCTTTATACTTTACACTCACTACAGGACCTGGGTTTTAGTGGGAATAATGTAATAATAGCCAGACAACGAGAAAGTTCATGCCAGACAGTTTATGAATGATTATCTGGTCTCTTGTTACATTTATATGAAGGAGAAATTAAGGTTCTGGGCAGTGATTTGAATTCAGCTCTAATCATATGGAAAAAATTTGCAAGTTCAGAAATGGAAGGTAAACCTCCTAATAACCCAGTACCCCAGAACCATCTCTCTCTCTCTCTCTCTCTCTCTCTCTCTCTCTCTCTCTCTCTCTATCTGCTCTCTCACTCTATCTCTCACACACACACATTTTTAAAACAAATGTTAAAAGAGAATTGTTATATAATTCAGTATTAAGCAGTAAGCCATTCCTTGAGTGTGCACTTGGCTTGCTGGATACTACCTAAATTCATCACTACAGGTACTGAGATACAAAGTAATTACATTATTTATTTATTCAACAAGTGTGTATTGAGTTCCTTCTAACACTCAACATTCTTCTTGGCACTAAGAGAGCAATGCATGTGACAGACAAAGGTCCCTTTTCTTTCGTGCCTTCCATCATGTTGAGTCAAAATTGCTAAGAAACACCAGAGCAAATAAACAATTTTTGTAATGGAAGATACTTTAAAATTCCAATAATGAAATAAGACAGCATAGTCATGACTATGTTTCTGACTGTGGAGGGCTATATTTGATAGTGTAGGTAAGAGAGATTTCTGTGACAAACTAACTGAGAAGAGAGATGTATGTCGAAGGAGTAAACTCCAGATTTGTACAAAGAACATTCCATGCAGACAGCAAGGACTATATAAAAAACAACATTGCCTGATAAATTCTGACCTTTCATATTACCAATATATTTGTAGTTAAACCTATACTTTAATCAGAAGCTAGAAAAGCTTTTGCAGGGCTATTTAAATTTCATACAAATGTTCCTCCAACCCAATGTGAATAAGTAGTGAAAAAGCTGGTAACTAACCACCTATATCTACTCAAATGTAAATTAATAAAATGAAATAAAATAATCAGTCTCTAAGTGGCAGTACACACATTCAAATGGCCAACAGCCACACCTGACTTATGACTGTTGTACTGAACAGTATAAAAACACAGCACTTATTTTATTAAAAAAATGTCTATTAGGCAGCTCAGTGCTATTCTAAAGGGATGGATGAATGAATATATATATATATATATATATATATATATATATATATATATATATACTTTTTTCCAAATACATATATATTTTTCTTCCAAAAATGATGTACAGATTTTTAGGAAAAAGCCCAACCCATTGTATGCATTCATGCATTCAATAATACTGACTGTGCCTAGTGGATGACAGATGACAGGGAATATTATAAGCAATGGGAATTTAGTGATGAATCCCAGAAGCAGAAGTCTATGTGTACTTAGGGAGTTCATATTTAATGATGATAAAGAGGAAAGAAAAAATAAGGTAAGAAAAGGGAATTAATGTATCAGTGGGGGAGTTGCTGTGAGAGGCTTAAGTAGCAAATGAGGAGATTTCCTATGAATGAGCCTTACTGAGATGACCAAGTTTGGAAAAAAGACCTGATGGATATAAGAGGGAAAAGAAGATACTTTTACCCAGAATGAAGGGAACCCATGAAGGTCCATGATGGGGGCTGTCCAAGTCTGTTTGAGAAACAGAAGAAATCAGCACCCCTGAGATGGAGCAAGAGAGAACTAGGGAAGAGGGAGGATACAAAGTCAGGAATTTATTGGACTCACATTATTTAAAGACTTGCAGATCATTGTAAAGCATTTAAATTCCTTTGGGGGGGTGGTTATTGGGGATTGAACTCAGGGCACTCAATCACTGATCCACATGCCTGGTCCTATTTTGTTTTATTTAGAGAAAGGGTCTCACTGAGTTGCTCAACGCCTCCCCCTTTGCTGAGGTTGGCTTATGAACTTGTGATCCCCTTGTCTCAGCCTCCTGAGACCCTGGGATTACAGGAGTGCACCACCACACTTGGCAAGGCACTTGAATTCTAAGTAAATGTAGGAAGGAAAACATGTTTGTTTAGCAAGATATCAAAAAAAAAAAGGGAATTAATTGATGTCATTTTGTTAAATTGTTACATTTTTTGGAGTGTCCCTATTCAGAACTGTAGCACAATGGTAAGACACACTACCTCGTTTTCAATAACTGGCCTTTGGTAATTAACATCCTACTGTCAACTTGTATGAGAGTAGCATTTTCAGATTCCACATATGAGTGAGATCTTGCTATACTTGTCTTTCCATACAGGGATTATTTCATTTCATATATTGATCTTGATGGTGCCACAAGTGCTTGCATTCTTATTTATGGTGGGATAGTACTCTACTGGATATAGAAACCACATTTTCTATATCCATCTGTGAGCTGATAAACACTTAGTTTCTAGCTCTTGATTATTATGAATATCAATCCCACCCACCAGTTAAAACTGGATTAAAGATTTAAATATAAGACCTGAAACAATAAGTAAAACATGGAAGCCAGGTATGGTGGCACAAATCTATAATCCCAGAGATTTAGCAGGCTGAAGCAGGAGGATCATAAATTTTAGGCCAGCCTCAGCAACTTTGTGATAACATCAGCAACTTAGAGAGACCTAGTCTCAAATTAAAAAACAGAAAGGACTGGGGATTTAGCTCAGTGGTAAAGCACCCCTCAATTCAATCCCCAGAATCAAAAATAAATAAATAGGAGATTCATTTCCTTTGGATATATACCCAGTAGTGGGATTGCTGAGCCATATAGTAGTTCTCTATTTGACTTTCTGAGGAGCCTCCATTATATTTAGATAAAAGCTGTACTAAATTAGATTTCCACCAAAAGTGTCTGAGGGTCTCTTGTTTGCCACATCCTTGTCAGCTTTTGTAACTTGTCTCTCTGATCATAGACATTATTAATGGAATGAGGTGATGTCTCATTGTGATTTTTGATTTGTACTTCCTTGTTGATTAATGATGTTAAATGTTATTTCATATACTTTGCAGCCATTTGTATGTCTTCTTTTGAGAAATGTCTGTTTATGTCTATTGTGCTGTCTTTAATCAGGTTTTTATTAATTGTTTTTGCTCTTGCATTTTTGGAGTCTTTATATATTCTATATATTAATCCCTTGTCTGTTGTGTGGTTTGAAAATATTTTCTCGCATTAGGTATGTGGCCTCTTTAATGATGATTCCTTCTTCTTTGCAGAGGCTTTTTAGTTTGATGTAATCCCATTTATCTATTTTTGCTGCTTTTGTTGATTGTGTTTTAGGGGTCTTCCACCTCCAAAAAATAAAATCCTTGCCCATTCTAATGTTCCATAGCATTTTCTCTGCTTTTCTTTTTTTTTTTCTTCTTTTTCTTTTCTTTTTAATTAATTTTTTATTTAGGGCATTATAGTTGAATCTTAATCCATTTTTCAATTATTTTTAACTAGAATAAGAAAGCACTCTAGTTTCATTCTTCTGCATATGGATATTCAATTTTCCCAGCAGCCTTCATAGAAAACACTCCTTTCTCCAGTGTGTGTTCATAGCAACTTTTTAAACATCAGTTGACTGTAAGTATATCGATTTACTACTAGGCCCTCCATTCTGTTCTATTGTCTTGTGTCTGCTTTTATACCAATACCACACTGCTGTGATCTCTACTACTTTGTAGCATATATTGAAATCAGGTAGTGTTATGGCTCCTGGCCTTGTTTTTTGTTTGTTTGTTTGTTTGTTGTTGTTGTTTTGTTGCTCTTGTTGTTTGGTTGGTTGGTTTTTGCTCAAGATCACACATTTTAAAATGGGTAAATGAACACTCCTTGGGCAGTCATTTCAAAACACAAATTTGCTTGCTAAGTTTTCCACCAATTTATATTATTTTCTATGTACCCAAATATATCCTGATACCAATCAGGTATCTCTCAATAATTACATTATTCATTTCCTCCAGGCTAAGGAATAGCAAAACTAGTGGAAATATTAAATCATATCCATACTTGGTTAGTTATATGTTATGCCAAAGTATTTGATTTTATTTTTTTTTAAATAATTTTGTTGTGAAAAATTCATTGTCTACCTTAAATTTAATGAGGCCTTTGTTTCAAATGGATGCTATATGTTCCTCTCAAAATTTGTGCATTGGAATCTTCATCCCCAATGCAACTATGGTGGGAGCTGGATCCTAAAGAGAAGTATTTAAGTGATAGTGGGTGGGCACTCACAGATGTAGGCTGGTCATTGTGTGAATTGAATTATTATAAAAGCAAGCTTTGCATTCTCTCATTTTCTTACATCTACTTTTTTCTTACTCTTCTACCTTCTGCCATAGAATGACACCACATTAGTCCCTCACCAGATGATGGTACCATGCTCTTAGATTTCCTAGCCTCTAGAACCAAATAAATCTTTTTTTTAATTAGGCATTCTCAGATGTTTTTTATAGTTATAGAAAAGAGATTAAAACAAAGATTTCAGTGCATAATTAAATGTAATCTTCATTAGTGTAAGAATGCCTTGATTTTTGTTGTTTGTTTATTCCATACTTAGCATAGGGTGGGAAATTTAAAGTTATCAATAAACTTTTCCTTCTTTAAGTATGATTCATCAGCAGCCAGTATCAGATGAAGCAATAGAAAGAAAATATGTACCAGGATAAGTTGATAATAATATCAACTTATCCTGGTACAGATAGCAAATGTCAAAGGAAAGCTAAGAGGAGCTGCTATCAGGTGCCCTAGGACAGCAACTCTCACTTCCCCTGAGCCTTGACTTTCACAGGTAATAGGACTCTAGGCACAGCAACTCTTCACCCAGCAGACTATATTTGAGAAGGGTTCAGAATAAAAAGAAATGCATGATTATTGGTGTGTCTCTGGATCAATACTTCAAACACAGGGTACAGAATTTTACCCTTGTGATCATATACTTCAGAGAGAAATGTGAAAGAAGGCAGCATACACTGATCTTTTATAACTGTGTGTGTCTGCTTCCTTCTGTAAATGATGGACTTTGACTAGTGTTTATATTCAGTCATCTAAAGCATACTTTAGTGAGTCATATCATTATTAGCCATTACAAGGAGCCAATACTAGTAGCTCTCTGGAAACTAGAGGTTAAACATGTAGAGTTCCATCCAGTCCCACTGTTAGATCCAGCAGCTGAGTGGATGTCAGAGTTAGTTGATCTCATCACATCATTGGCCTTCTGCGCTGACTTCCAACCAATTCCAGCTCATAGACTCCCTGACAACAATATCCAGAGAAATTGTTGATATGTCCTTTACCTCTAAACATACCCTTACCACCAGAGATTTTTCAGCTTTGTCTTTCCATTTATCACAGCCCAAGGTGAAAGTACCTATCTATACTACTTGGCAAGATTACACATGTGACCATGTGGATGGGAGAGTAAGAACAGGTCATGAATATACAAATTCACATGTGCTTCTTCATTGTAGCTATCTGGAGATGCAGGGAAAATAGCAATGAGTGCACTAAGCTGCCACAGTCTGGCTGGACACAAATGCCGCAGTCTGGCTGGGCACACAATCACGAGCCACCAAACAGCTTGTAGATTCAAACAGCAACTCTTTATTCCCGAACTCACACCAGCCGTCTACAATCACGTTCTGGGGAAATCCACGTTCTCTGCCCAAATCCACCTCCACTGGGCTTCTATCTCCAAAATATACTGTCTGAATCCCATGAGAACTCAAGGGGAACTCAGGCAGCAGGATACGCCCTATTCCCAGCAGGAATAATCTTAAACCTTAAACCTGGAACCTAAACCAGGAACGCCCTAATCCGCCTTGGTCCTTGAGCAAGGTCACCTACATTCAATGTCACTGCAACATGGGGTACGCTGGCAAGGAAATTGTCATACCTACTTGGCTAATGGCTCCCAGCATCCCCCCCCTTCTGATTAATTAAACAACAAGCAATGTGGCTTAAGGACCGTGCCTGATAGGTTGTCCAATTCAACATATGGTTTTTACCCGTCATCGGAAAACTGACCTTTAGGCGTCAGCCTCCTGTCTTAGGTTGATACCACTGCAATTGGATCATACCCGTCACTGACTACAGGTCCAGCATAAGCCATTGGCCCCCAAATTTTAGACCATCACTAGCAGAAGGGAGGAGGATACAGAAATGCCATGACACCAAGCCAATTGACGGCTCCTTGGGAAAAATTGCATCACTGGTGACACCATCAGCAAAGATATGCCAGCACTACCACAACTAACATCAAGCTGGAGCTCTGGATATCAGCTGTTATGGATTTGAGTCAAATCATCTTCTTTTTGATCTGTAGGAATTGTTTTAGTTAATCTCTCTGGAATCCAAATCGGCTGCTGTTCTCCCTGTGGAAACACACAAACAAAACCCTGACTCCAGACAATCACTGGGTCAGGACCTTTCCATTGTCCTGTTAGAATATCTTTCCAAAGTACTTTAGGCTTATGTACATTTTTTGGATACATATGCCTTTCCGCAGCACTAAGTCCTGATGAATCTAAATTTTAAAAAGTTTAGGGTAAAAAGGGTTATTTTATCTTTGGGGGATATATACCCCTTTCCAATTCCCTCTTTTTGCTTTAATAAGTATATGTCTGTATCTAATAGTTGTCTTAGCTTCTTGCATTTTCTATCTGAAATACCTTTACTTGACATTTTAAACCATTTTTTATCTTATTTCTATCTTCTAATTTTTTCCCCCCTAAGGTTTGTACATTCACCCTTAGTTGCTTTTTTTTTTTTCCTCTTAGTTTTCCTTTGTTTCCTATTTTGTGGGTTTAAAATTATTGTCTTCCTACATCTTTTCTATCTTTTTTTCTTTTTAACTTTCTATTCTTCTGTCTTTAAAGTTTTTCACTTCAAATTTTTAATCTTCTTTATCTAAGTATCTTTTATCCTATTATTTTCCCATTTTTTTTAAGTAATGCCTTTATGATTAACTAGGCTTCGAATGACGCAATCTTTCCTCCATCATGAAGGCATTTTAACCACCTTCAATTTAACCTTTTAAAGCCTTTTGCAACTTACTTAGACATTTTACAACTTTTTATTTTACCACACAAAGATTATCTCATCTGGAAACATTTCTTTTTCTTTTAACCTTCCATATTAAAATATATTTCCACATCTTGAATCTTTTTATATCTCTTTTTTTCTTTTTTCCGCCATGAAGGTATCTCGACCACCTTCAATTTAACCTTTTAAAGCCTTTTAATTATCATCTATACTGTACTTTTAAATGTACTTTTTCACCACCTACAACTTCACTCTTTTAAACGAGGCTTAGATTCTGTTTAAATTGCTTCAATGTTAGTTTACATGGCTGCCCTTCAACCAAAGGCCTTTTTTTTTTTTAACTCCATTGAGAAGCTTTGTCTCAATCTGCCATGTACAAATATCTTTTTCTTCTTTCTTCCTTTCTCAAGCTTTTAAAGTAAGTCTAGTTTCCTCAAAATCTTTTTAAATGACATTTTACAACTTTTTACTTTACCACACAGAGATTATCTCATCTAGAAACATTTCTTTTTCCTTTAACCTTTTATATTAAATATATTTCCACATCTTGAATCTTTTTCTCTCTTTTTTAACCATTAACCCTTTTTATAAATTCACATTCTGAAACAACTCTTATAAAATTTCTGATTTAGACAAATTACTCCACTTTAATAAGATGAAAGACTTTCATGTTTTTTATGATACTATAATACTATAATTGAAACCCAACTGAAAATTTTTCTACTCTTTGTATATAAATTACACATGATAGAATCTTAACTCTTAGTAACCTTGTTTCAGCAAAGACACAGACCAAAGCAATATTAAACCTTTTTTCCATTCACCAATTTATTAAAACACACATAATGTTTAAATATATTACCTTATGGAACTTAATAAGTAAAGAGTACTTGATTTCATATTTAGTGGTTGATATTTTAACACTTTAGCTTTGTAAATTAATCAGATGTCTGTAAAAACCAAGGTCTTAGACAAATGTAGTAAACAGAACTAGCCATCTTTTTCTTGAAGAAAAATCCTTCTACAGGATACCATGATGGTCCCATTGATATACTTAATAACTCGTCTTTAAAAAGCCATGGGCTACATTTTTGTATTGTATCAACATATGTCCTAACTGTTCTTGGTCTTACTGGGGTGCCTCTTTCCTCGAACAATTTTTCTTCCTCGGAGGCGAACAACTTCAAACCTTGAGTCAACCATTTTCCCCAGTTTGCCTGAGAAAGTTCTAGGAACAGGCAACTTGAAATAAAAACAAAATAAATCAAAACAATAACACATTGTTTTTTGAAATGTTCACCCATTTTTTTTTTTCTCTTCCTCAAGGGTGAGAAATTTCACTTACCTCTAAGCTTCAGAAGTTCCCCGCACGGGACGCCAAATGCCACAGTCTGGCTGGGCACAAATGCCGCAGTCTGGCTGGGCACACAATCACGAGCCACCACACAGCTTGTAGATTCAAACAGCAACTCTTTATTCCCGAACTCACACCAGCCGTCTACAATCACATTCTGGGGAAATCCACGTTCTCTGCCCAAATCCACCTCCACTGGGCTTCTATCTCCAAAATATACTGTCTGTGAGAACTCAAGGGGAACTCAGGCAGCAGGATACGCCCTATTCCCAGCAGGAATAATCTTAAACCTTAAACCTGGAACCTAAACCAGGAACGCCCTAATCCGCCTTGGTCCTTGAGCCAGGTCACCTACATTCAATGTCACTGCAACATGGGGTACGCTGGCAAGGAAATTGTCATACCTACTTGGCTAATGGCTCCCAGCACTAAGCAGTTATTATTTTGAAGATAGGACATTCTAGGTAGTGATGTTCCATTTTTGTATGCACAATTTATAAGGATTACAAAGTATACTGTATTTGACATGCAATTGAAACACCATTTACCAAATGAATGCTCTTCACTGACAGTTACTGTGTCAGAAATACCCCAATTAATGTCTCTAATGGGGGATTTTAAGAGACTGAAAGCTGAGGGAGCAAGAAAATTGGAGAAACCCTACAGCATAGAAGCTCAGATTTGCAAACCAGTTCTGAATGATGAATTTGGCATTTGTTTACCGTATGACTATATTTATGCCATTTAATCACTTTGAACTTGTGTTATCTCTGATGCTTAAAGGAAGAAAAATTATCCCACTGAAGTTCTTAATCAAATTGGATAATGTTAAGCATTAAGTGCTATAAAGAACTTAGCAGTGCCATACATTTAGTAGCATTTCAATAAATAGTAGCTATCATTATTATTAATGGAAAATGAGAGATTTGTGACACAAATAAAGACTGAAGAATTCCTGCAGATCATTTTGTGTGTTCAGCCACCTTGTCCACTTGGGCTAGTACCAGTTTTGAAGCAGAGGAGGAGAGAGTCCTTTCAACATTTGGGATTACTTGTCTTATGGTAAGACTATTGAAGTCTTAAGTGGTCAAACCAATTAAGAATGAAATACATCCAAAATAAGGACCAGAACTCAAAGTATCAATCTTATAACATGTTTTGCTTTTTGCTATTCTAAGTTTAAAATATTTAGATGAAGGTGCAATTTGTAGCAATTTTCAGTAAGAAACTTTTAATAATAAGATCTTAGATCCCTGACCATCTCCCTTTAATATAAATAAAATATTATTTAATTTTCTATGTCTTTGTATTTTAGTACATTTGATAATTTACTAAAGAAAGCAAACTAAAATTCACATGCACAATATTTTGCACTTAATCTCAGAGAAACTCTGTCTGCCTTACCTTCTTTCCAAGTGATATGTGCTTCCCTAGACTCTAAGACAGAGTAAAAATTTATTTTTTAATCTTGAAAGTATTCAAACTAGCATGATTTGCTGGTTTGTAAATTTCAGCTACTTAAGCAGTTCCCTTTACCCGTAGTTCTCTCAAATGTGGCAAATATTATAAAGTAATAATTATTTGAAGGCTAAACCTTTAATCAATGCTTATGTTTTCCTTTAGAATCCTGCATTTATTTTATTTGTCATTATCGTTAAGTTTGTTTTTTATACCCCTCTCTCAACAACCTCAAAAAAATGTGGGAGAATTTGGATTGGTTTGCTTGGCTATTTATTATCATATTATATCACTGTCAGTGAAATTGACCATGAAAGTACACATTAAATGGTTGATCATAAAATAAAGCATTCTTGGCATGTGGAACAATGACAAAAATAACACTGCATTGAGCTTATTTTAATTAAAATAGCTCCTTTCTGGATGGTGCAACTAACAGTTTCTAGTGAGAAACTAGTAAATATTATAAAGAATTTGAATAAGGAGCTTGAGGTATCCGATTTAATTATTTCCAACCAATTGACTACCTCTTTACAAAATCCTGAAGTTCAAGTGTATAGCATGATCTTCATGGTAAGAGAATAGATTGGATTTTATGATCATTTTGTGACAATTTGTAACAGACATGTTAAGATAGTGGAAATCATAGTTTAGTGTCAATTGCTGACCTAATTTGCTAGATCATTTTTTTTCTTCCCTTCTTGTTTTAGACAGGATTTTCATCACTGCAACCAAAAGACCTGACAAGACAACACAGAGGAGGAAACAGTTCTTTTGGACCATGGTTTCAGTGATTCTGTTCACCATCAACCAACTCTATACCTGTGGGGCCAAGTTGAGACAGGACATCATGGTGGAAGGGTATGGCAGAGGAAAATAGCTCAGGACATGGCAACCAAGAAGCAGAAAGAGAGTTACACTCACCAGGAAAAAACAAAATAAAACCCAAAAGCACACCCCTGTGACAATGTTAGAGTCTGTAAACAAGTCAAAAATAACACCTGGCATTTTGCCAGGGGAATGTTAGAGTCTGTAAACAAGTCTGGATGGTGCCTGGCAAAATGCCAGAGGGAGTGGTTTGAGAAGTAACAAAAACAAGCCATTAAGTGTGGAGATTCCTTATTGGTTGACTGATGTATCTAGTTTATGCTAATTAGATAAGCTGTGTGGAATGTATAAATACTGCTCCTGTCCTGCAATAAACGGCTCCTACTCCTGCTGTATCAACATACACAAGTTATTCGTCACCCCCCGGTTATTTTGCAGCCAGCCGGCCTTCTGCATGACCCATCTCTTCCCACCACACCCCACCTCATAGACTCATAGACCCATTTAAAAGACCCACTTTTAAATTCAATCTTTGAATTTGTCTTTATTTCTTACTGATTATTTCAGACTTTTTATTTTCCCAGGAGGCTCACACCTCCTGAGCAGCAACCTGCTCTGCTAGGGTGCTGGCTAACCCATCAGGGTATGATAGAGTTGTCTATAGTTAGCACTCAGTTAATCTATATCAGAGGATTAATCCTAGTTACAACTATCACAATCTAATCATTTCACCTCTGAAAGTGCTTGCATTGTCTCATACAAGAACTTTCAGGTGATACCTCATATCTAAACCATAAAATTCTGCCCCTTCCCCCTAAAAGCTCATGCCCAGGTAACAATGCAAGATACATTTAGTCCATTTTCTAGAGTTGCCATATTCTCAAGAGTTTCAGCATTATCCAAATGTCCAACTACACAGTCTTCTTTGAGACTCAAGGCAAACTCTCAATATTAGCCCATGTAAAAATCAAAAGCAAGTTATATACATCCAATGTTTAATGGCACAGAGTAAGCATTTCCATTCTACAAGGGATAAATGCGGGCATTTAGAAGGAGGAAGGAGACCAAAGGTATGCCTGAAATCTAGCAGAACAAATAAGTCTTATAGCTCCAGGTCCAGCAATTGGGTACATATCATGATGTTCTCTCCAAACTGCTTGTATATCTCTGCCACTGTGGCCTTGCTGATTGCAGCCCATATGGCCTCTATTTTGGCTTGATTCTGCACAATTCCTGCAGTTTTATTCAGGACAATATTACTGTCATTTATTGTTTCACGGGTCTCTATTGCAGCTTTGACCTTCTTCTCTCATCTTCATTCCTTACCCTCTTAGGGGCAGCCTGCAGGGACTTTGACCCTACTAAACTTTGCCTGACCTCTCAGGCCTTCCTTTGAAATTTCAGTGGAAGTCTCCATGACACCATAACTCTAGCACCAGCATCATATGCTTTTCACCAAGGTCTGTCATCATTTCAAGCAGTAGCTAAGCTTCTAAGAGCCATGTCTGCACCAGCCTCTGAGTTCCTGGGTAGCTAAATATGGTGAAAAAAACTTCTTATGTCCCCCATGCAAGCAGAGTGCCCCTATGATCTCTTCTCAAAGAAATTTTTACTTTTACACCCTTGAGCCTGAGATAAATGTGGTGTTGCCAATTCTTGAGATGCTCTTGAGACATCTTTCCTATTGTTTCTTTGAAAAATCATGAGCCCAGTCTTTACTGTGGACAGTGTTATCAGCATTCAGGTTTTTTGAGCTCCACGAGAATCACCAATTAAGCTCCACTTACACCAATCTAAAGCTTTTCCATCTTGTATCTCTAACTTTTCAAAATTTTTCCTTCCATAAATAATTTCCAAAGGTTTTTGGACCACGTTTTCAGTTTACTAACAACAATGGCCCTACTTCTAGAAATACCAATTTCTATTTTAATCAACATTTTATTGCTCTTATCAAAATATTTGACAAAAACAATTAAGGAGGAAACATTTATTTGAGTCTCCCAGTTTTAGAGGTCTTAGATTGAAGATGGTTGAATCCACAGCTCTGGGCCCAAGGCGATGCAGAACATCATGGTAGAAGGGAATTGTTGGAAGCCATATATAAATTATGGGTTTGTTCAAACAATTAAGGCAGGCAAGCTGATTCTCTGAAAACTCCTGTGCTCAGATAATGCTGGTGCCCTGTCTTAACTCACAGCCTTAGGATCAAACAGCCTCCCAGTGATGGGTATAACCTTCCAAAAACCAAACGACCTATGTACTACAAGACTTCTGCACACAGAGAAACAAGACCCCTCTTCCTGAAATCTTATCCCCTGCCTTTGGCCTACTACCCCTTAAATAAAGAATTGGAACCTTTTTCAGTGGTCCAGTTCAAGTTCCTACCAAAGCTGAAAGACCCATCAGAAGACCCACTTTTAAATCCAATCTTTGAATTTGTCTTTATTTCTTTTTTTTAAAGAGAGAGAGAGAGAGAGAGAGAGAGAGAGAGAGAGAGAGAGAGAATTTTTTAATATTTATTTCTATTTCTCTCGGTGGACACAACATCTTCATTTGTATGTGGTGCTGAGGATCGAACCCAGGCTGCACGCATGCCAGGAGAGCACGCTACTGCTTGAGCCACATCCCAAGCCCCTGTCTTTATTTCTTACTGATTATTTCAGACTTTTTATTTTCCCAGGAGGCTCACACCTCCTGAGCAGCAACCTGCTCTTCTGGGGTGCTGGCTAACCCATCAGGGCATGGTAGAGGAAAGCAGCTGAAGACATGACAATCAGGAATCCAAGACAGTTATTTATACAAAATATGAAATGCAAAGGCATGCTCCCACCCCCTCCAGTCATATCCCACATGCCTGTAGTTACTGCCCAGTTAATGTCTCATAATCTAATAATTTCACCTAGGAATATTCTTGTATTGTCTCTCACAGGAACTTCTGGAGGATACCTCATACCTAAATAATAATACCCCATGAGGTTAAGTGACAGAAACTGACATAGGGTTAGTCAGGCATGCCAGGATAAGTCATATGTAACAAAATAGGAAGCATTTTTCTACATTGTTTAGTGAGTGCTGTTTGTGTCCTGATCCCCATTATTGGCCAGGTTCATGATCCTATTCCAATCTCTCTGAATGTTAGTTGATAATTCTGATGTCCTTTTCCTGAATAATTACTCTCAGCCAAATGCCACACACACACACACACACACACACACACACACACACACACACACACAAATAGCCCCACTACTACCTCATTGCCCAATGGTTGCTTGACAACAGAGTATAAAAGATAAGGCCTTACTCCCAAGACTAAGTCTATGGTGAACTTTTCGCTTCATAAATCTACTTATGGACCAGATTCTTGTCTACCTTTTTCTCTTCCACCCTATCTTTTCTTCATAACCATTCTCCTAAGAGGAGTTATTCAAATAAATAGTGTGAGTCCTAGACTCTCTTTCTAGGGATTCTGACCTAAATCATAGAATTCCTCATAATTTTAAGAGACTGAATAACTCTGTTAACCTTTTACAGCCTTGTTACCTCAGTTTTCACTGCTAAAAAAATTCTCTTTATTATTAATGCTATGGAAAAACTTGTCTGCGTACATATATAGCATATGCAGACAAGTTTATATAAAATGCACACACAGTGTCTCTGACCAAACACTTACACAGGGCCTTTGAATGTTGTGCAAGCATACATGCTTAAGAGAAAAATATCAAGATATTAGTTCAAAATTATGGAAACATCTAAATTGCTACTTTAACCATAGGCACAAATGAACAAATCTGTCATTATAAGGAGGAACAGTTATTCTCAGGTTTGATTTCATGGCCATTAATGTCTTCTCTACTTTCTAAATATGTACAATTGTTATATTTCTAGCCAGCATTTAAAAATATAAATATACAACAATATAATGAAAGCATAAAAACAAGAAACTCATTCCCTTATTTTTAGTAATGCCTTAAAACAAAGTCCACCTATAAAAAAGAGTAATTTTAATATATGTTGATATGGTTGCTATCATAGACAAGAGGTGATTATTCCTTTAAAAAACAGGAAAAACAAGGATCAGAGATGTAGAAGAAATTGAATTTGTGGATTGATTCTTGATTGGGAAAAACTTACTTGTTGCATAATTAAAAATTCCTTGTTTACCAGAGAAACTCTAAACTTGTGTTCAACATTCTAAATATCAATGAATAAGATAATAGAAATTTTTATTTCATACTTATGTCATATACAGTATACTGTTTAAGGATGTCTTTCTGAGGTGAGGTCATTAGCTTCATCACACTTGCCTTCCTAAACCACTATGCCACCTAGAGAATGAAGAGTTGAACATTCCAGAACACATGGAATTATCTATGACTACTGATAGTCTTCAAATCTCTTTACCAGAAGTCTATTTACCTGCTCCCTGGCAATACCATTTGCCCAAATCATGGGATTTGATATGAGAAATGGATGTTTGGCATTAATGATGTCCTAGGGTATAATGTATTTCAATGCCATTTATACACATATTCTGTCCTAATAATGAAGTTATTAGTTTTCCAAAACTGCACAGATACATATTAAGTCTTATGTATCTTGATATCACTAATGAAAACACTAAAATTGCCTCCTATGTTAATATAAAACAGATAATCAGTTTACATACTATTGAGTTATTTTTAAGTGTGTAATAGGCAAGCTTGTTTACAATTAACATGTTTCTTTCATGTAACTGAAACATTTTAAATATTAATTTTGTAAACTATAAACTCCATCAGCATTTTGTGGAACTAATCATAGAAGAACTGAGAGTTCATCATTTTTGTCATAATTATTCTGATATTCCTATTCTAATCCACATGGTGATTATAAAGTATGCAATATCTGTTTTTAATTATGAAGTTTTGATAGCTTCTACTATCCCCAGGATATAAAATGGTCCCCTCATTCATATGCACTTGTGCCTGTAGTCTCAACCAATATTCATCTCATGACCCCCTTTCCCCCCAAAAAAAGAACAGCAGTCAACTAAGAAAAATGACCTTATTATTCCTGTCCAATTCAGTCTTTGGCTGCCCTTAATTCTAGTTAGTGAAGTGCCAGTGTTGTCAGTGACAGTTATGAGAATTTCTTTCTTAGGAAATGCCAAAGAATTTCTGGATTCTGTACAGAGTCAGAGGCAATGGTCTCTACCCATAGTATCTATCATGTGAGCCCAAAGGCTGCTGTCATGAAGACTCAGGTGAATCACAAGTCTGTCATAAATACAATTTTATCTGTTAAGTTCTCTGTGTGGAGGGGTTCATCCTCACTCCAAGTGTCTGGAGTAGGAATAAACACTAAGACAAAACTCTATTAACTGAAAAACCCAGAAATAACTGGAAAAAGGAAAAATGATATGTTTAATGGGAATCTGGACTATGAAAATTTGATCCTTAGATGAAAATATTGTCACAGGCCTGGTTAACTGGGGATATTTGGATTCATTCAATAATGTCAATTTTGCCCTGTGAAAAATCACAGCAATTTTTTACTTTCCTTCCCTTTAAGCTTGAGTAAGGTTAAACTACCATTCATTCTGTAACTGTGTCTCAGTTTTGCCCCAGCCAGTTATCAAACTGATAAAGGTTGACTATGGTACTCTCACCCAGCCCCGTATTTGCTACCATCTATTCATCCTTCCTATATCCAGTGTCTATAGGAACTGACTTCAGTTGCTGGAAAAGTTTTAATAATTAAAGTTAATTAATAATAAAATGCTTTTGAATTATTAATTGTAGAATATTTCAAAGGGTATTATTATATCCTGGCATTTTGCTAGGCTCAGGTATAAAAATATAGTGTGATAATATCCTTTTCAGGGAATTTAGGGCTGACTAGGAAAAGGGAACTAACAAAATGACTAGAGAACTACATGTTCAATACTATGCTCAGTATAGTAAAGGCCATGATGGGTTGATTGCATCATATAAAAAAACATGGAAATTTATTCCGGTCCCAAACAACATCATTTTCAAAGACACAGATGTGTAGAATATCATCATGAAGAAAAGTGCATCTGCTCATGCATTTGAAGTCAAGGTCAGTGGGTGGTGAGTGAACAGTTAGCAGAATTTTAGGAAAGGAAAGTAAGTAAACATTTTGTGTGTTAACCAAAGAAGTTTGAGTTTTTCTTTTTTCCTTTTTCTTAAGAGCTACTAGGAACCCTGAGCACTTTAAAAGAGTGTATCAACTTTACTATATTAGACAGGATTAGATATTATCTAAAAACCAAAGAAATAACTAATAAGGTTTAATATCTCCTAGACATATAGGGATTTAACCAAAGAGAGGCAGTGTCTTTGGTGGCATATTCTATGGCACAGTTTTGTGGAACTGATTCTCAGTTTTAAATCTAAAAAATTAAATTTATTAATCCTTGTGCAAACTGTTTTTAAAAAAGAAAGGAAGGATAGATATCTTTTCCTATAGGGGTAGATAGTTTTCTTTCATCTAGTCAACTCTTCAACTCCTTTGTAGTGCTTCTACCCTTGAGATCCATCCTCAGGAGATTAAGTTTCCTTTCAGATCCTGAAATGAGGAAAAGAGGTGTCAGAGGCCACTCTCTGGGGGGAGAAGTGTGTTGTCAAGATGCTATCTAGGTTGATACACCTTAGAAGAGCTACACAGAATAATATTAAAACTCCAGAAGCACATTCTACTCTGATATGCAGAGCAATTTAGAAAGTTTCTGGTCTAGTCATATTTGAAGAAAAATTCATCATTGTTAAAAAGTCTAATGGCCCAGAGTTCTAAGTTTGTTTGTATTATCACTATCTGTAGGTTTTCTCTGATAAATCTTGCAAATCACTGCCAAGGTATTCTTCTCCATGCCTGTGTATGCGTGTGTGTATGTGTGTGTGCACACGTGTGCGCACACACACACACACACACGACTACACCAATCAGAAATTTTCAGAGAGTTAATAGCAGAATCCAGTCTGAAAATATACCCTGAGATCTTGAGCCCTCCATACTCTTTACACTATCTTACATTTGCTGCTCCTTATCCTATGTTAGTTACTTTGAAATATTGGAAAAATTCCTGTGAACCTCCAAATTACATTTTTAGAAATAGTAAGATGGTAGAAAATGATATCTTTAACAGTAAAATCTGTGTAAACTTCTGGAAGACTAGAAAACTAATGTTTTCTGAATCCTTTAGCTGTTTTCTCATAGTATCACTAGTAATCTTTAAGCAAGCTACACCTGTGCTCTTGGCTTTGAATAAAACCGAGGTCCTAACTTCAGTGCATACTAGAGTTACCTGGGAAGATTTTCAAAAATACTGGTGCTTGATCCCATCCCCAACTATTGGTCTGGAGTGAAGACTGGGAATCAGTCTCATTTAACATTATCTTGGATGATTCTGTTATACAGAGAAGGTTAAAAACTACTCAAGCAGAGCAAGGAAAGAAAGCTTTATTTGAGTAGTGTGAATATTGTGACTTACTCTAAAGTTAATCTTGGTAGGGTCCAAATGTAGGTAATTCGTGTGAGGAAACTTACCAATGAATTACATCAGAATCAATATATAGTTTACTTAAAATTAACTATACTTAATGTAACACCACATACCAGGCACTAAAACTTCCCTTAGTATATAGTTCAAAATATGGCAGACTGTGGAGAGCAGTGATAGTGATTCGGAGACTAGTGTCTGAATTTGGGGTCCCTGATGACTTCATGGCTGTGGCATGTTTGGTGACTGAGAAAGTTTCTGTGCAAAAGTGTAGAATGACCAGTTGCTATGGCAATGCTCTCCATGGAGAGACTTTGTTGCTAGAGTCTTATCAGCTTCACCCTTACTCTCAGGCACACAGCTCCTGGGAATGAAGTAACTTCCTTGCTAAGACAACCACAGTGTTTCACCAGTTCCTTGAATCTGCCTGCGAATTAGTAACTTTAAACAATGGACTTTCTTGAGAGCTATGCAATGCTCCTAACATTGCACATTGCAACTGTAGAATGTAACTGAAGAAGCAGCTGCATACTCTGTTAACAGAGTTTCTAACTCTTGTTAACTTTCATGAATACAAAGAATAATGCTTGCATAGTCATTAATCTGATTTATGAGACATATATAATAAAGATTGCTGGTATAATTCTTTAGACCTGCTCCTCCATCAGAGAAGAGTACTCCACCCGATCCCAGCTATATTATCTTCAAGATATTGTGTGAGTCTTCTTTTTTCCAATCTCCCATCGCCCCTTGCTGGAACCAGCTAGGCTGGGCATGCTGGTCACAGCAGCAGACTCTGTTAAAAATAGTAGTTCCATCTTTGGTATTGAACAAGTCTACAGCAGGTTGATTCTCCCACACATATAAATTTAAACTCAGTACTAAAAGAAAACAAAACAAAGAAAAATTGTAACTGTGGTCCCTTCACTTTCTGAATATAGAACTCATTACTCTAAGGTTAATTTCTTTTTAAAATTTTATTTTATTTTATTTTATTTTTGTTCTCTTCCCTCTCCCCCTCCCTAACAAGATTATGGAGACAGTGTTATCTTTTCTTCCCCTAGTTATTTGCCCATGAACACATCCACTACAGGAAGGAGATACCTGCTGAGGATATCTGAAGTAAGTGTCTCCCAAATTAACAAGTGAATCCTAACATACCAATATACCAACAGGGTAATCCTGGGGCCCTCTACCAGTAATCCTTTAAAAGCCCCCTGTCCCTCCTGATGGAGAGAGTCACAGACTTTGGGACAGGAGTCCCCTGTGTTTCTCCTTTGCTAGTAAAGCAATAAAACTGTTTTTTTTTTTTTTTCTCAAAACTGTGTCCTCATTATTAAATTAGCATTGATTGGCATTGTGGACAGGAACCCTGACTTCTAGGTTACAAAATCACTGATTGAGTTATTACAGGTGTATGCATAGTTGGGTCTTGTTCTTGTAGCACTGATCTGAGAACAGGCTGGAGTTAAATATACTGTGGGGTTACTGAAACTCCAATAGAAAAATGCTAACTTTCTGGTATAGGGAAGACACAGCCCAGGGAGGCCACAGCTACTGGAATGTGAGGGAAATCAAAGAAATAAAAGAGATTACTTTTCGTGTGTAACTTTTCCCTGAGTCTTTTGCTGACCCCTAAACTATACATTCTTAGAAAATCTTGCAACAAGTTTGCAATTCAGATGAATGGAGTTAATCTTCCCTAAAACTAAAAAAAAAAAAAAAAAGCATTACTAGAATGCTATCCAAAGGTAATCAACATAAAAATAAAAGCAAAAGCAAACAACAAAAGACCAAAAAATTATTTCCTATTCTTACAAAGAAAAATTAAGCAAACCCTGAAATGATTCAGATGTTGGAATTATCATGTTTAAACTTTGAAGCAATGAGGTAAAGAACAATATGAATGAGAAAGAAAAAAATCTCAGCAGAGGAATAAAGTATCTAATTTTCAAAATAACAGAATAAAATACATTTAAAATACAAAAAAAAAATCTGAGTGATATATAAAAATGGACATAGTAGAGAAAAAACAAAAGTAAAATATCAGGAAATGAATTTTTTAAAACTAATTGTTATGTCTTTCTAGAAAACTTTCCTGGATTGGGTATTAATGGAAGATAGGTTGGGAGTTGAGGGATTGTTTATAAACTGAGAGAACACCTGGGAGTCCTGTGTTTGCATTTCAAAGGGATGAAATAAGTAGTTCTGGAAATCTTCCAGGGGGAACTAGGGTGGCTTGTTTACTCTATCCCTCACATACCAGATATGAATTTACATTCCAAAAGGTAAAATAATCAGGATTCTTCCCCTCCTGTTTCCTGGGAGACTGAGAGATTGAGTTTCTCTCCTTCTGAGGGAAAAGGGATAGTAAGTATATAAGATGTTCAATTTATATTTGCTTGGCATGGTGGTATGTCCCCCATGCATGTTTGAATGTCCATCTGGCTTCTATCACACACCCTCAGAAAGGGGAAATTGTGTGCATGAGGAAGCATTATGGTTATTGCTGTGAAGTGCTGTAAACAATTATAAATTAGAAATAACTAAATAGAACTAATAGCACAAATAATCAACCCATCCCTGCCCTGGATATACACACTGGCTTCTTCCTAATATAGTTAATTATCAGCTTTTCATGAACTTGAAGTGTAAGGGTAAAAGAAATTGAAGTAAAAGCGTAAAAGTTAAAGGGTAAAAGACCGGGTATTGTAAAGTTTCTAAGCTGTGAAGTCAGAGTTAAAATGTAAAGGACTAGGTATTGTTAGGTTTCTGTGCTACCTGCAAAACCTGAAATTTCTGTAGCTGTTAAGACAATGCTTGGAACCGCCCAGTAAACATTTCCCCCTGACTGATTGGTTGTTTAATAATTCAGGGCTCTGTGTGATCTCGCAGGGCCTAAACCAATCAGTTTGAATGTGTACCCCGTTTAGAACTGACCTATCACTCCCGCCTGACCTGTTCCCACCAATGTATGTACTAATCAAGTCTAAGAATTGTTGTTTGACTTTCCCGCGGTGTATAATGATTTGTTAAAGGAGACTGTGATGTATGTAAAATCCCCGCCCTCCCCAAAAAAGTGTACTTAAGCAGTGCTCAGCCCCTGCTCGGGGCTCTGGGCTGTTCTCCCTTCTTGAGTGGGCACGGAGCCCCAGCATGCTGGTTCAATAAATCCCCTTCTGCCAATTGCATGAGTGGTCACTTGGTGGTCTCTTTCTCCGACGCTTCGCCGGACCCTTACAGAAGAAATGGAAATACAAAAGATCCAAGCTACAGGACAAGGAAGAAAAGAGAGTATTAAAAAAATTAGAAAGCATCAGGGACATTTAGGAAAATGTCAAGGAGAACCATCAAGAGAGACAGAGACAGAAAGAATTAAATTTTAAAATTTTAAAAGAAATAATGGCCAATATTTTCCCAAAATTCATGAAAGGCATGGACTTGTGGATTAATGCAGTTCAGCAAATTCCAAGTGGACAAATATGAAGAAAGCTGTCACTAGACATTTCAAAGTCACACTACTTAAAAGCAAACAGAACATCTTGAATGTAGTGATGGTGTGCAGCAATGACTACCCCAAAATGTCAGTGTGGTTTACTATGTTAAGCTGAAGGAACTTGAGAACACAATAGAAGCAGAAAGGTATTTCTAACCATCTGTCAAATCCTGTCTTCTGAAGAGAGACATTCAACACCTTGAATGTCAGGTGTTCTGTTCCATGAACCAAGAATCAGAAGAAAAAAGTTTTGTTTTGTTCTACAACACCCACATTTTTGCCATTGGATTGTACTCTTTTTGCCCTTAAAAATACTTCCCTGCCTCTTTGGGTCTTCGTTTCTGAAGGTTCCTGTGTCATGTAAGACTTTAGTTAAAAATTTTTGTTGCACTTTTTCTCTTGTCAATTCTTTTTTGTTTGCTTGTTTTTTTGTTGTTTATATAAGTCTAAGTGATGAAATAAACTAAATAAAACTGAAGATTCTGAGCTAAACTCAGAATCTTAAGTAAGAATATATCACATTGAATATGGTTTACAGAGGGGCACATGTAAAATACTTCATTTTCCATTAATTTCTTGCAAGTTTATAATCATTAATAGCAAAACAATATCTCAAGGGGCTTAAATCATAGGTAGATCCACTACATATAACAAATATAGTAAAAAGGGTTGCAGTTGGGTGTCAAAATTGTTTACTGTAAATTTGTACATGATCTCTTGTAAAGTATTATAATAGTAATATTTATTTATTTATTTAGGTACTGGGGATTGAATCCAGTGATAGTTTAACACTGACCTTACATCCTTAGTCCCTTTTTTTTTTTTTTAAATTTTGAGACAGGTTCTTGCTATGTTGTTGAGGCTGGCTTCAAAGTTGCAATCTTCCTGCGTAAGCCCTCTGAGTTGCCAGATTATAGGCATGTGCCACTGAGCCCAGTTAATAGTAACTTCAGATATACTGTGGAAAATTAATTTACATGGTGTATATTCACAATAAAGCAATTAAAAAAAATAAACAAGAAAAAGAGATAAGAAGGGAATAAATGAATTGGAATTGAAAATTATAGAAATAATCCAAAAGAAGGTAAGAAAATGAAAATATACAAAAAAGAGACAACAAAACAAATGTTTTATACCTAAATCCAACTGTATTGATAATTACATTAGCAGCTTGGGAGGATGAGGCAGGAGGATCGCAATTTTGAGGACAGCCTCAGCAATTTATCAAGGACTTTAGCAACTCAGTGAGACCATATCTTAAATATAACTCTAGGTATAAATGGTTGGGGATGACTCAGTGGTAAAGTACTTCTGGGTCCAATTCCCAGTACACACCACAAATAAATAAAAAATTACAATTACATCAAACATCATTGAACCAAATATACCAAATGAAAGGTAGAGTTAATCAGAATAGATTTCAAAAAGCAGAACCAAAATGGAATGCTATCTACAAGAAATGAACTTTATATGTTACAATAAATATGGAAATGGAGTAAATTGGTAAAAAAAAAACGTTTCATATGAAAAGTAAGTATAAAAACACAAATTGGTACCTACGCTTATATCCAATAAAATGGACTTTAAGATAAATATTATTATTAGACAAAGACAAATTCATAAATATAAAGCTGGAAATTTATTCTTTTCATTAGGGATCTATAAATCATAATATGTATTTACCTTGTAATAGCCACAAAACACATGAAAGAGACAATAATCATAGTATGAAATCTCAAACCCTCTCCATAAATGGTAAAATTAGATAAAAAGCAACTGAGAGGCTGAACTGATAGAACTCTAACCCTTGCAAACCTAGACTTATTTGATGATTAGAAAGCACTATGCTAACAACTGGGAGCCAACTTTCCCTTCCCATGAACAGCATTCATATAGACAGGTTCAGCTAAGCTCTCATGAGTCTCATTAAACCTAAAACAGTGTTTCAGTGCATAACAGAAATCAACAATAGTAAGACATTAAGACACAGAACATTTGGAAATTAAGCAACACACTTCTCAATAATCCATAGATCAAAAAAAAAAAAAAGTAAAAAGAGAGATGCAAAATATTTTAACTGAACAACTATAAAAATACAACTTATCAAAATCTGTGTTGTAAAATTAAGAGTGCTCAGAAAGAGACTTATAAATGCTTAGAAAAGAAAATGAGTTTGGGAGTTCACGACACCATCATTAAGACCACATTCCATTCCTAACCTACCTTCTAGGAAGGATGGAAGTTGGCT
Organism: Marmota monax; assembly: GCF_021218885.2. Taxonomy (NCBI): domain Eukaryota; kingdom Metazoa; phylum Chordata; class Mammalia; order Rodentia; family Sciuridae; genus Marmota; species Marmota monax. Next base: position 267,516 of record NW_026694247.1, on the reverse strand, counting down.
TCATAAAATAGCTACTAGATTGGTTCAGGGCATATGGTCCACTTAAGGGCATTAATAAATGTTTAGTTTTTTGTTTTTGTTTTTGTTTTTAGTTTTTTGGTACTAAGAGTTGAACTTAGGGCACTTGACCACTGAGCCACACCACAGCCCTATTTTGTATTTTATATTTTATTTAGAAACAGGGTCTCACTGAGTTTCTTAGCCCTCACTTTTGCTGAGCTGACTTTGAACTCTCAATCCTCCTGTGTTAGCTTCCTGAGCCACTGGGGTTACAAGCATGTGCCAAAAGGCCTGGTTCAGTATTGTCTTTTTAAAAGAGAAATTCCCTTGTTATTCAGAAGGGACTCCAGAGAAAGAGTAAGGGTGTCTCCAGAAGTTGCTGGCAGACATCTCACAGAGTGGTGTAGCTCTCATTCTGCAAGGCAAACACCATAGATATCAGTGAGAAGATCCCAGAAAAAGGCAAAGGTGAGAGTGAGGGAGGAGTGTGGATTATTGGTGAGAAGGGGAGAAAGAAGTTGTAATAACCTGAGCCTTGTATCATCTCTCCGTTAAATCTTAAGACTAATATCTATAACTGAACTTTTTCAGTTACGTAAGCCAACATTATTGCCTAGTTCAGTCTGAGAAAGTTTTCTATTATTTATATCCAAAATATTTCTCACTTTAGTTTTGCTAATGGAGCATTTTATTTCATCTTTGTTTAATTTGGTTTTGCAAGAAGATGTAGAAGTGTTTTTCAAAAGTAATACACATAGAGGAAAAGTCTTAAAACCACTAGTGTACACTAGAATCTGTACCCACCTGAGCCAGTGCCAAGTAAGACTTCAATTCTCTCATGCCCAGATTTATGGTCTGAAAGCCTGGACATCAAGTAGGCTCATTAATTTTTATGGCTTTTTCTTTTTACCCTAGTCTCACATCACCACTGGCTTAGGTGATTGCTTTTAGGCAGAGAAATCTGATTTGCAATCCATGATCCCAGCAGGCAAAGACAGAGTTCACTCCCTGGTTAGTTAAGTTCTTAGAGAACAGGACAGGTATTTTTATTAAATCATGAACAGGTCTGAGTGGATATCCTACTCCCCACACCTGAAGCTGAGCTGACAGGATAAAATACATTTTATTAGTTCAGTTAGTACGTTGCTTGCACAGTGATCTCACAGCCATGCATATTTGCTATAAAGCTTTCTTAGTACCAGAAAGGGATTTTAATTAGACAAACTGTAACCTCTTTCCATTTATTAATTTTTTCCCTTAGGTTTGCCTTACAAAAAAAAAAAAAAAAGAGAAAAAGAAAAATCCGGGATAATTAAAACTTAAGCCAAAATAACACTCCTTTCTAATGTGTTTCCCTAAGAAAAAATGTTGACTTCTTCCTCTTGCCTTCCAGAAAATAGATGATATGGCCTCTTTTAGACACTAATTATGATAGTTACATACAATTATATTGTGAGCATGATATTTGGCACAAAGAATACACTGTAAATGGTAACTACTATTAATGTTGTTGGGTTAGTCAACGATTTGTCATTGTGACCAAAATACCTGATAAAAATGACTTTGAGGAAGAAAAGATTATTTTGGGCTCAATGTTTCAGAGTCCACGAATTGCCCACTCCATTGCTCTGAGCCCAAGTTGAAGCAGAAGATCATGGTGGAAGAACATGGAGGAGAAAACCTACTCAAGTCATGGCAGCCTGAAAACACAAGGAAAGCAAGCAAGGCACTGGAAACAAAAAGTGAACACCTAGGGTAAGCCCCCAGGGACCCACTCCCTCCAGCCACAACCTAACTGCCAGTTAGTCCATTAAAATTATCAATCCATCAAATGGATTAATCCACTAATTAGGTTTACAGCTTGCAAAATCTAACCATTTTACCTCCTGCATTAACACAGGAGTTTTGGGGGAACCCTCATATCCAAATAGTAACAGTTGGATACTACATATTATTTAACATCTAGCTTTATATAATTTGTCTTTCTTTTCCTGATATGTATCCTATTTTTAAATGGAATATGAATCTTGAATGAAAACATTAATGAAAAAGAGAAGACTTATTATGACCAATATCATCTGGTAACTTTATCCCTTTGGCCTTTGATGCTGATGAATGGACTCATGAGGAGCATTACTCATAGGGTTTGCATGTTGGGCAGGTTTTAGAACCAGACTGGGAATTCGAGAATTAGGCTAAAAGTCTCCCCACACATAGCCACACACATACAAAAGCATAGTTAAATAAGACTACTAATCTCTAATAGCCTCTTCATATCTACAGTCTCCTCTTTATAGTAGTATTTGCATAATTCAAGTAAAGTAGAAGATTTGAAAGACTTAGGGAAAAACATTATACAAAAATCATGAAGAATAATAATTATTTAAAAATCAAGTCTTATCTCCTTGATAATATCAGATGGAGGAGAAAACTAAGATGATAGTAAGTAAATAGCTAGAAATAGTTTTTTGAGAAATGATTCTCATTTTGATGTGTGCTTCATTTTTTAGGTAAAAGTCAAACTATAATAATTAATTTTGGGATCTTGTGTTTAATAAGACTACCCAAAAAATTTTAAGAGTTCCTGCATTGTTGCCAAATCTTTAGTTCAACTAATTTTTTACTTAAATTTTTTTTCCTTAATTTTCAAGATTTACAGATTGATGTGATTTTGGCTACTTCTAAGAGACTAATAATGCATTTTGAATTTTCTGTTTCAATGCTTTATCAAGCACATCAGCCCAAAGGGTAAACATAATACCTGGACATGCAGTGACAATTAAAACAATATCTAAACCAACCTATAGACAATATAGTCAAAGAACTCCATACACTGGCAATTCAAAAAACATGGAATAATTTATTGTTAAGTAGTAAGCAGAGACATATGATATGCTATTAATTTCTATTTTGGGGAATCCATGAAAGAGAAGTTGTAGAAAAGATGCACAAAGAAAAAAATGTGATTCCTAAGGAAAATATTCTTAAATCTCCAAGTTAACTAATATATATATATATATATATATATATATATATATATATATATATATATATATATATATGTATTCTTAAAAAGATCTATAATCAAGAATGCTAAATTCTTGATTAAAGAATTCTATACTAAAAAGAATTCAATACTAAAAAGAATTCAAAATATACTGAAAGAATCACATATTTCAAATAATGTTTTTCTGAATAAATATTCAGATAAATATTTTCAGTTCTTCTTTGAACAGAAATATTTGTCAAAAGTAACTACAGAGAGCAAAAGGATCAGAATCTTTTGGAGATTTGTGTATCTTGCTGTTTGTCAGCCTTTATCATTGTGTAGAATGCCTTTTAAAAATTGAAATGGAAAGGGTGAAGAAAGAGAGATAAGAGAGAAGGAATTGTGATGGATGTCATCTCTGTGTACTCCTAGGTAACAAAAGACAAAGACCCTCAATACTTTTTTTTTTATATGACACATATCTCCTTTGTATTATTTCCCCTTTTGCCACTCTGTGCACATTTTTTAATATATATATATATATATATATATATATATATATATATATATATATATATATAGTTTCAGAGAGGAAAGACAATACCATTTTCCTTAGAAGTAATTTCCCCTGGCTGCCTACTCAACCTCTTTCTCATGACACATAAGAAACTGTATCAACAGTGGCAGTCCTTAACCCCTAAAAGGCATAAAAATTGACATTTAAGTGGCCTTTTAACATTTTACTATTCAATTAGCCTGCTGCAATCAGTGTATTCCTGACTGGGTGGTATGCTGGGAGCAATCCAGCAAAAAAGGTGGAAACAGCCAGATTCAGATGGGGTTATGACCTAGGAAACAAAATTTTCAGTACATTTTCGTGCTGTCAGGGGTTAGTAGCTCAAATCATCAAGAAAGAAGACTGAGAAGAAAAACGTATACTTGCTGCATTAGTTACCCAAGGGCTCCCATTGAGGGGATCCTAAATGTTTTCCACGAATACAATGTGTCTCCAAATACATTGTCTTTGTTCTTGGTGTTAAATCCACTCTTGTATCTCTTACTCAAAAAGGGACATTATTTTATGTGTAAATTGATGAGACTGGAGTTATAATAGAATCTTCAATACGTAGTGAACTTACAAGAGGTCATAAAGTGTTCCTTATTTAAGGCTCTGTTACAGAGATTTAAACCACTCTACCCAGGTCATTAAAATAAATTTACAGGACTACATGATGGACCCTTCACTCTCTATATTATAAAGATAATAAAGATTGACCCTCTGGGCCAGTGCAGTGGCACACAACTGTAATCCCATTGGTTCAGGAGGCTGAGGCAGGAGCATCGTGAGTTCAAAACCAGCCTCATCAACAGCAGGGCTCTAGCAACGTGGGGAGACCCTGTTTCTAAATCAAATACAAAACAGGGCTGGGAATGTGGTTCAGTGGTTGAGTGCCCCTGAGTTCAATCCCCAGTATCACTCCTGTCCCCCAAAAGATTGACCCTCTGCCATGATATTTCTTTGATGTTGGTGGACAACAAGATGTTAGCAGATAAAACACAAACATTGGCCTGACTTATGTTTCTGTAATTAGGTTTGTTCTTTTACCCTCCTGACGTTGTTATGAAAAGAAAATGCCTCATCTAAATAGTTGCTCCATGTGACTTCCATGTGATTCACCTGGAGAAGATCCCAGTCCCAATCAGCAGATCTAGCTGGATCACAGACACTTAGAAAATAAATACTTATTACTGAATGTTCTTAAAGATGTTGGGTTGTTTAATACATAGCGAGGCATTTAAGAACTTACGCAATTATTTTAAGGGCTGAAGGAACTGGTTCTGGGTCAAACCCTAGGAATGACTTCACAAAACCTAACTGGCAAACTCACAAGGAAACTGCTCTTTCTGATCCAACTCAGTTGCTACAGGAATCAGTGACTCAAATATTATACCATCTTAGTCATCATACAGAGCCTAGGAACTCAAGCCCCAACTATTAGGTTCAAGAAAACATTGCTGCAGTTTTCTTCTTCCCACTCATTAACTTGAGTTCCAAGGTCATATCAAGTGAGTGCTATGATTGATGGTTCTTCAACATCATTGCAAAGCCTACTGAAAAGGAGTCCAGTATGGTGTGACTTAGTAATATAATAAGAGCAAGCAGTCATAGTGAAAGACACTAGCAGGAACAAACAACAAAAGGTGGGGAGCAGTTCAGGATTCTATACTGCTGGATTCATAGTAACTTACATGAATTATCAGGTGGAATGTAGTCTTCACAGAAGAACCTAATGAAAAGGCCAATTCATCTCAGTGGTTACTATTAGAACAAAAAAAGTTGGGAGAATAGAACCTAATGCTTATATACAGAGAGATAAATTCACTTGAATTGTCCTAAATAACATGTGTGGGAGTTGTAGGCTAATATAATATCCTGGCATGATTAAAGAAAAAGCAACTATGTAACATCAAACCTCACTTGAATTGAAGGCTAGAAAGAATTAAGTTAGTCAATAGATGACATTCATTATCTCAAGCAAGACAGGACCTACTTCTTTCAAGAATCTGTGAACAGATTATACTCAATGTTACAATTCCCAAGTTATTTGCATGCTCATTAAAATTTGTTCAATTGAATTCAGCTAGATTAAAAGCGCTTTGTGGTAAACCAACATAGATACACACACACACACACACAAACATGTGCAAGCATGCACACATTTTTATCTATTGTTTTACACAGTAGAAAATGATGACGAACTATCTTGAAAAATGTTCCATGATTAATGGAATTGGCATGATTAATGGAAAATGGAGATGTTCAATTTTTTACCATTTTTTATCACTGTGATATCAGTTGTCTACTATGTACTCTGAACATTTATTTATGTTTGAGTAGGAGTGGGGCCATCAACCCAGCCCACGACACAGGAATTTTTGTGAGAATAACAATAGATAATTCCTGTATACACTTGCAATTTTTAAAGTACTATAGTCATATGAATTATGTCAGGATGATTAGTGTTAGCCTAATTTGGCAAAGGAAAATGTCACATTTGTAAATATTTCTAAGTCAACAAAGCCAACAGTGGACAGGCTAGGTTCATTTGTTGCTATGGTGATGCATTTCAGGTAGATGAATTTGGTTAAAAAAAAATTCCATGAGCTGATTTTCTTTCAATTGGGATGTTTTTTTCTTTTCATAATGCATGCCTTATTATAGAATTCTATCTACCATAAAGGTTTTAATCATCAACATGGTAAAATTCATCACAGATTAAAAAAGGTTACTAAATATATTATTGGATCTAGTTAAATATTATCTCTACTAAATTTTATATGAACATCAATAGAGTTAATTTGTATGTTCATTTATGGTAATATACAACAACACTTCATACTAAGTTTTACTATTAGCCCTTTATATGTATAAATTTTTGTCTATCTTTACTATCTTAGTAAATCCAAATCAATTCTTAAAAGTAAAATGAATACCCTTGCTTACAATCTTCTCCACTAACATTATCATATTATTCCTTTGTACATAGATATTCAGATATCAAACCTAAGAATATATCCTAGCTCTGCAAGACCTTATACAGTAAATACGTAAGTTTTTTTTTTCTATTTTTGTATATTAGAAAAAAAAACCTGAATAAAAACTCATATTCAACAGAGCAGATCTGTGATAAACTGTGGCTAAAACTCTTAAATCAGAATAACTGAATCAAAATCATCCCTATTATATCTCCAATTTCTATTTTTCCTGAAATCTTGTATCATAAAACTCATTCAAATCAAACATGTTAGTTTTCATGGGTATCTCCCATTCAAAAATATATGATAATATTTTTTAAAAAGCCATTTTGGTACATTTGCCTTTTTTTTTGTTGTTCCCTTCCTTCATTCCACCCTCTTTTTGAAAAAAAATGAATCATCTTTTCTGTATTGATTTTACATTGATTGGTGCATTTTTGCTGAAGAATGTTGCCATATATCTTATTACCTCTTAAAATATACAAGGAACTCTACTAACACAGGAGGAAAACAAACAAACAGTAACCTGCTTAAAAAGTAAACAAAGAATTTAAATACACAATTTTTTCCAAAGAAGACATAAAAAGGACAACAAATATATAAAAATATGCAAAACATTAATAATCATTCATGGAGATATAAACCAAAACTTTACTGAGATATCACTGCAATCCCGTTAGCCTAGGTATTATCAAAAGGAGGAGGAGGAAAAGGAGAAAAAGAAGGAGGAGGACGAGAAGGAGGAGGAGAGGAGGAGAAGAGGAGGAGGAGGAGGAGGAGGATGAGGAGGAGGAAGGTGGCGGCAGAGGAGGAGGAGGGGAGGAGGAAAAAGAAGGAGGAGGAGGAGGAGGAGGAGGAGAGGAGGAGGAGAGGAGGAGGAGGAGGAGGAGAGGAGGAGGAGGAGGAGGAGGAAGGAAGGAAGGAAGGAAGGAAGGAAGAAGAAGAAGGAGGAGGAGGAGGAGGAGGAGGAGGCAGAGGAGGAGGAGGGGAGGAGGAAAAGGAAAGAGGAGGAGGAGGAGGAGGAAGTAGAAGAAACAGTGTTGGCAAGGAAGCAGAGAACAGGTACCCTGTGTTTGCTGTGGCAGCACATATACTAAAATTGGAATAATATATAGAAGATTAGTATGGCACCTGTGCAAAGATGACATGCAAATTCAAGAAATATTCCATATTTTTTTCAATGGAGAGCACCACCAATAGACTAGACCACTTGAAAGACAGAGTTTTAGGTAATGAAGACAAAATATGTAGTCTTGAAAATAAAGTTGACCTTGGAAAAAAGATGTTAAGACACCATGAACAGAACATCCAATAAATAAGAGATAATCTGAAAGGACTGAATTTATCAAGATTAATAAAGGCTCAGAGACACAAACTAAAGGTATGCACAACTGTTTCAATGAAATAATATGAAAAATTTTCCCAATCCTAAAGAATGAAAAGATAAATAAATACAGAAGCTTGAGGTTCACTAGATATAAAAAATTATAAAAGTCACACACCAAGACATATATTTTTTAAAATTTGTTCTAATTAGTTATACATAACAGTAGAATATATTTTGACACATCATAAATAGAGTATAACTTCTCATTCTTCTGGTTGTACATGACAGAGTTGCATAGATCATGTAATAATATATGCACTTAGGGTAACAATGTCTGATTAATTCTACTATCATTCTTACCCCTACAATCCCAACCCTTCCTTAACTCCCCTCTGTGTATTCCAAACTAGCACTACTCTACCCCTCCCCGCTTATTGTGAATTAGCATCCGCATATAATAGAAAACATTCAGCCTTTGGGTTTGGGGGATTGGTTTATTTTGCCTAGCATGATATTTTTCTGTTCCTTTCATTAGCTGGCAAATGCCATAATTTTATTCTTCTTTAAGGCTAAGTGATATTCCATTGTGCATATATGCTATAATGTCTTTATCAATTCATTTGTTGAAGGGACCCTGGGTTGGTTCCATAGTTTAGCTATTGTGAATTGAGCTACTATAAACATTTGATATGACTGTGTCACTGTAGTATGCTGATGTTAAGTTCTTTGGGGATAAACCAAGGAGCAGGATAACTGGATCAAATGGTAGTTCCATTCTCCCTTTTCTGAGCAATCTCCATACTGTTTTCTAAAGTAGTTGCACCAATTTGCAATCCCACCATCAATGTATTCATGTACCTTTCCCCCACATCTTCACCAACATTTCTTTTTTGCTTATATTCTTGATAATTACCATTTTGACTGGAGTGAGATGGAATCTCAGATTAATTTTAATTGGTATTTCTATAATTACTAGAGATGTTGAACATTTTTTTCATATATTTGTTGATGAGTTGTATTTCTTCTTCTGTGAAATGTCTGTTCAGTTGTTCTTTAGCCCATTTATTGATTGTGTTATTTATTTGTTTATTGGTATTATGTTTTTTGAGTTCCTTATATATCCTAGAGATTGCTCTATCTGAGGTGCATATGGTAAAGATTTTCTACCATTCTGTAGGCTCTATCCAAGACACATTATTATGAGAATGCTTAAGATACAGAATAAAAATGTAATTTAAAAGGCTTTCAGAGAAAATGAACAGGTCACATTTTAGGGAGACCAGTCTAGATCTCAGCTGATTTCTCAACTCAGACCTTCAAAGTTAGGAGGGCTTCAAATAATACATACCAAGCTCTGAAAGAAAATGGATGCCAGCCAAAAATATTATACCCAGCAAAATTAAGCTTCAGAATTGATGATGAAACAGAAATCTTCCATGAAAAACAAAAGTTAAAAGAATTCACAACCAGAAACCCTACACTACATAACATTCTCAATAAAATACATTATGATGAAGACATGAAAAATAAAAGTGAAAACCAGAAAAGAGAGGAACTACACTAGAAAATTTGTCAATCAAAGGAGAAACAAATTGAAAGAAAAAAATGATAAATAAATAGAAATGACAGGGAATAAAAATCATTTCTAAATAATAACATTGAATGTAAATGGACTAAATTCTTTAATCAAAAGATGAGATTAAAAAACAAGACACATCAGTATGCTGTCTACAAGAGACTCACCTCAAAGGCAAAGACAGTCACAGACTGAAGGTAAGTGGATGGTTAAAAATATATCCTTCACATAGATCCCACAAACAAGCAGGAATTTCTATCCTTATATCAGATAAAGAGAACTGCGAGTCAAATTTAATAAGAAGAGATAAAGAATGACATTTCAGGGCTGGGGATATACAACCATTCCAAACTCATCCTATGAAACTAATGTCACCCTGATACCAAAACCAGACAAAGACACATCAAGGAAAGGAAACTTCAGACCAATATCCCTCATAAACATAAATGCAAAAATTCTTAATAAAATAATGGCAAATCTCATATAAAAACATATTTTAAAAAGATGGTGCACCATCATCAAGTGGGCTTTATCCCTGGGATGCAAGTTTGGTTCAGCATACTTCTGTAATCAATAAATGTAATTCATCACATCAATAGACTTAAAAGCAAGAACAATAATCATCTCAATAGATTCAGAAAAAGCATTTGACAAAATACAGCACCCCTTCATGTTCAAAACATTAGAAACACTAGGAAAAGTAGGAAAATACCTCAACATTGTAAAAGCTATCTATGATAAGCCCAAGGCCACTTAACATCATTCTAAGTGGACAAAAATGAAAGCATTCCTTCTAAAAACTGTATCAAGACACCACTGCTACTCAACATAGCCCTTGAAATTCTATATAAAGCAATTAGACAGAGGAAAGAAATTAAAAGGATATGAACACGAAAAGAAGAACTAAAACTGTCACTATTTGCAATTCCATATTTAGAAGACCCAAAAGTACTTCAATAGTAAACTTCTAGGACTCATAAATTAATTCAATAAAGTAGCAGGATATAAATTTAACACCTATAAATTAAATGCATTCCTATATATCACTCATGAATCAATTGAAAGAGTAATTAAGAAACCCATCCCATTCATAATAGCCTCAAGGAAAATAAAACGTTTGGGAATTAAACTAACAAAAGAGGTGAACGATGTCTACAATGAAAAATACAGAACATTGAAAAAAAAAGCTGAAGAAGACCTTACATAATGGAATGAGTTCCCATGTTCTTGGATAGGCAGGATTAACATTGTCAAAATGGCCGAACTACTAAAAGTGCTATACAGACTTAATGAAATTACTACTAAAATTCCAATGATGTTATTCCTAGAAATTGAAAAAATAGTCATAAAATCCACTTGGAAATATAAAAGGCTTAGAATAGCCAAAGCAATTCTCAGCAAGAAAAGTGAAGTTGGAGACATCACAATACAGGTCCTAAAGTTATACTACAGAGCCCTAGTAACAAAAATGGCATGATATTGGCATCAGAACCAACATGTAGGCCAATGGTACATAATAGAAAACACAGAAACAAATCCAAATAAATACATTTATCCCACAGTATACAATGGTGCCAAAAACAAATGGTGCTGGGAAAACTGGAAATCCATATATAGCAAAATAAAATAAAACCCCTATCTTGCAACCTGCACAAAACTGAAAATGGATCAAGGATGTAGGCATTAGCCCAGAGGCCCTGAGCCAATTAGGAAAAAAGTAGATCCATATATCTATCATGTTGACTTAGGTACTGAATTCCTCAAAAAGACTCCTAAAGTGCAAGAAGTAAACTCAATAATTAAGAAATGGGATGGTATCAAACTAAAAAAAGCTTCTTCACAGCAAAGAAAACAATCAAAAACAAAATGGCGATATTACCAAAAGTTCTCTATAGGTTTAATGCAATGCCAATCAAAATCCCAACGGCATTTCTTGTAGAAATAGAGAAAGCAATCATGAAATTCATATGGAAAAACAAAAGACCCAGAATAGCAAAAACAATGCTAAGCAGGAAGTGTGAATCAGGCGGTATAGCGATACCAGACTTCAAACTATACTACAGAGCAATAGTAACAAAAACAGCATGGTACTGGTACCAAAACAGGAGGGTGGACCAATGGTACAGAATAGAGGACACAGAAACCAATCCACAAAACTACAACTACCTTATATTTGATAAAGGGGCTAAAAGCATGCAATGGAGGAAGGATAGCATCTTCAACAAATGGTGCTGGGAAAACTGGAAATCCATATGCAACAAAATGAAACTGAATCCCTTTCTCTCGCCATGCACAAAAGTGAATTCAAAATGGATCAAGGAGCTTGATATCAAATCAGAGACACGCCGTCTGATAGAAGAAAAAGTTGGCTACGATCTACAGTCGGTGGGGTCGGGCTCCAAATTCCTCAATAGGACACCCATAGCACAAAAGTTAATAACTAGAATCAACAAATGGGACTTACTCAAACTAAAAAGTTTTTTCTCAGCAAAAGATACAATAAGAGAGGTAAATAGAGAGCCTACATCCTGGGAACAAATCTTTACTCCTCACACTTCAGATAGAGCCCTAATATCCAGAGTATACAAAGAACTCCAAAAATTAGACAATAAGAGAACAAACAACCCAATCAACAAATGGGCCAAGGACCTGAACAGACACTTCTCAGAGGAGGACATACAGTCAATCAACAAGTACATGAAAAAATGCTCACCATCTCTAGCAGTCAGAGAAATGCAAATCAAAACCACCCTAAGATACCATCTCACTCCAGTTAGATTGGCAGCCATTATGAAGTCAAACAACAACAAGTGCTGGCGAGGATGTGGGGAAAAGGGTACACTTGTACATTGCTGGTGGGACTGCAAATTGGTGCAGCCAATTTGGAAAGCAGTATGGAGATTTCTTGGAAAGCTGGGAATGGAGCCACCATTTGACCCAGCTATTCCCCTTCTCAGTCTATTCCCTAAAGACCTAAAAAGAGCATGCTACAGGGACACTGCTACATCGATGTTCATAGCAGCACAATTCACAATAGCTAGACTGTGGAACCAACCTAGATGCCCTTCAATGGATGAATGGATAAAAAAAATGTGGCATTTATACACAATGGAGTATTACTCTGCATTAAAAAATGACAAAATCATAGAATTTACAGGGAAATGGATGGCATTAGAGCAGATTATGCTAAGTGAAGCTAGCCAATCCCTAAAAAACAAATGCCAAATGTCTTCTTTGATATAAGGAGAGTAACTAAGAACAGAGTAGGGTCGAAGAGCATGAGAAGAAGATTAACATTAAACAGGGATGAGAGGTGGGAGGGAAAGGGAGAGAGAGGGGAAAATGCATGGAAATGGAAGGAGACCCTCAGAGTTATACAAAAGTACATACAAGAGGAAGTGAGGGGAAGGGGAAAAATAATATAAGGGGGACAAACGAATCTCAGTAGAGGGAACAGAGAGAGAAGAGGGGAGGGGAGGGGAGGGGGGACAGTAGAGGATAGGAAAGGCAGCAGAATACAACAGACACTAGTATGGCAATATGTAAATCAATGGATGTGTAACTGATGTGATTCTGCAATCTGTATATGGGGTAAAAATGGGAGCTCATAACCCACTTGAATCAAATTGTGACATATGATATATCAAGAACTATGTAATGTTTTGAACAGCCAACAATAAAAAATTTAAAAAAAAAAATGTAAAAAGAGAGCCTACAGAATGAGAGAAAATCTTTGCCACTTGCATCTCAGAATATTAATCTCTAGGATATACAAATAACTCAAAAAACTTAACACCAAAAAAATAAATAAATAAGCATATCAATAAATGCACAAAGAAACTGAACAGACATGTTAAAGATGAAAAAATATGATTGGTCAATAAATATATAGAAAAATATTCAACATCACTAGGAATATTGAAATTCAAATTAAAACTACACTGATATTTCATCTTACTCCAGTGTAGCAACAACCAAGAATACAAGTAATAATAAATGTTGGTGAGAATGTGGGGGAAAAGGTACATTGATGGTGGGATTGCAAATTGGTGCAACCACTTGGAAAGTAGTATGGAGATTCTTCAGAAAACTTGGAATAGAACCACCATTTTACCCTGTCATTCCATGCCTTAGCATATACCCAAAGGACTTAAAATCAGCATACAATTTTGATGCAGCTATATCAATTTTCATAGCAGCTCAATTCACAATTACTAAGCTATAGAACCACTGGAGATGCCCTTCAACAAATGAATGGACAAAGCAATACACAAAGGAATATTACTAAGCCATAAAGAAGAATAAAATATTGGCATTTGTGATAAATGGATGTAACTGGAGACAATCATGTTAAGTGAAAAAAGCCAATCACAGAATACCAAAGGCTGAATGTTCTCTCAGATATGCACATACTAATACACAATGGAGGAGGGGAAGAACAGAAGTTCATATATTAGACAAAGGGGATTGAAAGAAAGTGAGGGGGTTATGGCAATAGGAAAGACAGTAGAATGTATCAGACATAACTTTTTTATGTTTATGTACGTCTGACTCGTGTAACTCCACAGCATATACAACCACCATAATGGGAAGGTATACTCCATCCATGTATAATATGTCAAAATACATTCCACTATTATGTATAATTAAAAAGAACTAATAAAAAATAACTAGTATCCTTGCCCATTGATGAAAATATAAATATTTAAAGTGATATAGTACTATAAAATGTCATTCAACAATTTCTCTAGTAATAACAATAAAATAGAACCACATGTGATTATTAATCCCACTTCTGGATATTTCCTTGAAAGATCTGAACTCATGAGTTTGAGAAGGTACTGTGTTTATTTTAGTATTTTTCACAATAGTAAATATATGAAAAATAACTCCAATCAATGAATAAATGGATAAATAAAATGTTGTATGCACACACATGTGCATGCACGTGACTACAATGGAATATTACTCCCACCTTAAATAAACAAGTAAATTCTGTCCCATGTGACATCCCAGATGAACCTAGAAGACACTTAGGAAAGTGAAGTAAGCCAGTTGCAAAAGTTCCAACACTACATGATTCTACCAGTAGGAAGGTATTAAAACTTCCAGACTCAGAGAAAGATAAGAGAAACATAAGGTAGAGTGGTGCTTACCTTGGGCTGGGAGGACAGATAAATGGTGGGCTGCTGCTCAACAGGATTAGAGTTTCAATGATCAAGATGTGTAAGTTCTGTTCTCAGGACCCGAAGTACAACTTTGTGTCTGTAGATAGCAGTGTAGCATTGGGCATTCAGAAATTTTTAAAGAGGGTGGATACTGTGTTAAACATTCTTATTACAATAAAGGAAAATAATTCAAAAAAATTTGACTCATAAATACTAACAAATTGAATCCCTACTTAATGAGAATAACTAAAACCTAATGTGTGATAAAAACGTTAATTTATTATCTTAATATTTTTTATTATTCTGATATAAGATCTTTATATTTTTATATTGTACTAATTTCATCTTTGTTTTATTATTTCCTTACAAAATTTATAGAAGCCTTATATTGCTTCTTATATTTTATTTTTTTTATAACTTTTTTGTTTACTTTGTATTTATGTTGTTTTATATTCTGAAAAAATATATTTTTATATCTAAATAATTAAATACGTACCTCAACACCATGTACTACATTAGTCTTTTTTTTATTGGTTGTTCAAAACATTACAAAGCTCTTGACATATCATATTTCATACATTAGATTCAAGTTGGTTATGAACTCCCAATTTTACCCCAAATACAGATTGCAGAATCACATCGGTTACACATCCACATTTTTACATAGTGCCCTATTAGTCTTTTAGCCACTGTTTTTAAATGTCACCTTTATGCTGCTGTTTGGATGTACACTTGATTAACATTTTGGTTCTTTTCACCTGTTTCGTTAATTTTATTCTTTCTTTTACCACCTACATACTACAAATATCTCTATTTGGCTGCCTGGTAGAACAAATATCCTTCACAATTCTTTAAATATTTTCTTTAATGTGTATGTTTCCCCTAAATATGAACTCACTACTCTACCTAAAGAATCACATAGAAAGATGTCTTTACATGGAAGACATGTACCTATGCAATCTACTCAATGGAGTGACGGATCTCTTCTTTTCCATGCTCCCATTAATCCTAGAAAACATTTCCTGGAAAATATTCTTTTATGGATGAAGATTTCAATACTGTGTGTTTGTCCTTAGAAGCAGATTAGAAATAAGGACACTATCCCCACTCCTAGCACAACCATGCAACATTTGTGACTGGCACGTTTATTATTTAAGACTGTGCTCTGTAAGAAGCCTTTTATGTAAACAGAAAAAAAAAAAATAGTGATCTTCCTTTGTAACACTCCTGACTAGGAATAAAGGCTGTCTCCAGTTTTTTATTTACTCTGTAAACTGTAGTTTATGCCTAAATCAAACTTTTGGTTCATGAATGTTAAATGAATAAATATTTTTATGAATCCAAAAGAAAGAAGGTTTGATATTAAAATAAATTTTTATGTTAATTATTTTCTTGACTCTCAGGTAGACTGGGCAAGTGAGGGTGGAAGATTCTATTAGTCTGATGTCAGATGAGAAAAATAAGACTTGGTAAGATTAAGTGAAATGAATTAGGTCATACTTCCAATAAAGGGAAGAACTGGGATTCTGTACCACATGTGCACAATATCATTGCTGTTCAACAAATGAACAAACAAATGCTCATATCTAACAGAAGAAAAAGGATATTTTAAAAATATATTTTAATTTGTACATGATTAAACATAGAATAGTTTTTAATCAAGATTTGCCACTGTTATATTTTTATCTTTTTCTTTTTTTCTTTAGTTATACATGACAGTAGAATCTATTTTGCTATATTTACACAAGCATGGAATATGTCTTATTCTAATTAAAATCCCAGTCTCATGGATGTGCACAATGTTTAGATGCATTGTAGTATATTCATTTATGTACATAAGAAAGTTGTGTCAGATTAATCCATCAGGGAGGTGGACATGATCAATGTAGTGTATCCACAGACAAAAATGTAACAGTGAATCCCAGGAATTGGTAAAATTAGTATGTGCTAATAAAAATATAAATTTTCTTGGATGTCAAATCATTTCTTTTCCAACTTAGATTTTCCTATATGTATTATACTTATGTTTCCAAATTGAAATCAAGTAAGTTCTTAACTATTTTTAGTGAGCATGTAAAGAATTCTTTTTTCCTTGAACTCTGATATATATGTCAGAAGTCTTCTATTTTTGTTCATAATGTAGCATCCCATACTTTTCTAAGAAATACTATTAAAACTTTGTTGAAGAGTATTTTCCAAGATTTAATTCAACAAACACTGAGAGAGATAAAGTGCATTTCATATTCACATATCAGAATGCATAATAAAACATTGAATTTTTCTTCAACTTCCATAAAATAATGAATGGTACTTCAGACAGGCAATGCAGACTTTGGGAGGAAATGAGGAAAAGATATCATGTAATTAATTCTATCATACTTTATATAATTTTCCTAACAATATACTTACAGAATTGAAATAGGAATCCAGTCCTATAACTTTTATATTTAAAGGAACTAGGATAATTTATATAGGGGAGTAGTAATTTAAGAATATTTAAATAAGAAATGATAATTCACTGGGCTCAAGCAACCTCTTCTTCAACATTCTCATGATCAAGTGATGATTTAGCAAAGAGGACTAACTTGTAGCACTTTTTTTGAGGCTTCTTTACAATATGACACATAGAGTAAAATATATACAATAAAATATATATAAATATATAAAAATAAAAATATATAAAATAAAAATATATACAATATAACACATAGAGTAAAATAAAATATGTATTATTGAATATGTAATATACATGTATATTATTGAACTCAAGCATTCTCCACCATTAAGCTGGATCCCTACCACTTTTTGTTTTATTTTGAGATGTGGTCTTGCTGTGTTGTGGAAACTGGCCTCAAACCTCTGATCCTCCTACTTTAGCCTCCTGATTGGCTAGAATTACAAATGTGCACCACCACTCCTGGCATATATTTCTTATATTCATTTTCATTTCCTCTCTTTCTTTCTTGTTAAATCTTTGGCCTGTCTATATTGCATTCTGGGAAATATCTACAACCCTGGGAAGTTGTGATGTCCCAGTTGGGAGTTCAGTGCAAAGAAAATACTGCCCCTTTAGAGTGACTTAGAGTTTTCAAGGCAAATCATGGTGATAATGACTTGGGACAATTGACTTATCTAAAGTTCACCTGATTAAAAAGCTGGCAGGGATTCCTTGTAAAGTCTCATTTGGAATGTAAGGAATATGTTCATACACCTACAACGGATAGCTCTTCATCACTCTTGAATTGTTAATTTTCCATTTTTAAATAATAACTGTAAAATAGATAAAACCATGAGATTTATGCAGATATAAGTATGTGGAGAAGATTTTATTTCATTCGCAATTACTGAAGAAGATAGTAAAGTGTTATAAAAAATTCAAAGGACAATTCTAACAAAGGTATGTTAAAACTATGCAAAGAAGTGTGTGAGTCAATCAAAAATTGGAATAATTTATATTAAGAAAGAAAAATCAATAGAACCTCCATTGGAGATTATTTATTTGCATATCATACAAAATTAATTTATAGTAGACTTCCAAAATAGTAACATAGCTCCAAGCAATGAAATTCTGGAATCAACAATATAGAAGAATGAAAAACACTGCATAATTTTCCATTGGTGGCATCCAGTAATTTTTTTTTCTAATTCCAAATTTACTTAACACTTGTTTATATCACTTAGCATAAAACCTTAAACATTTTTGAATCTCTATGACTCTCTTTAAAAGGTTCTCTAATTGTAAGAATTCCATGAATATGTTTTTCTACACCACCAAAGACCCAGAGTGTGATTTATAACCATTGCCAACTTTAGTTCACATCAAGTTATATTTTAAATTTTTAGGGAATTATCTCAGTAGAATGAATAATCACCAAAAATTTATTTCTCAATCCTAGTTTTATCCTAAACTGTTTGATGATGTCTGTTGAATTCTTGGATATTTGCAGCACAAGGCTCTTGTTTCTATGACATCATTTAAGATTAGCTCTTTGACGAATTTACTTTTTGTTCTTTTGCCTGTAATTGCTAAATATCAGTATCCCTCAAGTGTCTACTTGAAACTGTTAATTCATTTATTTAATTTACCCTGTATTGTGATTTTACCAAATGGTAAATCTTTGACCATTATTAATAGCTCTGAAATATTTGTGCAGATCCCTCTAGGAGACAAGTAAATCATTCTGAATTTCATATTTAGTAGAACACTTTTTAAATGAAAACCACTACAATCTGCAAGCATGCCATATAGGTACTCATTCTAGAGTCTGGTTTTGGATTTACTGTCATCCAATATCATGCAAAGTTTTAGTGAACTAGGTGATGTTACAGAACTAGTAGCTGGGGAATATTTTAATATATTATTTCTAATTTTTAATATTTATCATTGTTCAAGTAGATTACATGAAATAGAATCTAGGTAAATGTACCCAGAGTTTCATTCCAAGAGGCTGTTAATTAATGAAATGTAATCAAGACAGTCACTGTTTATATGTCTAAGGATTACTGGGTATCAATATAAGAAATTATTACCTGAGAACATTTTTTCTTTAGGAAATATTATATCTGCACAAGTATTGTATTTTTTTGTTGTTGTTGTTGTTCAAAGACTTGTGTTGATATATTGATAAATATGACAATATAAAAATCAAAAGAATATAGATTCTACAATGTAATAGTTAAGCAAAATAGAGGATTTAAATCATGTGAAATAAGTATATATGTATCTGTTCATATTTTTAGATATTTAGATGTTTATGTGGTGGTGGAGGATGGTGAGAAGAGTATTTATACTCTATCCTAATGTACAGTTTCCCTCGTGAAACAATAGAGAAGAATCAAATATAATTATTTTAAGTGTAAATTTTCTTTAGGAAGATTTTATAAATATTACTTTTTAAATAATAAAATAAAAAATAATAAAAGAAAAGAATTCCAGAATATTAAAAACTGAATGAACTATAACCATTAAAATTTAACTGATGGAGGTATATTTATTAAAGGAGCATAAAATAAAATAACTAATTTAGAGACAAATAGATCTGTTGCAATAAAAAGTTATTTCAAATATAAATCTCACTATGAAAAATATATCCCCTCAAACACCTAATGCCATGCCCTATGCAATAAGTGAAGCAAAATGATATATTAATATTAAAACTAATATGGGGAATGCAAAAATATACATGACAATAAAAATAAAATAAGAATACCTTATCAAACTGGACAGAAACATTAAGCATAAGTGGTTTTTAATTTTATATTGCAAAAAGATAAAATCCACAGAGAAAGGTTGAAAATCAAGAGTGATTCTGAATGTAATAAAGATACCATGTAATTAAGTTAAGTAATGCTAACTAATGACATTATTGGCAGTCATTAAAATCATTTGTTGTGATTGTGTGACACAGGAATGGCTGAACTTAATGTAAGATTTTACAACTACTCTCCTTTAATCTATGCAACATAAATTAATGTTGGTTTTATTGTTCTCTTTTGCAAGTAAAAACAAGGAATGTTTTATGATTTGAACAAGTTCAAAAACCTAGAAAATGATAGACCATGGATTCAAAGCTAGTCTTGCAATACTTCAAAGCCCTAAAGTTAGTCAAAGTATCCTATAACTTAACCAGACATACAGATAAATGCAATTTACATGAGAAATTATCTCATATAACAATTACACTCATTGATAGATCACATTAGAGAAAAACAACTATGCTGGGCACAGCAGCACATGCCCGTTTTTTTAAACAGGAGGAAGTAACATAGTGAGATCCTATCTCAATATGAAAATAAAAATGTCTGGGTAATTTAGTCATAGGTCATCTGCATCCCAGGGTTCAATCCCCAGTACCAGGAAAAAAAAAAACTAAAAATTAATTAACCAACAAACCAAATAACAAACATGAAATAGAGAATCCATCGAGAATCCAAAAAATGTAACTGATAAATGCCTATTGGTTGTCCAATCTGTCTTTTATGGGTAGCATGACTCTGGTTAATGGTACTACAGATTTCATACTGAGGAAGCAACTCAAGGTTCATGGTTTCACATATTTCTTTAAAGGAAAATTGATCACTAGTTTCTCACAGTTTGACTCAAGACATTTGTTTTATATTTTTCATTTATCTAAATCTTAATTTAAACTGTTTTGAACACCACTGCCTTGTAAATGACTGATTCTCAATTACATATTATTGTGGCCTTGGTGATTAAAGTAACATAAATTGCCAATTCAATAAAGAAATTATAATTTAGCGTGTTTTCAGTGTACTAATGTATAGAATTATTATTGTCCTTTAATGTGCATTGTGTAACATGAGGGTTCTCATTTTCTGACTAGTATTGCTCTGCATCTGCAAGTAGCATGGGTGGCTGACATGCCTAGTTATCAAGGGAACTGACTATAGGTTGGGATGACAGATAATCACAGCTGTTTAATCTTGAACAGTCTTTACTGCGACTCGTATATTCTTGCTATCACCTTTTCTCTGAGTAATTGTCTCTTGACAATTCTCTTCTAAATTGCTACCACTAGGGTAAATTAATGTTTTTCACCCATTAATTGTCCTGCTCTTTTATTCTTCTACTTAACACTTTTATTAAAGAGCAGAATAGTGGTATTTGTCTGAATGGTAGGAAGCAAACATACTTAAGTACATGACTATGCACAGCAGAGTCAGGATTACATAAAAACACTGTGCTTCCGTTAACTCTGAATTAAGAAGCAGCAACAAATTCAAATGTTTATAAGCCAAGAGCCAACACTGGATCTCAAAGAAATGAACTTACCAGATAAAGACAGATTGAACACTTGTGTCTCTTCATAAAGATACTATGGATAGTTTGTCAGGGAATACTGAACAATCTCTCTTGTAAGGGAAATCAATCACTCCAAACCAGGCTTTACACAATTGTATCATAGAAAGCTATCAATCTGAGTCTAAAGCAGAAAGAGAAACCACATAGTAATTTGAAGAGAAGAAATTGAAACTAAAAAAGTTGTTTTCATAGAAGAAAGACTGAAATAGTGGTCCCTGAAAGATAGGCAGGGGAAAGAGTGGTAGAATAGAGGGAGCTTGGGTAACAGGTACTAAAATACAATTACACAAGGAGGTAAGTTCTACAGACCACTAGTGTGACTATAGTTTACAATGATTTATAAAGAAATGAGAGGGGAATTTATAAGTTTCCAACACAAAGAAATGATAAATATTTGAGTGATAAATTATAATTGGCTTGAATTAATCATTATATGATATAGACATAATAGTGAATTATGACATTATGCATCTTAAAATATAATTAATATGTGTGTTTTTTTAAAGAGGTTAGGTCCACTCTCAAATAACAAGAAAAATGTAGGGGTTTGGGCACAGAAACAATAAATCATTAATCAATGCAAAAAAGAAAACATTTGTATTAATAAACTTATTGTTTGCTACTGAAAATATGATATCAAGGTGTGTTTATGCTGCTGTCTGTGCAACGTTTATTCAGTTTCCAAACAGGGTGGTGAGAGGATTGGAAAAAAAAAAAAGGAAAGACAGACTCAAATATAAAGCAGGACTTCTTGGACCAATCAAATTCCTAATGGCCAGAAGCAGGCTTAGCATGTTTATTGTATAGGCTTCAACATCAAAGGGATTCATTGTAAGAAAGTTACTTTAAAACAGAACCAAGTTCGTCAAAAGTTTGAACAGCCCAATAACATTCATTACTTTGTGCCCACAATTCTCCACCCCCAGGTAGCTGGCATTTGAAGCTTAGGTCAAGAACTGATAAACTCCATGGTAACCACAGAATTTCCCTTTGAACAGAGTGTCACCCTACAACTGGGAAGTTTTCTTGGCATCTTTGAACTGAGAAATTCCCAGCCAAGGTATCACCTCCATATCTGGGCAGTTCATGGACCATAATTCATTTGCCACTCCCAACATGTTTATTAAATTTTTTCTTTACCTGACATTTGCAGACCTAGGACTCTAGGATTTGTTTTTTCAGTGTTAGCCAAGGTACATGCATCTTAACAATTAAGACATGAATAAGGAACTTCACTCAGTGTTCAATAGAATTTGACTGAATGTCATGCATATTATGAGAACTAAATAAACTTTTCCATAATAAAATTTCTGGAATGAAAAATTTTGTTAGCAATTATACTTTGTAGGAGTGTGGAGAATATTTGCAAAAATAGATATAAAGTGGTCATAATTGATAGAGAAGCTGAATTGGGAAGAGAGACAAATATTTTCTATTCAATTTTTTGACTATCTTTTCATTCTCAATCAAACTTAAACTATAAAACTTGTACTCTGTAAACAGCTCTTATTATAGTTAGAGAGAATTAATATATCATGGGTTTATTTTTAATGTGAACAAATGAAATTCATGAACATGTTCTGCTAAAAGTTTGAATCTTCTTGTTTTAATCTGTTGTGTTTTACTTAGCTGGTCAGTAGACAATTAGATGTGCATGAGTGTCTATGTGTGTGTTTATATAATCTTACACATAATTCTTTTCTCTAGAGTTAGCACACATGCAAAAGGTTGAGCTCCAACTGAAGAAAAAGCTATTGTAAATGCATATGGCGTAATCACTAGAGCAAAGGAGATATTCCAGAATTTAATAGTCATTCACATAAATATCTCTCACTCTTAAAGTGGGGTATAAATAAGGAAGAGAGAGTACTGCCACAGAAGGTAGGAAAGGGTCTTACTATGAGGATGATATTTCCCAACCTCTGTAGTCAAAAGAAGAGCTATGATTTTTATTACTTTTTATTTTTTATTACTTCTATCCTTTTTCTCCTCTTCACTTGGATGTGTCTGTCTCCTTTTCCTGTCAACATACTCCCAGGGAGATAACAGCTGTTGAGGAGCTAAGGCTATTTCCTGAATGATTCCTTACCTTCCTACTGTTTTCTTCCCTCTCCTGTGTCTATACTGACTGCTGTGTGACTGATGTCCCACTGCTTTCTAGAAACTTGTCATTCCAAGTTCACACTTTGCTTCCTCCTTTTCTTAACATCTTATCAAATACCCTAACCAATTTGATATGCTGTCTTCCCACAAATTTTGATACACTAAATTATCTTTGATTTCTCTGCTCTTATAGGTCCATTAAGAAGTAAAAAAAAAAAAATCATGGAGTGTGGTGGCACACACTTGTAATCCTAGTGATTAGGGAGTCTAAGGTAGAAGGATCACAAGTTCAAGGCCAGACTTAGCAACTAAAGAAGACCCTCAGCAGCTTAGTGACACCCTGTCTCAAAATTATAAAATAATCATCATAATAAAAATGAACTGGGGATGGAGTTCAGTGTTAAGACACTCATGAAATCAATCCTCACTACTGCAAAAATAAATGTATACATTTTAAAAATTTTAAAGGAGCTAATACCTCAAAATTCACTAATGTCTTAATGGTAAATATTCTCTAATTAAGAATTATCCTTAATATTCTTAATCTTCCTCTAGTCTTACTTTATATCTCACATGGAATATCTCATCTATTCTCACCTATACTATTTTTTAGTGGCTGACAACTCTCATATCTATATACCAACTCAGATCTTTCTCAATTAAATGCAAAATTAAGTACTTTTTTTCCTGAATTAATGGTTCTCTTGACTGGTGTTCTCTCATTTGTTAATGCTCCAAAAGAAAATGTGCATTTCTTAGACTCCATTATCATATAAACAGGATTTTATATTCATCATTTAAATGGAGATAAATCATAACATCTTTGGATTGTACTGCAAATATGTGTCTCTTGGTAAATGGTGTGTCTGTTTTTTTCCTCAGAGTCTTAATCCCTTTTGGATGCTCCTTTATGCTAATTAGGATAATCAGTTGCTCATGCTTGTATCAGATTTTAGAATAACTTCTTTTTTAAAGCATATCCAGAAAAAAAAAAAAAAACAGAGGGGCCTAGGAAGTTCTTTCACAACACTCAGTCAGCCAGGCACTCCAAGACTGCTGCTGTCAGGGTCCCGGAAGGCTTCACTACCATTCAAGATGGTAGCAAACTTTGGAGTCACCCCTATGGTGCTGATTTTTGAGAAATGAAGGATACTGGAGTTAGGGGGTCAAGGAGGCTTTCTTCAAGATTTCAAAGCAAGAACTGAGAGGTGAGGTAAAGCACATATCTATGGTTTAAATATGAGGTGTTCCCCCAAAGCTCATGTATGAGATAATGTAAGAAAGTTTAGAGGTTAAAAGATTGAGTTATGAGACTTTTAACCTAACTAGTGCATTGATCCCCTGATAGGGATTAACTGGGTGGTAACTGTAGGCAAGTAGGGTGTGGTTGGAGGAGATGGGTCCCTGGGGGTGGGCCTTTGAGGTATATATTTTGTCCTTGTGGAGCAGAATTCTCCCTCTGCTTCCTTGTGGCCAAATCTGAGCTTCTTTCCACCCTCACATCTTTCCTCCATGATGTTTTGCTTCACCTTGAACCCAGATCAATGCAGTGGGCCATGTATGGATTGAGACCTTGGAAATTGTTAGCTCCAAACAAAAAAAAAAAAAAAAAGAAAGAAAAGAAAGAAAGAAAGCTACACCATGGTAAAAGAAAATAATAAACTACTTAACTACAACTACTTGCATCTTATGTAATAAAAAGTGCTTATTTATGCAGTATATAAGAAGCATCTGTAGATAATTCTCCAAAGACAAACAACCCAATAATAAAATAGGCAAAATAACTAAACATTAATTTCATGTAAGAGGAAATATAAATGGTCAATAAAAACTTTTTCAGAGGTCTGGTGATGTAGGTCAGTAGTAGAATGTTTGCCTTAGAAGGCACAATGCCCTGGGTTCAATCCTCAGTATTGAAGAAAAATAATTTATTCAGGAAAACCTATTAACCTCATTAGTTTACAAAACCTTCAAAATGAACCAAAATGTAATGACACCACATTCTTATAGATTGACAAATATATTTGAAGTCTCTTAAGCGAAATATTGAAGAATTTGTAGAGCAACAATAGCTCTTATATGCTACTAATGAAGCTTTACATTTAATCAGGTTGGTAAACCATGTAATAATTATTCAGTAAAGTTAAATATAATTATCCTATGACACAGCAATTTGATTCCTGAGAATAATGTGTTCTTATGTGTGCCAGGTTTTCTGTGTCTGAATACATTCAGCAACATTTATTGTAATATACTAAAACTGATGATACAGATTCTTATGAAAGGAAAGATATTGATAAAAGGATACATATTTCCATTTAATTAGGAGGAATAAATTTTAAGAGCTCTATTGTACAGCAAAATAACCAAACTTAGTGATGAAATGTTATGTGTTCTTTCCACAAAAATAACAGTTAATTAGCTAAATCTAAGCATAAACGCTATGTATATATTCTTCAAAATATCCTACTGTGCACAATATAAAATTATCTTTCAACTTAAAAACATAAATAAAAAATAAAGTAGATAAATTACATATATGCATATATGTATGTATATACTTGTGTGTGTATACATACACACATGCGTATACATACACACATGCGTATACATGCATACACATAGTGAAATACTATTCATTAGTGTAGATGAATGAATCACAACTACCCACACCAGGAACATGGTGGGTTAAAGAAGTTAGGTAAAAATGAAGGCATTTTCTATTATTCCATTTATTTAGAGCAGAAGAAATCTCGTATTGTTTAGATATGTATTTAGTGGACAAAACTATTAGGAAAAACAAGTAAATCATTAACATAATCTACCATTTGTTTCAGGCAGTGATCAGGAAAGCATCCTGAATTATTGACAATGTTCTTTTGCTCACACTGGATAGGTATTACACAGATACTTGGTTTTCAATATTTAGGATGTACATTTATGGTTTGGTGTGCTAGGAGTCCTATATGAATCAATACAAAGACAACATATTGGCACTGTATATTTGAATCTATGAACAATATTAAGGCCTAGCATTCAAATGATTATTTATAAAAGGAGGATGTTCACTATTTTTCCTTTATCATGTTGCTTTATAATGATTTACTTAAACTCCTATTTTTGTAACTAGTTTATTTAACATTCAATGTTTTATTTTATTAACTCTTTATTTCCACCCCTTAAATGACTCAGTGAATCAGTCAATGAACGAAATAATCAAGGACTGAATGAATGTGAACAAGGCCTGTTCTGGGATATCAGGAGTGAGAAAATTGATTTTTAGCAAGGGGGTCATGAAAGTTTTAAAAGTGATTTTACTATTTCCTTGGTATAATTTGAAGATGGGTAATATTTCCCCAAGGTCCATACATTAAAAATTTGGTCCACAGTGTGGTGCTATTCGAAAATGGTGTGAAGCTTTAGGGACAAGGTATAACCAGAAGTTCTTAGTTAGGAATGTGTCCCCAAAGGAAATTGTGGGATCCTGGATTCTTCCATTTTCTTTTTGTTCTCTGGCCTGTAATATATCTCTGCTCTGCATTTCCAACATGATGTGTTTTTGGTTACAAGCCCACAAGCCATAGAAACAATTGATCATGATCTGGAATTTTGAAAATTGTGAACCAAAATAAACCTTTCTTATTTATAAGTTCATTATCTCAGCAATTCTGTATTGGAAAGTGGACTAATGTATGCCTAGACTGAAATTTAAAGAAGAGGTGTGATATAAGGGAGAAAATATAAGTTGATGCATTTTTGAGTGGACTTTTTGCACAATAAGGGAAATAATAATGGGAAAGGAAGAAGAGCATATAACTGAAGTGTAAACTATGCATGTTTTATGTTTAATATGAGATTCATGATTTTTTATGTATTTTTGGCAGGGACAAATTATTGGTAAAAGTTTTTTTTTTTCTTTTTTGTAAATAGAATATTATCATAATAGCAATTTGTATAAATTGCAAGTTCATTAGAGGAGATAATATCATTTGCAATAAACCCATTGAAAAAGTGAATAATGCTATTAGGTGGAATTCAACAAGAATTTATTGACTACCAAAATGTACGATTTGGACATAGAAGCATACAAGAAGTTCTCATCCTTATTTTCGAGAAGAAAAACCCTTGCTTTGTAGATATGGATTTTTATTTATTTACTTTAAATAAGGATCATTCAATCTTGTTTCTTTGGTTGTGTATTCAAGCACCATGCTCAATATGTGTCATGTGGAAGGTAGTGTTAATGGTGGGAAAGTGACATGATAGAAGTGAGAACAGGAAAGGCGCGTGAAAGGAGTTTTTTTCTTCACCAAGAGTGAAGACAGGAGGATAATGGACTTCATTAAATCAAGACAGTGATAAAAGGAGAGTTCATGGATTTGCTCAGTAAACCCCATTTTGTGAAAACTAGGTCTCTCCATTTGAAAAGTGATGCCAGTCAAGGATAGTTTGGCATAAATAAAAGTCTAACTTTTTTACTTAGTAAATATTTTAGTATTTATTTCCTTGAGACAATGTATAGAATAAAAAAATGTTATTTCAAAAATAGTTTATCTTTTGAAATACATATATTTATTTATGCTTATTAATTTCTACCAACTTTCTAACATACCTTGGATAGTCTATGTTCTTCAAGAACTTCTCCCACCATCTTTGAGTTAAAACTCTTCATGTCACATGCCTGGAATTCCAGCTACTCAGGAGGCTGAGGCAGTAGATGGCTAAGAGGCAGGAAATGGCCAGTTTGTGCCCACTCTCGGCCACTTGGAAAAAGAAATAGAAGGGCTGGGAATGTAGCTCAATGGTAGAGAACCCTTGGGTTCCATCCTCAGTACCATAATGCAAATAAACAAAATACCAAAACTCTATTCCCCTTCCAATAAAGGAAAAGGATCTCTTTGTAAAAGTATTCTTACTCTTCACTAGCTCGCAAGTGTCACTTTTTGTTCTTTATTCTTCAGATATTCACTGGAAGCAGTTCATGAATCAGACTTAGCCACATGTGAATCTGGAGTCTTCACAGGATGGAAAGCACTTGATATGGCCTTTGATTATTTCTGCATCACCAACAGTGCCCTGCTGAGTCAGTGTCACACAGATGCCTATAAAAGTGCACTGGAGCTCATGGGATAAGATCATGAGATATGAAAACATTAGAGAACCGTGCAGTGATTTGTAGCTGGGAAATTGAACATGACCTATCATGGTAATTTTTCTCAAACAGATTCAGGTGCTGGGGTTGGAAATTTATGATTTAAATATATATATATATATATATATATATATATATATATATATATATATATATATATATATATTATTCAGTGTTCTAGGTTTCAATGTCTCATATTATCTGAAAGGAAAAGTGCTATTGAAGTTCACAGATTCTAGTACTAAAGAAACACAGTGGGTTTATTCTTAACTGCATTCCATTATGAGATCTGGGAATCTTTTTTTTTTTTCTGATATAGCATCCTCCCAATCTGTGATAATGAAATCAAGTACATCCATAATGGGAGGAAAATCAAAGTCTGTGGTATGTCCCAACTACTGTAATACCAGCAGCACAGTAGAAAAAAAGCATGAAGTTCTCTTGTTTCTATGACAACACCATATGGAAATTTCTCATTTCTAGACAGGCATAAGAGAACAATGAGCTTCATAAAGTGGAACTTGGCACTTTTAATTATAAGTGACATTTACATATCTTTGTCCAAACTAATCAATATTTTTATTTGTTTTTATGTGATCAGATAAGAAACAAATCATCACGATTCTTCAAATTCGTATAGAAATTCTAAAAGAGGGACTATATTCTTTTTCTGTACTTCCTCTCTTGGTAGACCATCGTGTTTCCCAATGAGATGTCAAAAGCTTTAATGCAGAATGACATCCATCAAACTATGCTCGTATGTTGTATAATTTTTGTGTTGGTAGCAATCAGATCCATGCTGAACACAATGATTTGATTTGTATTTCAATGTTGGAGTTATATATTCATTTGTATGTGGGGTGTGTGTGTGTGTGTGTGTGATGCAGAGATGGAATGAATTTCTAAACCAAAGGCTTCTTTGCTACTCATTATAAATCTATGTCTTTCCTTCCCACGAAATCGTTTTCTTCCCACACCTGTCATAATGATTTTCCTCAGCCCCATGCAGTGGCAGTTAATGTAATGCTAAGACCTGCTTACCATACTCTGCAGTGTACATTGTTCCTACTGTAGGAATATTTCTAAACTTTTGGCAGCTGTCAAGATTTTTTCCTGTTTAATTAATCAGATTCCATAATATGTATTTTTTATTCTTTTGCATTTTATTGGTAACGCATACTTGGCTTGGATTAGGGACCATCATGTCTGAATATATATACTATAGACAGACACCAAAGGACTGCCCAGCAACCCACATGCATTCATCAGAAACCTTAAAAGAATATTATAACTCCACATATGTTGTGGATACGCATTCTTCATATAATACAAATGGAGAAAACAATTTATACTAGTGCTTTTTTTCCTAGTTATTAATTTGAACAAAATGAAATGTTCAAAATTCTTTATTCTATGAAAATGTTAATTCTTCAAAAGTGATTTCATTTAATATTATCCTTTACATTTACTTTGAATGCTCTGAACATGCTACTGTGATGCTTTCCAACAGCCTCTGTGCTCATCCTGTGCCCCTGAGTTTTTCTTTTCTCTCTTTCACAATCAATTATCCCCTCCTCAACCTCCTCCGATAGAATGCTCTCTCACCAGGTCTCTCTGAGTGTAGAATACAGCTCCATTTTTACCACAGTGAGGCTCAACTGTCACCCTCAGGCTATCTGACTTGTTTCACAACTATAAATATCTACTTCAAAATCTCATTTTTAAAACACTGTTATGAAAACAGGCTTGGCATGATGTCATCTCTTCTCTAATATATTTATATTCTCCAGTACATTTGTATCTAATATATTTATATTTATTAAATCATCACATTGTACCCCATAAGTATATATGATTATAATTTTTCAGTTACAAATAAAATATATTGCTGCAGTCCGGCTGCAGCAAAATAAACGGGGGGGGGGGGTAACGAGGAACTTGTGTAGATTGATACAGCAGGAATGGGAGCCCTTTATTGTAGGACAACAGAGGTATTTATACATTCCACACAGCTTATCTTAATTTACATAAACTAGATACAGCAGTCAACCAATAAGGAATCTACACACTTAATGGCTCCCTGGCGTTACTTCACAAATCACTCCCTCTGGCATTTTGCCAGGCGCCATCCAGACTTGTTTACAGACTCTAACATTTCTCTGGCAAAATGCCAGGAGCCATCCTGACTTGTTTACAGACTCTAACAATATATATTATTTTTGAATCTAAAAAGAAGCCTGGTCTTTTGTTAGACTAGTTTGGTGACTATGCCTGTGTTTTAGGTGAAAGTTCTTTAGTTTACAGATAGCTAGTTCCACGAGAAGTTCTCTACACTGTGGAGCATATTGTGGAATACCATCGTAATTTGCACCTGAGTTTTTGACGATCAGAAGGAGTTTTCTACATCCATCACTACATAAGTTGGTAGCAGATTTCCTTCCTTGTTATAACTGAGAAAAAATTAGAGAAGTGTCCGTGTAAGTCACAAAGCCTTATATGAGCATTTATAATTTCCTTCTGTAGAATGTATCCCCAATGAGCTTTTGAACATAAAAAAAAATGTCAACAGACTGGTATGTTCTGTAGGAACCCTTTTAACCTATTTTAGATGACAATTTATGATCTGATAGTCTTCTGAAAAATCTGGATCTTTGTTCCATGTCACAATTAAACTGCCAAGACTGATTACGTCTCTAAAAATCTCCAACTCACAGCTACTCCTGGGCCTGAGAAAGCAGGAAATTTGTGGTACTTACACAAAAAGGAAACTGCATATGCAATAACTGTGTGTCACATTTGATTTAGTGCCAGAGGTTGATGCCTTCAGAATATATATTGTACCTCTCACAGCCCATGACCAAGGTCCTCTTCTAGGAACAGAATCCAGCTAAGTTGCTTTGTCATTGGGGCATTAGTAAGTGTGATACAAGCTGTGGCTTAGAAGGGCCTGTATATTTGAGCTTGCCCTTTCTTTCCCTGTGCTTGAACATGTGAAAGCAAAATGTGAATGAGCTTGAGTTAGCCTCTACTCTGATAGATCATTTTGAGCAGAACTGAAAGTCTTTAGTTGACAGCCTGCAAACTACCAGACCATATGTGTGAGGCCATCTGTTTTAGCCATTTCATGCTGCATAACAACACCCCAAAAGCAAGTGGTTTAAAACAGCATTTACTTTTCTCCAGAATACAGTATTTAGGAAGAGTTAAGCAGGGCTAGCTCAACTTGCTGCACCTGTCAGCTGAAGCAATTTAAAGGTTGTAAGTTTAAAATCATCTGAAGACTTATTTCAGGTGGTGCATGCTGACTCTAAGCTGAGTGTGTCTGTTCACCACAGGGGACTCTCATGTGGTTTTTCTATATGAACCATTTTGGAACTCCTCTCAGCATGGTTGACTCTTGAAAAATGGGTTCCTCAAGAAACAAAGACCGGGAGGAAGGAAGATGGCGGCGAGGGGAGTGCATTACCCCCGTGTGCTGCTTCACTGTGTGGGAGTATGACGAGTCAGGACGGCTAAAGGAAATCTTGTTAGGAATTTCCAGCAATAGTGGGGTGCTCCGGAACCTGGAGGAAGGATTTCCATCGCACGAGGATCGGCTACGGGGACTCAAACGCGAGAGGTTTGTCGCACGGAGGGTAACACTGCTTATTCAGCAAATCGCCCCGCGGCTAGAGTCTGCAACGCGCGCTGGGATAGAGACGCAGGGTTACAGTGCTGCAGTTTCTGCCAGCCGCGCAAGCACCGCACTCAGGGCTGAATTCTGGGTTCGAGACGGGGGAAGGAAGCGGTCCATCTCGGTTCTCCACACCGGTCAGACCACAGAGGAGGCCAGCAGCCACCATGTTGGTAAACTGACGTCACCATACCTGTTTTCGACTGACCGCAGCTCATTCAGCCATAGAACAGGTAATTTCAGGCTGCAATTCGCCTGCGGCTTGCAGACAGATTGCTAGGGTTCAGCGCCTGGGTGCTTCTTAGAATCTGATCTTATCGGAGTGAACACCGAGCGCGGGGCGGCCGAGTTCCAGCTCCCGGAACCGTCCCGGAACCACCCTGGCTCAGGGCTGCGGAGCCTGCGGAGGCTGCTTCTTGGACCCTGCTACTATCAGAGCAAACACCAAGCACTAAGCAGCCGAATTCCGGCTCCCGGAACTGAGCCCGCGGGGACTGCTTCTTGGAGCTTACACTTATCGGAGCTTACACCGAGCACGGAGCGGCCGAGTTCCGGCTCCCGGAACTTCCCTGGACCGGGGCTAGGAGCCCGCGGAAACTGCGTCTCGGTCCGGGTCCTGCTGAGGGCCGGTCAGGACTCACCCGTTGCTTGGGTTGCCCGGCAAGGGGAACGAAATGCTGCCATTCGCATAGGACACCAACATGGCAGAGATCTGATGTCAGCAGAAAGCGGTGGAGGAGAGATCTTCATCAATACCAGCGGTGACATAAGCAGTTGGTCTCCTGGTAAGGGGGGTGAGGCTCAGTCACCCGAGTCTCCTCAATTTGTCCTCGAGCCAGAGGGGAGGAGCCGGGCCGCCGCCAGCCCCCGGAGCAGGCCCAGCGGCTCGCCAGCGTGGTGACCGCGTGACCCCAATTGGAGAGGGGGCGGAGCGGAGCCGCCACCCACACCCGCCAGGTGGGCAGACCCACGACCCAGTAGTACATGGGCGTGGTAGGAGGGGCAGGGCAGAGCCGCCCTTCGCGCTTGCAAGGTAAACAGACCTGTGACAGCCTGGCGGGTCAGGCCCAGTGGCCTGCCAGTGTGGTACACACGTCACCCCAACTCGAGTAGGGGCAGAGCAGATCCTTCTCCCACGCCCGGATCAGGCCCTGCCGGTGTGGTGGTCACGTGACCCCAATTGGAGTGGGAGCGGAGCGGAACCGCCACCCGTGCCCGCAGGGTGAGCAGACCAGTGATCAACCTGCAGATCAGGCCCAGGGGTCCGCAGGCGTGGTAGGAGGGGCAGGGCAGATCCACCGCCCGCGCCTTCAAGGCAGGCAGACCTACAACAGACCGGCGGATCAGGCCCAGGAGCCTGCCGGCGTGGTACAAACACCACCCTAATTGGAGTAGTGACAGAGCAGAGTCGCCTCCCTTGCTAGGAACAGGCCCAGCGTCCTGCAGGTGGGGTAGTCACGACACCCCAATTGGAGTAGGGGCAGAGCAGAGCCTCCACCCGTGCCCGAAAGGTGGGCAGATCTGCGACCGACCAGCGGGACAGGCCCAGTGGCCTGCCGGTATGACAGACACGTCACCCCATTTGGAGTAGGGGCAGAGTAGAGCTGCCGCCCGCGCCTGCAGGGTAGGCAAACCTGCAACCGACCGGCGGATCAGGCCCGGTGGCCTGCCGGCGTGGTACACTCGTCACCCCAATTGGAGTAGGGGCAGAACAGAGCCGCCGCCAGCTCCCAGAACAGGCCCAGTGACCTGCTGGCGTGGTAGCCACGACACCCCAATTGGAATAAGGAGAGAGCAGAGCCGCCGCCCGCACCTGCAGGAAAGATACGCAAGCAGTATGAAAATACAAGGAAAGAAAGGACCACAAGCAATGCAGGTCAACGCAACTTTAGAAGAGGTAACAGCTGCAGCAGATGGAATGTCAGATAAAGAATTCAGGATATACATGCTTCAGATGATCTGGAGTATCAAGGAAGACATTAAACAGCAAAATCAGACAATGAAAGATCACTTCGACAACGAATTACGCAAACAAATCCGGGAAGCAAAGGATCAACTATATAGGGAGATAGAGGTTATAAAAAACAAGCAATCAGAAATCCTAGAAATGCAGGAAGCAATAAACCAACTTAAAAACTCAATGGAGAATACTACCAGCAGAGTAGAACACTTAGAAGATAGAACATCAGACAATGAAGACAAAGTATTTCAACTGGAAAAGAACATAGACAGCTCAGCAAGACTGTTAAGAAACCATGAGCAGAACATCCAAGAAATATGGGATAACATTAAGAGACCAAACTTAAGAGTCATTGGGATACAGGAAGGTACAGAGCTCCAAACCAAAGAATGAGCAGTCTATTCAATGAAATAATACAAGAAAACTTCCCAGACTTGAAGAATGAGACAGAATCCCAAATCCTAGAAGCCTACAGGACGCCGAATGTGCCAAATCATAAGAGATCCACACCTAGACACATTATAATGAAGATGCCCAACATACAGAATATGGAGAGAATTCTAAAAGCTACAAGAGAAAGGAAGCAGATTACATTTAGGGGTAAGCCAATCAGGATAACAGCTGATCTTTCAACACAGACTCTGAAAGCTAGAAGATCCTGGAATAACATATTTCAAACACTGAAAGAAAATGGGTTCCAACCAAGAATTGTGTATCCAGCGAAATTAAGCTTCAGGATGGAGGATGAAATTAAAACCTTCCACGATAAACAAAAGTTTAAAGAATTCGCAGCTAGAAAACCATCTCTTCAAAACATCCTCGCCAAAGCATTACAGGAAGAGGAAATGGAAAATAACAATGAAAACCAACAGTGGGAGGTAGGACAGTAAAGGGGGGGGGGAAATAATCAAAGAGGAAAACAAACAATGTTTAGTAACAGAAATAAACAAATATGGCTGGAAGAACAACCCATATCTCAATAATAACCCTAAATGTTAATGGCTTAAACTCACCAATTAAGAGACACAGGCTAGTAGAATGGATCACAAAACAAGACCCAACAATATGCTGCCTACAGGAGACGCATTTGATAGGAAAAGACATACATAGGCTGAAGGTGAAAGGTTGGGAAAAATCATATCACTCATATGGACTTCGGAAACAAGCAGGCGTGTCCATACTCATATCAAATAAAATAGATTTCAAGCCAAAGTTAATCAAAAGAGATAAAGAGGGACACTACATACTGCTCAAGGGAACCATACACCAACAAGACATAACAATCATAAATATTTATGCCCCAAACAATGGTGCAGCTATGTTCGTCAAACAAACTCTTCTCAAGTTCAAGAGTCTAATAGACCACCACACCATAATCATGGGAGACTTCAACACACCTCTCTCGCCACTGGACAGATCTTCCAAACAAAAGTTGAAAAAGGAAACTATAGAACTCAATAACACTATTAATAACCTAGACCTAATTGACATATATAGAGTATACCACCCAACATCAAGCAGTTACACTTTTTTCTCAGCAGCACATGGATCCTTCTCAAAAATAGATCATATATTATGTCACAGGGCAACTCTTAGACAATATAAAGGAGTAGAGATAATACCATGCATCTTATCTGATCATAATGGAATGAAACTGAAAATCAACGATAAAAGAAGGAAGGAAAAAGCATACATAAATTGGAGTATGAACAATAGGTTACTGAATGATCAATGGGTTATAGAAGACATCAAGGAGGAAATTAAAAAATTCTTAGAGATAAATGAAAACACAGACACAACATATCGGAATCTATGGGACACATTGAAAGCAGTTCTAAGAGGAAAATTCATTGCTTGGAGTTCATTCCTTAAAAAAAGAAAAAACCAACAAATAAATGATCTCATACTTCATCTCAAAATCCTAGAAAAAGAAGAGCAAAACAACAGCAAAAGAAGTAGAAGGCAAGAAATAATTAAAATCAGAGCTGAAATTAATGAAATCGAAACAAAAGAAACAATTGAAAAAATTGACAAAACTAAAAGTTGGTTCTTTGAAAAAATAAACAAAATCGACAGACCCTTAGCGATGCTAGCGAAGAGAAGAAGAGAGAGAACTCAAATTACTAGCATACGGGATGAAAAAGGCAATATCACAACAGACACTTCAGAAATACAGAAGATAATCAAAAACTATTTTGAATCCTTATACTCCAATAAATTAGAAGATAGTGAAGGCATAGATAAATTTCTTAAGTCATATGATCTGCCCAGATTGAGTCAGGAGGATATAGAAAACCTAAACAGACCAATATCAATTGAGGAAATAGAAGAAACCATAAAAAGACTACCAACTAAGAAAAGCCCAGGTCCGGATGGGTATACAGCAGAATTTTACAAAACCTTTAAAGAAGAACTAATACCAATACTTTTCAAGCTACTTCAGGAAATAGAAAAGGAGGGAGAACTTCCAAATTCATTCTATGAGGCCAACATCACCCTGATACCTAAACCAGACAAAGACACTTCAAAGAAAGAAAACTACAGACCAATATCTCTAATGAACCTAGATGCAAAAATCCTCAATAAATTCTGGCGAATCGGATACAAAAACATATCAAAAAAATTGTACACCATGATCAAGTAGGATTCATCCCTGGGATGCAAGGCTGGTTCAATATATGGAAATCAATAAATGTTATTCACCACATCAATAGACTTAAAAATAAGAACCATATGATCATCTCGATAGATGCGGAAAAAGCATTCGACAAAGTACAGCATCCCTTTATGTTCAAAACTCTAGAAACACTAGGGATAACAGGAACATACCTCAATATTGTAAAAGCAATCTATGCTAAGCCTCAGGCTAGCATCATTCTGAATGGAGAAAAACTGAAGGCATTCCCTCTAAAATCTGGAACAAGACAGGGATGCCCTCTCTCTCCACTTCTCTTCAACATAGTTCTCGAAACACTGGCCAGAGCAATTAGACAGACGAAAGAAATTAAAGGCATAAAAATAGGAAAGGAAGAACTTAAATTATCACTATTTGCAGATGATATGA
The DNA here is from genome assembly GCF_021218885.2 of Marmota monax. Lineage (NCBI taxonomy): Eukaryota > Metazoa > Chordata > Mammalia > Rodentia > Sciuridae > Marmota > Marmota monax. Next base: position 230,144 of record NW_026694247.1, on the reverse strand, counting down.
TTCTATACCTAGCAGACCCAAAAGGCTCTACAAAGAAACTATTAGAGCTAATAAATGAATTCAGCAAAGTGGCAGGATTTAAAATCAACACGCATAAATCAAAGGCATTCCTGTATATCAGCGACAAATCCTCTGAAATGGAAATGAGGACAACCACTCCATTCAAAATATCTTCAAAAAAAATAAAATACTTGGGAATCAACCTAACAAAAGAGGTGAAAGACTTATACAATGAAAACTACAGAACCCTAAAGAGAGAAATAGAAGATCTTAGAAGATGGAAAAATATACCCTGTTCATGGATAGGCAGAACTAACATCATCAAAATGGCGATATTACCAAAAGTTCTCTATAGGTTTAATGCAATGCCAATCAAAATCCCAACGGCATTTCTTGTAGAAATAGAGAAAGCAATCATGAAATTCATATGGAAAAATAAAAGACCCAGAATAGCAAAAACAATGCTAAGCAGGAAGTGTGAATCAGGCGGTATAGCGATACCAGACTTCAAACTATACTACAGAGCAATAGTAACAAAAACAGCATGGTACTGGTACCAAAACAGGCGGGTGGACCAATGGTACAGAATAGAGGACACAGAAACCAATCCACAAAACTACAACTATCTTATATTTGATAAAGGGGCTAAAAGCATGCAATGGAGGAAGGATAGCATCTTCAACAAATGGTGCTGGGAAAACTGGAAATCCATATGCAACAAAATGAAACTGAATCCCTTTCTCTCGCCATGCACAAAAGTGAATTCAAAATGGATCAAGGAGCTTGATATCAAATCAGAGACGCGCCGTCTGATAGAAGAAAAAGTTGGCTACAATCTACATTCGGTGGGGTCGGGCTCCAAATTCCTCAATAAGACACCCATAGCACAAAAGTTAATAACTAGAATCAACAAATGGGACTTACTCAAACTAAAAAGTTTTTTTCTCAGCAAAAGAAACAATAAGAGAGGTAAATAGGGAGCCTACACCCTGGGAACAAATCTTTACTCCTCACACTTCAGATAGAGCCCTAATATCCAGAGTATACAAAGAACTCAAAAAATTAGACAATAAGAGAACAAACAACCCAATCAACAAATGGGCCAAGGACCTGAACAGACACTTCTCAGAGGAGGACATACAGTCAATCAACAAGTACATGAAAAAATGCTCAACATCTCTAGCTGTCAGAGAAATGCAAATCAAAACCACCCTAAGATACCATCTCACTCCAGTAAGATTGGCAGCCATTATGAAGTCAAACAACAACAAGTGCTGGCGAGGATGTGGGGAAAAGGGTACACTTGTACATTGCTGGTGGGACTGCAGATTGGTGCAGCCAATTTGGAAAGCAGTATGGAGATTTCTTGGAAAGCTGGGAATGGAGCCACCATTTGACCCAGCTATTCCCCTTCTCGGTCTATTCCCTAAAGACCTAAAAAGAGCATGCTACAGGGACACTGCTACATCGATGTTCATAGCAGCACAGTTCACAATAGCAAGACTGTGGAACCAACCTAGATGCCCTTCAATAGATGAATGGATAAAAAAAAATGTGGCATTTATACACAATGGAGTATTACTCTGCATTAAAAAATGACAAAATCATAGAATTTACAGGGAAATGGATGGCATTAGAGCAGATTATGCTAAGTGAAGCTAGCCAATCCCTAAAAAACAAATGCCAAATGTCTTCTTTGATATAAGGAAAGTAACTAAGATCAGAGTAGGGACGAAGAGCAGGAGAAGAAGATTAACATTTAACAGGGATGAGAGGTGGGAGGGAAAGGGAGAGAGAAGGGAAATTGCACGGTAATGGAAGGAGACCCTCAGGGTTATACAGTGGAGGGGGTAGAGAGAGAGGAGGGGAGGGGAGGGGAGAGGTGGGGAGGGGGGAGGGTGGAGGATGGGAAAGGCAGCGGAACACAACAGACACTAGTATGGCAATTTGTAAATCAATGGATGTGTAACTGATGTGATTCTGCAATCTGTGTATGGGGTGAAGGTGGGAGTTCATAACCCACTTGAATCAAAGTGTGGAATATGATATGTCAAGAAATTTGTAATGTTTTGAACAACCCACAATAAAAAATTAAAAAAAAAAAAAAGAAAAAAAAAAAGAAACAAAGACCGAGTTTAAATTATACAACCTTTATAAAATTAATTTTGGAAATTATGCATCTGGGATAGGTCCATATGATTCAAAGTGAGAACACACAGATCTCCAATGCAGGAGTGTTGATATTACATAGTAAGAAACACTTTGGAATAGAATATATATTTGTGTGGTTGTACATGGAAAAAGCAATATGCCAGATTTTTTTTTTATTATTATCCAGCCCTGAAGAACTTCTCAGCTGACTTGTACCTCTTAAGGAAGCCCAGATGACATCAGTTAAGAATGTCCCTACTGAATTCAGTCCAAGTTGCCAACTCAGAACATTATGAGCAGATCCATGATGATTGAATCAAACTTCTGCCTTTTAGGATGGCTTGCTATGCACTGAAGGAAGACTTGGTGATTGTTTCTTAAATACATAGTGCTTCCATAGCAAAATCTAAAATATGTGGTGTTGGTTTAGGACCACTCAGTGAGCTAGGGATTGAAAAGCAATGCAGAAGATGCTGGGGATGGCTAGAAAAGCAGCAAAGAAACTGTTAGTGTAGCTGTAAAAAATGATAAGAAAACTCGGGAGACACTGGAAAATGGATGAAGATCCTATAGTACCTCCATATAAAGAGCAATAGCTATCATTTTATCACCTTGATAGTATCAGTATGGTCTCCCATATTTTGACCATGCCAACTATTAACTCTATTCTCATCTGAAAACAACCTTCATGGGGCATTTTTAGTTTTTTGGGATCTTTTCATTTCCCAAAATGTGATCTTCCAGTTCTGCCTTTTCTAGTGAGCAAATACCATTATTCCCTCTTGCCTTTCTATTACTGTTTTATAATGTACTTCTCTGAGCTATTCATTACAGCAGTCTTTAATGTAGGCAGTCATGACTTTTCTGTTGCATTCAACTCTCCAAAAGTATCTTATGAAATGAATTTGTTTGAATTCTAAACTCTGTGCTATAGTAGGTTTATCGTAATTGCTCACAAAATGAAAACTAAAGGCTCCCAAGAGTCCTTATAATTTCTCCAAAATCTACAATGTTCTTAGAATTTAGAAGTCATGTGTCTTGAGGCATGTAACACAACTGAACTCAAAATTGCTTACAAAAGGACACACATAATCAAAAAACTTAGGGTAAATATGATATGAAACAACACTGATTTTGTGGCTTAGGTGATTTTTGTTCCTTTATCTTAGCCTTATTTCTGTTTGTGTGCTGGCATTAGTTCTCTCCTACAGTATACCTATTACTATTTGTTTAATAACCTTTTACTGTATCAGTACCAGAAAAAAAAGGGGGGGTCACCATTCCTGCTATTGCTAACAGAAAATGTAGAGGGATAGGACTCTGATTTTGTCAACTTGGATAACATGCCCATCATATACCAGATACTCCAGCCAGGAAGCTTAATGCTCAAAAGGTTGTCAGGGGTCACATATGTATTTACACCTGTGGAGAGAAGGAAAGATTAGACACCAAACGCAATGTAACCTATGAACAAAGGAGCTATGACTCCTTGAAGAAACAAAATCATTTCTACACTAGTTTCAAACCTTCTGTTGTGTCTGCCATCCCAAGTTTTTCTTTTGGTTATATTACTGTTTGCCTTCTCTTCTTATGATTTTTGGATGGAAAGCTGAGGGAGAGAGCTTGGCTGCCTTTAAGCTATTTCATTTCCCTCTGATACTACAGCTCCCATTGGCCTCCAGTGCCCCATACATGACTAAACTGCTATGTAATTTTAAGAATGGCAAATCTTGGTCCATTCCTCAGTCGTGTCTTTCTGTAGGAGGATTTGGAGAATATGGTCTATGATCTCAAAATTAAGGAAAAGAAAGAAGACATTGGCAAAGTAATGATGTTGAAATAAACAGACATTACACTTGACTTATAGCGTGAATGTTCTGGTTACCTTACTCACAAGTTTCACTTTTGAAGGTATCTTCCCCATTAAAGTGTCTTCATTATTCATCCAAATTTGTCCTCTAAAATGCAATACAAAACCTTGTTTCTGTTCTGAATCCACATGGAGCACTGATGAAACAATTATTACTCAATCTCTGTTCCCCTAAAAAAATTGGATAACAAAAGCTATGATAGGAAGTTCTCTTGTATTTTAAAGTGATTAGTCATGAGGTCACATTTCTCTTTTGGCGCATCTTAAATAGGTTTACATATTTTGGAATTAGTTAAATAGGTTTACATAGCTAAGGGTCTGTCGATCTTATTTATTTTTTCAAAGAACCAACTTTTAGTTTTGTTAATTTTTTCAATAGTTTCTTTTGTTTCAATTTCATTGATTTCCGCTCTGATTTTAATTATTTCTTGCCTTCTGCTACATTTGCTGTTGTTTTGCTCTTCCTTTTCTAGGGATTTGACATATAGTGTGAGCTCATTTATTTGTTGGTTTTTCCTTTTTTTGAGGAATGACCTCCAGGCGATGAATTTCCCTCTTAAAACTGCTTTCATTGTGTCCCATAGATTCCGATATGTTGTGTCTGTATTTTCATTTATCTCTAAGAATTTTTTTTGATTTCTTCCTTTATGTCTTCTGTAACCCATTGATCATTCAGTAACATATTGTTCATTTTCCATGTGATGTAGGATTTTTCCTTCAGTCTTTTATCATTGATTTCCAGTTTCATTCCATTATGATCAGATAAAATGCATGGTATTATCTCCACCCCTGTATATTTAGTGAGGGTTGCCCTATGACATAATATATGGTCTATTTTTGAGGAGGATCCATGTGCTGCTGAGAAAAAAGTATATCCACTTGATGATGGTTGATATATTCTATATATGTCAGTTAAGTCTAGGTTGTTGATTGTGATATTGAGTTCTATAGTTTCTTTATTCAGCTTTTGTTTGGAGGATCTGTCCAATTGTGAGAGAGGTGTGTTGAAGTCACCCATAATTATTGTGTTGTGGTCTATTGATATTGTTAGGGAGGACTTTGTTTTGTTTTGTAAAAAAAAAAAAAAATCCCTTATCTAGCATTTGAATTTGTTTTCAGTGGGAAAGTTAGTGAATAACTTATCATTACTGGAAGCGGAAGTCCTTCCATCCTCCTCATTCTGTTTGATGTGTTCCTTCTTCCTTGTGATCCAAGTTGGGGCCACTCTCCAAAGACTGCCTGGAGGATTACTGGCGAATCGGATACAAAGGCACATCAAAAAAATTGTGCACCATGATCAAGTAGGATTCATCCCTGGGATGCAAGGATGGTTCAATATACGGAAATCAATAAATGTTATTCACCACATCAATAGACTTAAAAATAAGAACCATATGATCATCTCGATAGATGCGGAAAAAGCATTCGACAAAGTACAGCATCCCTTTATGTTCAAAACATTAGAAAAACTAGGGATAACAGGAACTTACCTCGACATTGTAAAAGCTATCTATGCTAAGCCTCAGGCTAGCATCATTCTCAATCGAGAAAAATTGAAGGCATTCCCTCTAAAATCTGGAACAAGACAGGGATGCCCTCTATCACCACTTCTATTCAATATAGTTCTCGAAACACTGGCCAGAGCAATTAGACAGACGAAAGAAATTAAAGGCATAAAAATAGGAAAGGAAGAACTTAAATTATCACTATTTGCAGATGACATGATTCTATACCTAGAAGACCCAAAAGGGTCTACAAAAAAACTACTAGAACTAATAAATGAATTCAGCAAAGTGGCAGGATATAAAATCAACACGCATAAATCAAAGGCATTTCTGTATATCAGCGACAAAACTTCTGAAACGGAAATGAGGAAAAACACTCCATTCACAATATCCTCAAAAAAAAATAAAATACTTGGGAATCAACCTAACAAAAGAGGTGAAAGATTTATATAATGAAAACTACAAAACCCTAAAAAGAGAAGTAGAAGAAGATCTTAGAAGATGGAAAAATATACCCTGTTCATGGATAGGCAGAACTAACATCATCAAAATGGCGATATTACCAAAAGTTCTCTATAGGTTTAATGCAATGCCAATCAAAATCCCAACGGCATTTCTTGTAGAAATGGATAAAGCAATCATGAAATTCATATGGAAAAATAAAAGACCCAGAATAGCAAAAGCAATTCTAAGCAGGAAGTGCGAATCAGGCGGTATAGCGATACCAGACTTAAAACTATATTACAGAGCAATAGTAACAAAAACAGCATGGTACTGGTACCAAAACAGGAGGGTGGACCAATGGTACAGAATAGAGGACACAGAGACTAATCCACAAAGCTACAACTATCTTATATTTGATAAAGGAGCTAAAAGCGTGCAATGGAGGGAGGATAGCATCTTCAACAAATGGTGCTGGGAAAACTGGAAATCCATATGCAACAAAATGAAACTGAATCCCCTCCTCTCGCCATGCACAAAAGTTAACTCAAAGTGGATCAAGGAGCTAGATATCAAATCAGAGACTCTGCGTCTGATAGAAGAAAAAGTTGGCTCCGATCTACATATTGTAGGGTCGGGCTCCAAATTCCTTAATAGGACACCCATAGCACAAAAGTTGATAACAAAAATCAACAAATGGGACTTACTTAAACTGAAAAGTTTTCTCTCAGCAAGAGAAACAATAAAAGAGGTAAATAGGGAGCCTACATCATGGGAACAAATTTTTACTCCTCACACTTCAGATAGAGCCCTAATATCCCGAGTATACAAAGAACTCAAAAAATTAAACAATAAGAAAACAAATAACCCAATCAACAAATGGGCCAAGGACCTGAACAGACACTTCTCAGAGGAGGACATACAATCAATCAACAAGTACATGAAAAAATGCTCACCATCTCTAGCAGTCAGAGAAATGCAAATCAAAACCACCCTAAGATACCATCTCACATCCAGTAAGATTGGCAGCCATTATGAAGTCAAACAACAACAAGTGCTGGCGAGGATGTGGGGAAAAGGGTACTCTTGTACATTGCTGGTGGGACTGCAAACTGGTGCGGCCAATCTGGAAAACAGTATGGAGACTCCTGGGAAAGCTGGGAATGGAACCACCATTTGACCCAGCTATTGCCCTTCTTGGACTATTCCCTGAAGACCTTAAAAGAGCGTACTACAGGGATACTGCTACATCGATGTTCATAGCAGCACAATTCACAATTGCTAGACTGTGGAACCAACCCAGATGCCCTTCAATAGATGAATGGATAAAAAAAATGTGGCATTTATACACCATGGAGTATTACGCAGCACTAAAAAATGACAAAATCATAGAATTTGCAGGGAAATGGATGGCACTAGAGCAGATTATGCTTAGTGAAGCTAGCCAATCCCTAATGTCGTCTTTGATATAATGAGAGCAACTAAGAACAGAGCAGGGAGGAAGAGCAGGAAGAAAAGATTAACATTAAACAGATACATGAGGTGGGATGGAAAGGGAGAGAAAAGGGAAATTGCATGGTAATGGAGGGAGACCCTCATTGTTATACAAAATTACATATAAGAGGTTGTGAGGGGAATGGGAAAATAAACAAGGAGAGATATGAATTACAGTGGATGGGGTAGAGAGAGAAGATGGGAGGGGAGGGAGGGGGGATGGTAGAGGATAGGAAAGGTAGCAGAATACAACAGTTACTAATAGGGCATTATGTAAAAATGTGGATGTGTAACCGATGTGATTCTGCAATCTGTATTTGGGGTAAAATTGGGAGTTCATAAGCAACTTGAATCTAATGTATGAAATATGATATGTCAAGAGCTTTATAATGTTTTGAACAACCAATAAAAAAAATTAAAAATAAATAAATAAATAAATAAATAGGTTTACATAAATAGTTTCATAGACTTTTCAGGCAAGCTAGTTATTCTAATCTGTGGAAATTAACTGGGATTTGGACAGTATTGAGTAGAGACCAAAAGGCATGTGTGTTTGTGCACTTGTGTGTGGTGTATAGTGGATATGGATGGGGATTGATAAATGAGGAGATTGAGAGAGAGAGGGAAATAGGAGAGACAGAACTTTATGGAAGCAATCTCTTTAAATGGGCAAGATGAAATTCAGCAAAGAAAAACTATGATATTGTTAAAACATTGGCTAATTAATGTGCATTATTATTGATTATTCAGATACTAAAAGGGATCAGAACAAACCAACTGCAAATATTAAAATGGATTAATGATAACTGAACATTAATTCTTGAAGAAACATCAAGAGAGGTGCACAAGTCTCCTTTTATATACTTTTTATTAAGGCTAAAGAATAAGAGATTCAATTGATAAAAGGCATTGAAATGATAATAACACTTTTGCTCATACTTCATGTTTTGTTCCTTCCCATCAGGATTTGGATATTTTCAGGTCACTTCCTCAAATCTTTCCATCAGTTTACAGACACTTTGATGAAAATGCCCTCACGTTTCCTTTGCCTTGCTCATCCTGACAACACTAATAGACAATCCTATCTTTTCAAGAAATAAGTATACTATAAGTGTTTCTTATTTTATGCAAAATACCATTAAGGAAAAAGCATTCTATAAATAAAGACAACATTCAAGTTTGTGACTCATTTTAATTACACTATGAGGAATTTCACAATGCTATTAAAATAAAATCCAGTGCCCCAGTAAGATGTATATTTATGAAGTCTTTCAGGTTTCTCTTGTATTCTTTTGTATTAAATTGCTATAGCAAAAATTTGGAAATGTACATTGCCCAATATATATTTTTGTGGTTTTCTAAAAAATTATTTATAAAAATTTGATTATTCAAATTCAGCACTGATTAATAAGGAGAATATGCTAAGATTAAGGTGTTACACCATCTTAATTTGAGATAACTGGTAGATTTAAAAAACTAGTGTTTGATGTCTTAATTTCTGCATTCTGTATCTTTTGGAAGACTAAACACTTCATTTTCCCTACTAAGTATCCCTTGGCTAAGTAAGTTCTTGTTTACTCAGTATAACTTCCTCCCTCCCTCCCTCCCTTCCTTCCTTCCTTCCTTCCGTCCTTCCGTCCTTCCCTTTCTCCAAGGATTTATCCCAGGGCCACTTAATTACTGAGCCACATCCCCAGCCTTTTAAGTATTTTATTTACAGATAGCTTCTCACTAATTGCTTACAGCCTCCCTAAATTGCTAAGGCTGGCTTTGAACTCGCCATCCTCTAGCCTCAGTCTCTCAAGCAACTGGGATTACAGGCATGCACCTCTGTGCCCAATGCCTATATAATTTATTTATTTCAATAAAGATATATTGAAGAGCCTGGGGCTGGGGCTCAGTGGTAGAGCACTTACTTAGCCCATGTGAGGCACTGGGTTCAATCCTTAGCACTGCATAAAAAAATAAACAAATAAAATAAAGGCATGCTGTCAATTTACAACTACAAAAAAATTTAAATGATATTTTAAAATTTAAAAAAATTTAAATGAATATTGAATACCTTCAATAGAAAAGACAGTAGAAGACACATGAGAAAGAGATCTGACCCAATGAAACCCAAGGTGAATTTGAAAAAAAAAAAATGATAGGATATTACTACATACTGGTTGATTATTTGGTTTCTGTTTTAAATTCTATATTTTATCTATATCCATACAAAGCAAAGTATTTTCTTTCAATATGATTATAGTTTTATTTTTGTAGAAACAGATGGAATCAACTGTGGTCCATATGAAACTCCTTTTTCTCTAAGATAGCATCATATAAAATAAGTTTGAAGAGTCCTGCATGGAGCAGATCTGAAAAAAAAATTAAAATGCATAACTAATTTTTCCACTCTTTGCTTAATGTCACAAATTCTCATGAGACTTGGAATAAATACCAATATGACATTCTGCACAAGAATTTCTAAACCTTGAATATCTCAAATATGCTCTTATTTGCCTTTTCTATTAGGGCTATAAAAATGTTATAAACTTCACAAGTTATACATAAATGAAAAACTTGCAAGCTTTTAAGGTCACTGTCTATAGTCAATGTCATCACTTGGTAGACTGAAATAATTAAAAGCAGGAATATTTAATTGCTTATAATATTTTTCCAGGAAACTTCTGAATGAGTAAATAAATTTAAAACTTGCATTTTTAAAAAACTCATTGATATGGAATCAGTGATATACTTGAACTACATACAAATGAGTAGGAATAGTATTTGAGTTTAGAGTTAAAACTATTTCTAAATTTACCACCTATTTCTGGTCATCTGGGTCAAAATAGCACAAAGCTGATGTACTTCATTTGAAATTTAATTATTCTGATCAACATAGACAGAAAATTAAATTAATTTAGGATGACCTTAAGTGTTTGTTTGTAGAGCAAATTATTTTGCCTAAATGATTTTGTGAATTGGTTTTAACTCCATTATGCCATAATGTGTCCCATTTTAAATGCTCCCCACTTGATATTTATGAACTAGTTAACAAGCCTATTTACTATGAGACTGTAATGTTTTCCAAATTTACTTTGACACTAAATCATAGATCAACATCTTTGAGGCACAGAATATAGATGATTCTCAGCAATTGTATGAATATTTGTTTTATTTTAATGTGTATTTTTGTCTCTCCTCTATAATGTCTCATAGTTTTATTCACTGCTATACATCAATGTCCAGAACAATGCTTGCATTGAGTAAGCATTTGAGATTGTCTAATAAAAGAAACAAAAAGAATCCTGGAAGCAGCCCATCACTTACAGTTCTGGTCCTGAGTTACCAACCAATTGTTCAAATAATAGAACCTACAAAGTATTTGTTTTGCATAGGGGAGTGAAAGCTTGTCAGTAAATATTCCAAATTCAAAGTTTGTATCAAAGTTTCAATGAGTCTATAATGTGTTGCCTGCTTTGCACTACTTGAGGCAATATGTTCTAGTATGAAAAAAAATCAATTATTAGAAAAATTTTGGGTATTGGGAAACAATAAAACTACATTCTAATATTGAGTCTTGTGCTGAATTTTGCTTGTAGGAACAAAATTACAAAAATGGCACCAACATTTAAACCATCTTTGATATTTGCTATTATCCACCCTAAATTAAGTATGTGTCAATTTTCAAAACTAAGTAAAATTTTGATTCTTCTTATTAAAAAAAAAGTCTGTGGGAACACAAACTGCTCCAGTTGATGAGGCAATTGGAAAAAAAAAAGTCCTAAACATTATTTTAGTATTATTTTCAAGGAGCCCTGAAAAGTACCATTGTTGAAAAATTTCCAATCTATAGAGAGTTTCTAATAAATTACTTTTCCTGTTGATCACTAGTTTCCTCGGAATCACAACCACAATAGGCTGCAGCTGCTTTGTTTCAGAATGATACTAGCCTCCACCAATCTCAAAAGACTTCAGGAAGGTTTTTCAGCTATTATCACTATCTTATCACACAACACTATGATTCTAAGTTACAATAAACAAATTTCTATGATAATCCACCTAGTGTTTCCTACTTTCTTATCTGTGTAGAATAATTGCTGTGTCTGTATTTCAACTCAATCTCTGACAAGCTCTTTTACTATATCTCCTTGAAATCTTAATTTTCATGGTATATTAAAATGATAAAATATAATAATAATAAAAATATGAAAAAACGTAATTATATTTGCTTTCTTCAAAGTTCCATTTTATAAATTAAGAAAAATGTCATATACTTAGATAACAATTAACTTCTCGTTTGTACTATCACATAGTTCACCAAACATTTTATTTGCCTCAACCACAAATTATTTTTCTTTCAATAATGCTACATCCTCTGAAAGCTTCTCAATATGATTCTACTTATTTACCCAATCCACATGTGCTTCTGACCTTTGTCTGGGAGTACAGTTGATTCTTCTGTACCCCATTGCTTTGGCATATGGATCCTTCACCTGCAGATGAAAACTTCACCCTGTTGAACTGGATTCCATTCAATAAGGGCAGCTATTTCCTAAGTTATAGGTTACCAAAAAGCAATTCAACATGATTCTTGAATTGTCTAGCATTCTTTAAAGGCTTTGGTTCCTGGATAACCATTGCTTTGGCATATGGATCATCTGTACCCCATTGCTTTGGCATATGGATCATTTTAACCATATTTTAGTAATACTTCCATGATTTCTACTTTCCTGGCAAAGCCAAAAATTTAGACCAACCAATTCTTTTATATAAATAGTATCATTACTAAACATTTTAATTAATAACATGGATAAAGGAGATGATAAAAGATAGCTTTATAGAATGTGGTGGGATGAACATTTAAGGAAGAGTTAGCTTTAAATATCCCATGGCAGAGATGTACTACAGCAAAATAATTAATTTTTTATGATTTATATTGAAGAGTATATTAGATTCAATTGAGAAAGTAGGGCTTGGTTTTAATTGCTAAACCTTATAATTAACATAATTAATATTTATTCTACTTTTGTGAATGTAAATTTTAATGGATTGTTTTTTTTCAGTTTATTTGGTTTGAAATATATATGAATTAATGGTCTTGATATAAAATAAATGGGAAAATTAAATTTCATAAATGTATTGTTTTGACTAATACCTAATATAAAACAATTGGATAATAAATATAAATCCAGTGCCATTTCTTCAGTTTTTATTAGGCAACTATTAAATAAGTTACTTCAATGTGCAAGGTTTCTAACTGCTGTTCTTCTAATTTCTATAGATTCAAAAGTGAGAAATATAAAAAATAAGGTTATTATGTCTTAGATATTATAATCTAGTGTTTGGAAACATAAACTACTGAAAGAAAACCAAAGAAATTTCAAATGGCTCAAAAATTTGTGAAAAAAAATAAGGTGAATAGCAGATAATTTCATATAAAGAATTACCTTTATTTTTTGTTCAGGAAGGCCTCTATTAGAAGAGCATATTTGGATTGAAAGCTGAATTATATAATATTACCACTTAACTTAGTGGTAACTGGAGGCAGATGGGGTGTAGTTGGAGGAAGTAACTCATTGGGGGAGTGGCTATGGGGTATATATTTTTATCTGTTCTCCCTTCTCTTTTCAATGATCAGAGAGAGAACATTTAATTTTTGAGAAATTGTGAAGGGAAATCTATGTTTTCTGCTAAAAGAAACCCAGAATTTCATTTTGCCATTAATTTGTTCTGTGATCTTATGGAAGTTGCATGCTCTTGGAAATGTTTACCACATTCATAATAAATATAAAATAAACGAAGGATGAACTATATGATCTTGAAATTTCATTCATTTTTTATTCTCTTATTTTAATCAAATATTCTATTTTAATCTTCTTGGTTGATATATGTATTTGATTAAATTAAGGTATGAATCGCTTCTATTTTAGAATCTATTAACTATAGTGAATATTTCTATTCAAAATTTATCATTTGAAAATATAGAATTTTCAATAGAACAAATCATGTTTATATATCTTTCTGTTCTTCAGATTAATAAAATAACACAGTATCATATTAAGGACAGAAAAATTATTGCTTTCTTCCTTAAAAATAAAAATAACATAATAACATCATAGTTTAATAATAATAAATATTGGGGCCTGGAGTTGTGGCTCAGTGGTAGAGTGCTCCCCTAGAGGCGCAAGGCACTGGATTTGATCCTCAGCACCATATAAAAATAAACAAATAAAATAAATGTAAACAAAATAATAATAACTATTAATAATAATAACATCATTATACTTTAATTCAGAAGGATCTTGACTGTCTTTTCCTTTCAGAAAACATTACTCAGTTTCTTTACACTGATAACATTATGGTGATTCAACCAAGTGAGCAAGAGATAACCACTACTATAGACTTATTGGTAAGGTATTTACATAAAAGTGGAAAATAAATCAAAGAAAAATTCAGATGTCTCTCCCCTTAGTAAAAGTTCTCAGTTTCCAGTATTGTATCTAAGAATATCTAAGGTATGATCTGATCTCTTTCTAGGGTAAAGGGTAAATTGTTTTATCTGACCACTTGAACAGTTAGTGGCCTTTTTTGATTTTAAAGGCATTATATCAATCATTTAGGTGAGTTATTCCAACTTATTTACTAAAAATTATGCTACTAGTTTGGCATGGGTCTAGAAAAAGAGAAGGCTCTGCAATAGGTAAAAAAGAAAATAGGTTTCATTTCTACTTGGACCACAGGTCTGCAGATCCAATGCTTGATTGGAGTATCAGTGGTCCTTAGGTATAGTGTCTGAATCCTCTGGCAGGGCACTTTGGGTAAATTAAAGTTCAGGCCCTTAGAGTTTTAGAGCAAAGTCATGCCATTCTGTGTGGACAATTACTTTCCTTTTGAGTGATAAATATTGTGCTACTATTAGATAAAGAGAGTGAATGTCTAACTATGGCCATTGAGCTATCATATGAACTGAGTTATCCATCATGAACTAGTTGTTATCTGATTTACTGAGCTATTAAGTAGAGTATGCACAGCAGTATTCTATCATAAAATAGAAATTGTATGTACTAGATTGGGACTGAGCACCTGGAAGCTTAAGTAAATTCCATGAACAAGGAGCTCAAATTCTCATAGCTTCTACTACCTTCTGTCCTCTAACTTGCAGTTAGGGCTTTAACAGAAATTCCCTATAATCAAATGACGAGGAAGAAAAAACTCAGACCTGATTTGATGGTCCTGCATGATATGGACCATAAAAGCGAGCACCTACAGCCCTACAGTTTTCTTCTGAGACATCTTTGAAGAACAGTAATGAAAGTAATGATGGAAATTCACTTATGGGCAAAATGTTGAGAAGACTACCTGGTCGACTGTATGTAGTCAATCGCTTGGCTGCGTGACCAAAAACTTAAAAAGAATATAATTACAAAACTGGTGACAAGGAAGTCCAGGAAAGAGGAGTGAGTATAAATCTCATTGCGTGGGAAAAAGATGAAGTGAGGTTACAAGCATGGAAAGTCCTTCAAATGGTGGCCTCAGCAGAAGAAGACTTAAGTAGTCAAGTAGACAGGATGACCATTTTTGTAGATACCAGTGAGTTCTTTCCCATTCACCATTGTCATTTCTCAGTGGGCTTACGAATAAAGAGGCTGTTTCGGCAGGAATTGAGATAATTTATGTTGTCAACAACATAAATTTCTCCTCACCAAGACTAACTTGGCTAAAGACATTGCTAAATGCACAATATGCCAGTAGCAAAGATCAACAGAGTTCCTGACAGCACAGTCCCTTGGGGTGACCACCTAGCTTACCTCATGGCAGGTTGATTACATTAAACAGCTTACATCATGTGAAGGAGCAATATTTTCTCATATTGCAATAGATATTGTGGAGGAAAATTTGCCTTTCTTTCATATAATGGTTCCATAAAAGCCACTATCTGTGAATATACAAAATGTCTTATCTACCTTGGTATTAGACAGGATGCTGTTTCTGCTGAAGGAACTAATTTCAAGAAAATGAAGCATGGCAATGGGCCCAATTTCATAATCCACTGATTTTATCATATTCCCCATTATATTGGAGCTCACTTGATAGAACAGTGAAATGGCCTTTTGAAGATTCAGTTCTCTACGAACTAGATGGCAATGTTGGCAATGTTTTGTAGAGTAAGGCAAGTTCTCCAGGAATTTATACATGCTCTGAATCAGCACCTGATATGTGGTTGTGGTGCTCCTGTACCTAGAAATCACAGGTTCAGAAATCCATTGTTAGCAAGGACTTCTATGCTTAGTGAATCACTATCAATTTATTTTTCTTCCTGTCCCTATGTTTTTTTTTGTTGTTGTTGTTTGTTTTTTACATTCTTGTGGCCTAGTATTGGTCAAAGGGAAGAATGTTTTCAGTTACATATCAACTTAGCTGGAAGTTAATACTGCCTCTGGAGATCCTTTGGGTTCTTATTTTGATTTTTAAAAAAATTTTAATTTGTTACATATGACAACAAAATGCATTACAATTCATATTACACATATAGAGCGCAATTTTTCGTATCTCTGGTTGTACACAAAGTAGAGTCACATCCTTCGTGTCTTCATACATGTACTTAGGGTAATGATGACCATCACATTCCACCATCTTTCCAACCCTTTTGCTCCCTCCTTTCGATGCTCTCCCCTTTTCCCTTTTACTCTATCTAGAGTTATTTACTCCTCCCATCCCCACCCACCTCCCACAGCATATTATGAATCAGAGAAATTATTTGGCATTTGTTTTTGGGGGGATTGGCTAATTTTAATTAGCATTATATTCTCCAGTTCCACCCATTTACCTGCAAATGCCATGATTTTATTCCCTTTTTAGGCTGAATAATATTCCATTGTGTATATATACCACACTTTCTTTATCCATTCATCTACTGAAGGTCATCTAGGTTAGTTCCACAGTTTAGCTATTGTGAATTGTGCTGCTATAAACGTTGATGTGGTTGTGTCCTTTTAGTAGGCTGTTTTCATGTCCTTTGGGGTATAGACCGAGGAGTGAGATAGCTGGGCCAAATGGTGGTTCCATTCCCAGTTTTCCAAGGATACTTCATACTGTTTTCCATATTTGTTGCACCAATTTGCAGTCCTACTAGCAATATATGAGTGGACCTTTTCCCCCACATCTTCACCAACGCTTATTGTTGATGTATTCTTGATAGCTGCCATTCTGACTGGAGTGAGATGAAATCTTAGAGTAGTTTTGATTTACATTTCTCTAATTGCTAGAGATATTGAACATTTTTTTTCATATATTTGTTGATTTATTGTATATCTTCTTGGCCCTTTTATTGACTGGGTTATTTGTTTTTTTTGGTGTTAAGATTTTTGAGTTCTTTATATACCCTAGACATTAGTGCTCTATCTGATGTTCCTGAGGTAAGAATTTGTTCCCAATTAGTAGGCTCTCTATTCACCTCACTGATTATTTATTTTGCTGAGAAGAAGCTTTTTAGTTTGAATGCATCACATTTATTGATTTTTGATATTAATTCTTGCACTATAGGATTCTTATTAAGAAGTCTACCAACCAAGAAAAAAGCCCAGGACTGGATGGATACACAGCCAAGTTCTACAAGACCTTTAAAGAAGAACTAATACCAATACTCTTCAATTTATTTCTGAATTTTTACTGTTTCTGAATCAATAGGCAAAATGGCTGGATGGTATGATTAATTCTGGTTACTAAGGGAAAATTAGAGTACTATTCTACAAGAGGTAAGTCAATGAATGTGCCACTTGGGGTGTGCCTTAGATTTACCCTGTGATGACAATCAATGGACAATTGCAACAATCTAACCCAGGCAGAACAATTAATGGCCCAGATCCATTGGATATGAAGGTCTGTTTCATCCACCAGGTCAAGAACCATGATCAGCTGAGGTGGTTGATTAAGGTAAAGGTAAATGGAATGAGTAATGGAAGAAGGTAGTTATAAGTAAACACTGTGCCTCATCATAGTAATAAGGACCGAAATAATCATGTGTGTTTCCTCCTGATTTTGTTATGAATGTATATGTGTGTGAATCTTTATTCTCACCCCTTTGTTATTCTTTTATGCAACCTATAGAGAATAAACATAAAGATGGCTTTCTATCATAGTATTTATGTTATGGGATATCAAGAAAAATATTAATCATCACTCAAGAATTTTATATCCTTTTCTGAGGACAGGATTAGTGAGTTTTAGGTTTCATGCTGGATGGTTGTATCATATTAGGCAGAAATATGACCTGGTCATTGTCTTTATTTGGGAGATAATATGGCTTAATGGGATGCATATACATGCCTAGTTAACAAGAAGTGAACTTGTGGTCATTCATTTTGTGTGTCAACTTGATAAGGCTACAGTATATCCAGATACATGACCAAAATTTTTTTCTGGCTGTTTCTAGCAGGGCATCATGAAAGAGGTTGATATTTAAATCAGTAGATTTTAAACAAAACAGACTTATCTCCATATATGGCTAGGTTTCATCCAAATAGTTGAAGGCCTGAAAAATAAAAAACAAACAAACCAAAAACATGACAAAGAGCACCCTACACAGGTATGCGTATGGACACACACATAAACACACACACACACACACACACACATGCACACACAGCATCATGCTAGCAAAATAAATTCCCTAAAGGACTGCTTTTAACCTCATGTACATCATAAGCTTTGCCTGGTTCTACAGCAGATAGCCTTTGGCAGAAAGATAATAATGCCAAGAGCACAAAAATATTTTTCCCATTCCCATGGTTAAAAGTCTATAAGCATCCTTTGAATTGAAGATTTACTTCAAAGTGAAAAAGTGTATGAGGATTTCTCTCTCCCTGATAGGTTCCAAAACTAAATAGAGGAAATACCTCAAAGGAAGTAAACACTGTGGGGTATAAGTTACCAACTTGATTGAGCCCGTTATTACCCAGAATGGAAATCTAGCTACATGAATGTAAATTGTTTTCTTAAGACAAAGGTGCAACTCTTGCTTTGATTTAATTTTGATTACCATACAGCTAGAAACAAGGAGATGGTGGGTTTAATTTGTCTCTTTGCACAACATGCGTCTTTCCGCTGACCTTCCTTTCCCCACATCATCTGGTGCTTTCTGGGCACTGCCAAACAGGTATGATGGTATAGGATAGAAAACATCCAACTGAAGTCCTGCTATAATGTTTCATTCACTACAACATAACTGAACAGGTGAGGTTTGGGGCCTCTAGTAGCCATCTGTCCTTCTTGTGAGAGATGGACCTATCAAAATATATTAGTAAACAGAAACAAGTACTAAGACAAGGCAGAGTCTAGTTACCAAAAGCACTACAACAAAACTTTGTGGAATGCTTGGGAGACTGAATCCATGATGTGTACTAACATGATTTAAACTGGTTTTAAAATAGCTCCCTCATCCTACCTCTGTTTCAGTCAGCTTTTTCACTGCTGTGACTAAAAGACCTGACTGGAACAACTGTAGAGGAGAAATAATTCAATTAGGGGACTCGTGGTTTCATAAGTCTCAGCCCATGGACAGTAGGCTCCATTCCTCAGGGCTCCAGGTAAGGTAGAACATCACGGCAGAAGGGTGTAGTGGAGGAAAGCGGCCCCCTATGATGATAAGACAGCAGAGAGAGAAACTCCACTGGCCAAATAAAGACAATAAAAACCCCAAAGGCAAGCCCCCAATGACCCACCTACTGCAGCCACACCCCCTGCCTCCAGTTACCACTCAGTGAACCCTGTTGGGAATCAATTCACTCAATAGGTTAAGGCTCTCATAACCCAATCATTTCTCCTCCACACCTACTTACCTTGTCTCACACATGAGCTTTTAGGGGATACCTTACAACTAAACCATAACAACCTCCCATAAGTAAATGTGTCAAATAACATCTAGCAACACGCAATATATAACCAGCAATTCTTCTCAGTGCCACAGTGAAGGAAGAATATTGGAAAAGTAATCCCTATTCATATTAGCCACATTCTAATAGACAAGAGAAATACTAATGTTTGGTTTTCTGAATTCCATTTCTAAGAGTCAAAATGAAAATTGTGAGGATTATAGACTTGTTGCTTTATTTAACCTAAAGGCTATCATAGGCAAAGGTGTAGGTGGCAGGGGTTGAGCTATGGGATCTCTAAGTAACCTAGACAAAAGTATTCACGACCATGGCATCAGATGGTGTTGATGTCATTGGCAAGTGGATTTTATTTTGGCAATATGATGTATTCCAAAGGAAAGAATTTCCTGAATAAATCAATTGTTGATTCAACTGTACTATTTTACCAGAGACAGAAACTCTCACTTCACAATGCCTCACCTTTATACTGAATGGATTATATATCACACAGCTTAGAGGTAATTATCTTAGCCTCTCAGCACTTGCCTGCGGCTCCTTTATTTATCTGTGTGTGAACAAACAATGACAGTACAGGAAATCATTGCATGATGAATCCAGGTGAGGCCTTTTGTAAAGTAAAGGGCTCGTTTTATAATGAAATATATATCACTTCACTTACCCATTTCACAAAATAGAACTTGTTTACATGGCATTTTCAGAAAAAATAAAACCAAGAGGTCTCATTGTCAACTAATGTTGACCTGAGAAACAACATAATAATAGTAAATAAGTGATCTGATGGATTATGTCCCCCCAATAATTTGCTTTTTTAAATCAAATCCTCTTATTACTGAGAGAAGGCTTTGTAACAGAGTTCAACCTCTGAACTCTTAGCAGCAAAATTAAGATAATTAATATTTAATTATGAATTGAATTAGTCTTAAAATTGAGAACAGCGTTTTTTTTTCCTAAATGAATAAAAATATCTTTACACATTCTAAGTAAGAATAGAAGACTCACAGACCTTTCATCTCTGATGAAATTTCCACAGATATCGAGAAAATGCACATAAAGAAGTCTCTTTATTGTCACAGTCTTGTGTGACGTTTTGCATATTTTATTTCTTTCTTTCTTTTTAATTGGAGAAAATGCCTTTTCTTCTTCTGTTTCTAGAAACTATGACCAGAAACAAAGATTACAAAGTAAATGTACTGATTTGGCTGCCAATGTAATTGGGATAGAAAACGTCTTTGATATTTAAAAGACTTTCAGTTGAATCAGCAGGATTATCCAGGAACTATAACTGCTGGAGGCAGGACTGTGGAGGAGATCAAGGTTGAATTCAAGACCCATGTTTAGGCCCTGCCTAGATCCTGGGGCTTACAGCCTCCTTTCCTATAACTCAGCTCAGCTTTGGGGCCTGAGGTCAGAGTTGTAAAGGACTCAATTCAATGCACTGGCATTCAAGTATCAGTGAGATGCTACAAGATCCCTGATCTTCTTGTCCAGCAAGTCTTCTGGAGCAACTCCCTAGCATTTAAAGCTAGATTTGCTTTCAAGTGACTGCTGAGAAACATATTCTGAGTCTTTGCAAACTCAAAACTTGCCCTGTCCTCCTGCAGTCCCCTTTTTGATCACCTCTCAAGACCCAGCATCTCTTATCTGATTAAATCTGAACCCACCAGTCTATATTCCCAGTCATATTCTGTGATCTGGACCCCACCCACCAATCCCGAAAAGCAAACCCAATTCAGCCTCATTTAAAAGGATGGACAAATTAGTGTGTTTACTGATAATAGCTCTCTGTTTATGTCCTTCTCCATGAATAGTGTTCATACTTTAGAGATGAAGTTGCAAAACCTTGTATCTATCCTTCCTTCTATTTGAATTAGAAATTTTCCTTTCACTCTGGATTTTAATAATTTTCTTCCTATATGAACCAATTTAAGATGGAAATTCGAATTACTTTCCTGGGATGAAGGAACACTTTTCTGGGAAGAGGGATAGGAATTTTGGTACCTCCCTCATCATTAACATAAGTTTGCCTTTAAATATTTTCTTTAAAATAAAGAGGGTAGGTTAAGATTTTTTCTTTCATATTTAATACTTTGAAAGAATGTCAGACTTTGGTTTAAATAAGGACATAATTGAATAAAAATTCAAAAAAATCTTATTCTTTTTGCAAACGTTAGAAAAGATAAAGTTTAGAATGCTAGCCAGTTTAGAGTCATTCTCTTCAAACTGGGCTAACATGGGTTCATTCTTTATTGGAGGAGTTTCATCCTTTAAGCATCTTTTTTTTTCTTCTCTTTTAGAGAATTTCTTTCATGGAATCTGAGGGCGGAGTCTGGAATGCTGGCCTTGATAATCATGTTCTCATCTTTTTATTGGTTCTCAACCTCTTTCACCTTTTGGGTCCTTAATTTTGTTGTAGTGGTTGTTATTACTATTTGTTTGCTTTTCTTTGGCTTAGAGTAACTTTAAAAAAAAATGTTTAAGTGCTGGATATGAGTCTAGGACCTTGAACATGCTGAGGCCTTAAAACACTGCCTTCAGTTTTCTTTTTGTTTTGACTAATTTTATAGCCCATTCCAGCACCCACACCCACACCCACCCTCCAACTCTTCAAAACCATAATAAGCAACTTCCCAAGTTCTTTATATAAGATGACATGGTTTTTGCATATAAACTATGCACATTCTCTTCTGCACTTGACATCATTTCTAGATCACTTATAATGCTGAATATAGTGAAAATCCCTATGAGTAACTGCTGTATACTGCATTGTTCAGGAGACAATGACAAAGGGGAAAAGTCTGTACACATTCAATACAGAGGTATATTTCCCCAAATATCTTCAACCTGAGGTTGGTTGAATACAGGATACAGGAATTCCCAGATTCAGAGCACTAACCATAATTGTCAAGAGAAAAAGTTTAACTATAGTGTCTGGATCTCTGTTTAATTTACACACACCACACAGGCACACGCACACACGTGCACACACACACACATATTTATATATATATATATATATATATATATATATATATATATATATATATATATATATAACTTTTTCTTCCATTTCCTGTCATGTATTCTTCCAACTTATTATTCTTTTATCTTTTTCATCATGCCTCAGCCCACTGTCATGTGCTTCCTCCCTCTCCTTTTCCCCTCCTATCTTTTACAAGGGATGAGCTAATGCTTCTGCCTGCAGCAATTTTTCTATTGCTAAATACTAAGGACAGGGTTGCTAATGCTGTCAAGAGTGATGTGGAATGTATTTGACCTCCCTGGTTAAATGGGAGAGAGCATAGGTGTGATGTTTCTAAACTCATTTTTGCAAATACCGGTTTGTTCTTCACTTGGAGAAAATGGCAGTGACTCCTTTTGTCATAGTAAATTGAGACAGCTATCAAGTCTTGAAGGTAGGAGGAAAAGTCAATATTGGGAAAAATACTCTTTTGAAAATTAAAAGAATTATTCATAGAAATATTTGGGGTGTGGGCTGGCTTTCACAGGGCAGTGAAAGAAACTTTTCAAGTACAGAAGAAACTGAGGAAATACAGAAGCCCCGGGATATGTGCTTGCTTTACTGACTCTCTCAGAAAGTAGGAAAGAAAGAAAAAGTCTTCAAATTACATGGAAATTAGAGGGTCAGAAGGAAATAAACTGAATTTTAAAGCAGAAAATAGAAAAGTGGTTTGAAACAGATAAGCCAAACAATTTGCAAGACATAATCTTTGTTTGTCTAAGGGCAGAGTGGGATAAGACTAGAAAAAAATATGTACTGGGAAAACTACCTCTTCTGTCAGGTACCAGGCATGGGATAATTGATTCAGATGGCACCCCTTTCCTAAAACACAACAATATGACTTATTATATGGCCGAGTTTTCTTGGGCTGTTCTTGGTCTGAAGCTACCGAAGCTTAAAATATCCTTCTCATTGACTGCACTGATTTGTTTAGCTAACTATATTTCAATTTCCCACCATGCCAATTACAAATGGTCTAGCTGGAAAATAAGTGGGTATTGCCAACAAAGGCTTGGGTTACTATTAAAATGATTATCTTCATGGGAATGATCCTTTGCATTCTTTCACCAGTTGTTATGGTTTGGATGTGAGGTGTCCCCTAAAAGTTCACATGTGAGACAATTTTGCAAAAAAGGTTCAGAGGAGAAAGGATTGGGTTATAGCTTGAAACTAATCAGTGAATTAATCTCTGACGGGATTAACTGAGTGGTAGCTGGAAGCAGGTGAGGTGTGGCTGAAGGAAGAGTTTCATTGGTGGCATGGCTACGGGGTATATAATTTATATCTGGAGAGTGGAGTCTCTCTGTCTGCTTTCTGATCATCTTGTGAGCTGTTTCCCTCTGACACACCCTTCTGACATGATGATCTCTCTCACCTGGAGCCCTAAGGAATGGAGCCTGCTGTGTATGGATTAAGACCTCTGAAACCATGAACTCCTAAAAAAACCTTTCCTCTTCTACAGTTCTGGTTGGGTCCTTTTAGTCACAGCAGTGAAAAAGTTGATTAAAAACACCTGTCAATAGCAATAGTTTCCACAGATTTTATTTAATGGCAAAATATTTCTTCCTTTGAAATTTTATGTGAAAAACTGATGTGCATATCATAAAGGATGTCAAGGAGGATTTCAGAGTAGTAGGAATGCAGAATCTCTTTGTCCTCTTCACTCCACTTCTTGTATTTTCCAAAATAGCTCCTATTGGTACCAGAGTTCTAGGCCAGAGGGAACTGATGTTGAAGAATTTCAATAGAATAGTTTGGCCATTCACCCCAAAAATGAAATGAAGAAGGTAATGTTGAGGTAGGAAATGAATTTATTCAGTATATTTATGCCAGGAAAGATGAGATAGACCAAGCATTCTCAACTGTGCCTTTGAGTAGCTAACAAGAGCTTTAAGGTTAAAGAAAGAAACGGACTCAAGTAGAGGGTGGGGTTATAAGAAGTATGAATAGTGAAGCAGTCTTGGTCAAGTGTGGTCTGATGAATCATTATCAGTGATAAGAAAATTGCTGTCCACTGGTGGTTTGGTTTTTGTCACAAGATGTTTATTGTTCAGACCTATTAGTTTGTAGCATCCAAGGTAACATCTAAACAGAGAGTGATTCAGAGAAACAGAAAGTCAGAATGGCAAGATGGAGTTAGGCTTCCATATTTAGCGTAAGGACTGGAGAGTGCTAGGTACCACACCTATGGTCTGGAACAGTCTTGTAAAAACTGATAATTGACAATCTATTGTTTATGATATCCCTACAAATCTTGAAAACAATTAGTTACACTTACCTTGGTGTCTTCAGCCTTGAAGGGGATTATCACCAGCTTTCAAGGAACATTGCTAAAATGATTCACATGCCTGTGTGCAGATTTGAACAAAAATCTTACCAACAGTTTATGGAGGCAAAGGAGACAGATGAAAATGAAGGCAGAAATGCCAAGCCTTTATCCTCTTTGAAATTGCCCAAAATACATCTGCAGGCCTAAATGAAGAGCAAAAGCAACCACTAAGTCCTTATCACACTACTACATAGCTCACTCTCTGTGGGGATGTCTGTGGTCCACACATACGTATTTCATACAGACAAAAGGATGTTGGTTACCTGTACCTTAAATTTTTAGTCATCTGACTATAGATTATTTGGAAAATATTAGCACAGGAGCTTGGACAAACAGGAAATGCAGAATTTGGTAGTATGGCCTAATTTTAATAGAGTATGAGACTTGATTATGGGCTAAGAAAGAAAGAAGAATGAAAAAAAAACTACTAAAAGAAGACAAAATTGGTAAGGTCTGTAAAAATTCTGTTCAAGTTTGGCCTTTTGTAGAAGCAGAATCTTGATAACCAAACTTGTGGGACTGAGAGAGCACACAAGATTGTCAGTTTCAATAATCATGAACCATAAGTAGTTACAGTTCTTTTATTTTCCTATCCACTTACCCTCCTCTGTTTTTCCAGCAAAACAGAAAGAGTTGGAGAATAAGCCTAAGATGAGGAAATGGAATGTTAAGTTTGAAGAAATAGACAAAAGGTTGAGTAGAGAGAACAAGGAATGACTTTCCATCAGCTCTCAAGCCACCCCAAATGAAC
Source organism: Marmota monax (assembly GCF_021218885.2). Taxonomy (NCBI): domain Eukaryota; kingdom Metazoa; phylum Chordata; class Mammalia; order Rodentia; family Sciuridae; genus Marmota; species Marmota monax. The sequence goes on along the minus strand of NW_026694247.1, from coordinate 204,705 downwards.
ACGTTATGAATAAAATTAGTGATCATCCCTGAACTAGCAGCTCAAGAAGGACTCCCCACAATTCCTCCTCACCTGAAACCCTGATTGCCATCCTTCTCTACATAAAACATTATCTGTATCTTTATTCAACAAAAGATCTGTAGTATTGTGTGTGATCTGTTCAGTGTTAACACAGGGTATCAGGCATATATTTTGAGGCCAATGATTCGATTTAATCACTAGTCATCTTTTTCAGTGGCCTAGAATTATTCTCCTTCCCCAGTGCAAATGGGAAGTAATAATTTGTATTTTTTTTTCTGATGAAGAATGTAGATTGCTAGAATTGTCTACAAGACTAAACACACTAGATATTGTGTTCAATCTAGTGCCAGCTGGTCAGAGACCAATATGAGAAAGGTGGCAGAATGAGACAGAAAGCATTTTAACCTTTTGCTTGAATGTGAGACATTCCTTCTCTCCCCCATAGTTCTTGGAAGTTAAATGGAAAGAAATAAAACTCTCATCACTCATACATTTCTGGTCAAGCCACCCTGAGGGCTACTTCCTGTTTTGCTGTGTGTGAATAATAGCCTGATGCTAAGGGCAACTGGCTTGTGTTTTATTTTATTGTACTGCTGTAAAGCAATTTTGGTCTCCAATTGAACATTTCATTTCTTCTTTATTAAATTTCACGATTGTTCTTTCACCTGAGGTACTTTGAGTAGTAGCACTTACATTTTTGGAGAGCACATTTTCTCCAATGTAAAGGCTTATCATAAAGAACCTGATGCTTTTTGATACAAGGAATCCAGGTAACAGAGCAAAGGGTACTTAGAATCTGGAGTGGCTGAGTGCAGGCACTTGTTAAATGGAGAGGGAGGAAGGAGGGGAGTGGGGTGAACTGTCATAATGCATAGTAGAGCAATGTGATGCCTAATCAATGTGGCAGAGGGGTCAAGCCTTCAGGGCTGAGATGAGATTGATAATGGACTTCATTTCTCTGAAAAGTCATTATAGGAAGAATGAATGTGAACTTTGTTGGAGACATGAAGGACATGAGCTACAAGTGCATATAATAGATCTAAGGCCAAGTTCAACTGTCACCTTTTCTATCAAGTCTTCTCTGTCTACATCAGCCCTCACTGCTCTTCCTTTCAATGAACTTACATATTGCTTCCTCAGTGCCTCACAATTTAGCACTTAACAATTTTCTTTGTACTACATATTCTTCCTTCTAACATTTTGAATACTTAATATTATGGGTTGCGGTGACCATACCTTACTCCTTAACTGTTCAAGAAGATGTTAAGGCGGAAGTTGTGCCCTCAGCAAGATAAATGTATAGGGTTGAATAATATTAATATAAATGTTTCAGTTGTATATGTTCGAATTTAACCCAGATCTATAAAACCTTACAGCTCACACTTATTCTCCAAGTGCTGTAATTCTACTGAACATCAGAATTTCAATCTGAACTCATTCTCTCCTAGTTATGCAACTGGGGACATTTTCTTCCTTTTGGGTATGTGTGGAAGCATGTGTTTATCTGTGTATTTTTATTTATTTATTTTCAATACTGAGGATTGAATATAGGGTCTTATATATGGTAGGCAAATGCTCTATCACTATGTCTCCGGATTTTTTTGTTATTTGTAGACAATGTTTCCGCTAGATTGTGCAGGTTGGCCTCTAATTTACCATCCTCCTATCTCAGCCAACTTTTTAGCTGGGATTACACGCATGAGCCATCATGTTCAACCATTCACTTTCTTTTTAATAGCCTTAATTTCATTATCTATAATATGGATATATTCTCTCCAGAAAAACCTCTTAATATAGTTGAAGTTTCAATAAAATCATAACATATGAAAAGATACCTATGATGAATTGGGGAAAAAATAATATTCAGGAAGCAGAATTTGAAAAGATTTAATCAATTCTATGGGCATTTTTCTTTTCCAATAAATTTAATTTCAAGGGTGTGTATATGTATGTGTGCTTATTGTGTTGAGCAAGTAAGATGTGTGAGGGAGGTGTCTGGAAATAACCACATTAGCAAAGAATAAACCCAGGAAACCAATTACTTCTGTAAAGTTCAACTGTTAATATGTCAGAAAAAAAATCAACTAAAGTTATTGATTCGGTCAATTAAAATGGTACTTGGGCCTCAGAAGATAATTACTAGAAACCAATAAACCTTGCTTAAAAAAAAAAATTCTGGAACATTGCCTGACCTTATTTCCCATGTACTTACTTCATCACCCAAGGCACGATAATTTAATTTAATTGTTAGAATTTGATGTTTATTTTGAAATTGTAATTATGAGAGACTGTTAAACTGGTAGTCCCCCATAGACCATACCTTCTGGTAATCAGGCATTTATGTAATCTGTTCCTATATTAACTCTGGGCTTGACCACATAATTTTCTTTGAATAATGGGACAATATCAAGTGTGGCAAAAGCAGAGAATTGAGAATTACACATTGGGGCTTGTCATTGTGGAATCCCATCCTCCTGAAACTCAGCCACTGAGCTTCAGCAAATCTCAGATGAGACTGCAGAATGATCAGCAAAGACACGAACACCTTAAAGGATAAGAGGCCCACTTGCAAATTTCAGCTCCATCAAGACTCACCTGAGTGACATTAGTGAAACAGGTGGAGCAAAACTAACCAAACAATTGTGATATTAATCATTGGTTAAAGCCACTCAGAGAGATGCTTTGTTTTACACTAGTAGATTACATTACTGAAAGCTCGAACCTTGTCCATGATGCCAATCCAATAATGAGGATGTGGTTCTAAGATAAAGGAACAGGAACTTTTTGTGCTTTGCTTGCAAGAGAGAAACACAGGGGATTCCTGTCCCAGAAACTCTGATTCTTCCAGTCAAAGGGAGCAGAGAAATTTTAGAGGTGATTCAAAGGACATGATTATCTCAATAGATGCAGCTACCTTCTAGATGTGCCCTATCAGGGGTCATAATTCATTTGTAGCCATGAAAGATAGCCATTTCTTAGAGGTCTTCTGGTTTCATCCCCCAAAGTCTAAATGACTTTATTCTTATAGTATATGTTTGCTCAAGGACAGATAATCTGGCCTGGGATGGAAGAAGGAAAGGAATCTTATTTTCCCCAAGTTTAGGCAGGAGGAGAAAGATAAGAGAAAAAAATATATATATATGTTTATATATATATGTGTGTGTGTGTGTGTGTGTGTGTGTGTGTGTGTATGTGCTCATGCGCGTGTGTATCAGTTTTAAAATAAACCACAGTGGCAGAGCAGCAAGTGTGATGTTCTAATTAAGAAGTGGACTCCTGTTACAAAGACATTAACAAAGATTCCAACATAGATGTAACATGATTTTATCCTCTACTATCTTTTAATTGACTGGCTTCCTCTCATGTTCCTCTCATGTATTGAATATAAAGATAATCAGAAGGCTGGATTTTGAAACAGTTGAGTTGACTGTACTGGTCTTTACCTCCTGATACTAAACTGCTGTTTAGGAGGATTGATATTCCTTCTTAATGTGCTCCCAAAAAGAGAAATAGGGAGCAAAATTTTACTTTTTTTTTTTGGTACTAGGGATTGAACCCAGAGGTGTTTTACCACTAAGCCTTGTACCCAGCCTACCTGCCCCTTCCTTCCTTCCTTCCTTCCTTCCTTCCTTCCTTCCTTCCTTCCATTTCTTTTGAGACAGAGCCTTGCTAAATTGCCCAGGCTAGCCTCAAACTTGTGATCCTCCTCCTTCAGCCTCCAGAGTAACTGGAATTATAGGCATGTGCCACTATACCCAGCTTGATTTTATTTATTTTTTGGGGGAGGCAGTGGGTACCAGGATTGAACTGTGGCACTCAACCACTGAGCCACATCCCCAGCCCTATTTTGTATTTTATTTAGAGACAGTGTCTCACTGAATTACTTAGTGCCTCACTTTTGTTGAGGCTGGCTTTGAACTCGAGACCTTCCTGGCCTTACCCTTCCAAGCTGCTGGAATTACAGGCGTGCACCTGGCTTGATTTTGTTTTAATGCTTTTTCTTCAGCCTTCTAATAATTGCACATGAAGTTTTGCTAGTAATCATGAATTTGTTTCTGAGGAATTGGGCCAATGTCAAAAGTACGATAACAATATTGAAAAATCTTCTGAAATGAGAATATAAAGAATAATCTCTGAAGCATTTTATTTCTCCTCAGCGTTCTCTCTCATTAGGGGATAGACCCTTTCCATAGCTTTAATGTTTATGAGACACTCTCTTAAACACCTCAGAAATGGTCTTTTAGTGTCTTGTTGACTCTCTTGGTGGTAGCATTCTTGCCTAGGATGTACTATGCCTTGAGTTTGATTACTTAGCACTGATAAAATAAAAAATGAAGAATTAGCAGTAAATACATGGTCATATAGATTTTGTCCTACATTCTAGATGTCTTATACTTTTGCATTTTACATTTAATTTCTATATTCTGTTTTGAGCTAATTTTGTTTAAAACATAAAATTTCTAGGCTTTTATTTACACATGGAAGTCCATATTTTTCCAGCACCATTTGTTAACGTCTATTCTTTCTTTGCTCCCTTGTCAAAGATTAGTTGACTGTATTTGTATAAGTCAATTTCTTACCTCTTTATTTTGCTTCAGCTTCCTCCACTGTACTTTTATATATTTCTCATAATCTTGAGCTTCCATAAGATCCCTTCAAAGAGTAAGCATCTTGCAGTTCTTTTTACTGTAATCCACTATTATGATAGAGCCCTGTTAATGTGATGCTAAAAAAAGCTGTAAAATCTTACAATTATTTTTTTATCTGCCCTGTCTCTGGGTTTGACCTTTGTGTTTCTTCTTCCAAAGCTCCTACTCTCCTACTTCCTAGGTAAGACAGGAAGGCCATAGGGAGTGCATGAGAGGAGTGGCTTTGCTCCATGGCTCAGTGACTAGATATGGGTACAATCTTCCTCTCTGCAAAGGAGCTCTTTGATATGAAAAAGAATATTGGAAGCATTGTACAGATGTTACCCTTCTTTCTTTTTCAGAACTGAAAATGGTAAAGAAACAGGTACCCATTTGGAAAAAAAAAAAGTGAAAATTCTGCAAAAGTCAACAAAATGATTATTTTTTAAATGTCTTCCTTTGAAAAATGAACTCCCACAAGTAATTTTCTGAAAGATCATAGAAAAGTAGTTAAGAATTAGACATTTCAGGTTCAGAATTTAGGATCCTTTTAAATTTTAGCCATATCTTCTCTTTTTGCCTAAAGCACACTGTCTTATTTTACTGACCAATTAATCACAAAAGTGCTCAGAAACAAAGAGCTCAGGCACTTTATGGCGGCCTAAGAGGGAAAGGAGCACAGATGAGTGATTGATGGAGCAAAACAAGAAAGAGAGAGATGGAAAATGAGGATTTATTATTAAGTGTACATGCATACATACAACTAGCTGCTCAATCCTATAAAATAATAAAATAAAATCATATAAAATGTGTCTTAGTTCTGTCCAGAGATAGGGAGAAAACAGTTAGGGGTATAAAGCATCTTTTCATGTTATCCCACATAGTGCGATCAACAGAGAACAACTAGGCATAAGATAAGAGGCTTCTGGGACTGTAATGAGGCCAGGCACTGTCAAAGTGTACCTACTGAAGTGGCTAGAGGTGTGCAGATTGGTTGCTTTACCTGTGGCTGGAATGAAAGAGGTCAGGTGAAAAGAGTCTAAAAGGATGCATAGAGACATATCTGATACACCATGCGTGTGTGTGTGTGTGTATACATACACATATATGTATATATATTTAAATGATTTTGATTAGCTAGGTTTTACTGTTAAAATAGACATTATTACTTGTAATTATTCAATGCAGAGATCTTTTATTCATCTTTATATAGGAATATGTAATTCTCACATGTATGAACATGTAACAACAAATGCCACCATTGTGTACAACTATAGTACATCAATAAAAAATATGGGAAAAAAGAAAAAAAAAGAATTATTTCTAGTCCATAATACTAGTAGCCATTGAGTTTCTTGGTGACTGTGTTATAGGTTGTATTTCTGAGAACATGGCTTAAATTTTTTGAAAAGACATCACAGAAGAGAAGCTTCTAGATACATGTTCACTGTACAATGGTTAGAGGACCATTTGATTTCTCATCTCTGGAGTTACAAGATTTTTCTAGTGTTTGATATTTACTTAGGCAGTTTGAATATATGTGTACGTAAATTCAGAAAATACCTGAAATGGATTCATTCATAATAACTTTACTTTTTTGGGTGGTATGAATGGGTGGGGATGAGAAATGTATAAAGTATTAGTACTTTAATTTAAAAACTTTTTTTGTAATTTTTTTTGTTTGATACTAGAAATTGAACTTAGGGCCTCGCCCAAGCACTCTACTGCTGAACTACATCCACAGCTTTATTTATTTATTTATTTTTTGTCATTGAGACTTAGTTTTCCTATGTTGTTCAGGCCATCCTTGAACTTGAAATCCTACTGACTCAGTCTCCCAAGTAACTGAGATACAAGTATGTGCTACAGCACCCTGAAAAACCTTAATTTTTGACACTCAAAAGTCTCTGGAGATAAATAATATGTATTTATTTTTATATAATATATACATGTATACACATAACTTAAATGTAAATTTCTTGGCCAATACTAAATCATAGTCTCAAAGCCATCATTAAAGTCATTTGAATTCAAAGAATATATCCAGATGAATTCTGAACAATAGGAAGTAACAAAGTTGGCTATTTGATTGATTTCTGGATCTTGATCTCATGCTTTTGGTAGTGTGTAGGAAAAGCTGAATGTAAACTCGGTTTGATTGATGCAAAATCAGTCTCTTTCTTTTATTTGGCACACTCCATCAGGTTATTTGTTTTTGAAAACTCTGAACAAATAAAACTACTGTGACACCTCTGCGTTTCTTACAGATAATAGTGGTTTCCAACATGAGTTTCTCCAACAATCTATTGCAAACTTTAGTCTCCTTAAAATGTAGGTGTATGCTCATCATAAACATACTTTCATTCAAAAATTAGTTACATCAAGAAAATTGGTTAGAATGGCAATCATTAACAAAGACAGTATTTTAAGTTCCAATCAAAATTAAGTTTAAGATATAGCATGGTGATGTGGCATAGTTCTGGGATGGTAGATATTGCTTCTATACCTTGCCAGACACAGTATGCTTCTGTTTTTGTGAACAATACAGAAATCAGTTGCAATGAGGAAATGGTGGCAGAAATGAGATGAATATTTGCAAAGTAATCAAATTGATTAGGCCTAGGTAATTACATTTTCTTTCCCACAAATATACTGAAGATTTAAGTTCATTCCTTGAAGTTATTTTAAGTTGAAACCAAAATCCCCAAGTAAACAAAATATTTGTTGAGTCTTGATATATATATTTAGAATACTACGATTTTAGATCTATTAAAAAGATCTATTAAAAAGAGATCCAAATTTTTTTCAACATTTAATTTTGAATGTGAAACATACATTCTATAAACATACATTCTATAAATTAAGGTAACTAGGTATTTACTTTAGAGCAGGAGAATAGGCTCTGAAAAGAACATCCAGTATATTAGAAAAGACAACCTTTATTTTCTGGTGTTGATCCTGTTTCCATTTGATCTCCAGAGAAATATGTTTGACACATTAGTTATTCCATTATAAATTTATGTGATTATTTTTCTAGACTTTAAAATTATGACAAATTTTTCTTTGAGTCATAATAGCACAATTATATATAGGTTAATTTCTATTATTTGAGATGGATAAGGGAAAAATTAAGGGACTCCATGTGAGATTGATTTGGTTTTTGTCGGGGATATAAAAGGCTAAGTCTTTGATTACGGATAGAGATGAAGTCAGGACTTGAAAAAAAAGAGAATTTTTGAAGAATTTCTCTTGGGGGAAAATAATAATAAGAATTAACTTCACTAAGGATGGATGAAAAAGATTGACCTAGAATAGAGACTTCAGCAAACATTTTTGATTTAAATGTCTAAACTTCTAATAAAAATTCTTAAATATTTCCTTTGGAACTGACAACTTTACTGAAACTCTACAAAGGAATGAGGATCAGAAGGTAGAATCAATGGTCTTTTTACATGGCTTTTTATTCTATTATTTATCCAGTGAGAACAATAAACATGATAAAGGAAAAAAAGGTATTTTGTGTTGTTTTTCCTATTCTTACTTCCAATATATGTCACTTAACAATTTTGAAGGGCTGTCTGTGTCTCAGAAGCAGAATTTAAGAAGGAGGTGATCCGCTCAGACTGTCATTGTGGAAAGATGATCATTACAGTTGTTCAGTGGTTGGCAATTTGATGGATAACTTGAAGGGTTATCTCTTAGTTGGGTATCAAAGAGGTAATGTGATCAGGATAATAATCCTATCATAATACCTGTATCTCTGTATCTCTGTGTTTCCCCAATCATTTTCTCTCACACTGGAGCCCCTGCTTTAAAAAATGAATAAATACAAAATATTTGTGTGTATATGCTTAACCTGAGTTTTACCACTGTTTTTCAGCACTGGAAAAGTCCTTGTCATACCCCTAAGTTATAAAGCTAATACAATTTTCATGCTCAAAACAACATTTTACAAAATGACACATTTTCAGCCCACTTAGATAGAAGGTAAACTTATTGATCAAGTGTTATTATAAGAAATTGCTGCTAATAATAAATTACTATTTAACTTTCAAATCCTTCCATATCAAAATGTTTCATTAGTGCCTTATATTCATACATAATGCCAGAGTTCATTTTGACGTAATAATACATACATGGAATATAATTTGCTCCATTTCAGTTCCTTCTTTCCCTAGCCTCCTCTTTCCCTCTGTTTATCTTCCTCTCTTTGTGGTATTCCTTCTATTTATTTATTTACTCCTTTTTTAATGAGTGCTTTATAGATATAATAAAGGTGGAATCCACTGAGTGTACCTTTTTCCCCTACAACCTCACCAACAATTTACTGTCATTATATATATATATATATATATATATATATATATATATGTATATGTGTGTGTATATATGTATACATGTGTATATGTATGTATGTGTATATATGTGTATATATGTATATGTGTGTATATATATGTGTGTGTATATGTATATATGTGTATATATGTATATATATATATATAATGACAATAAATTGTTGGTGAGGTTGTAGGGGAAAAGGTACACTCAGTGAATTCTACCTTCATGTATATCTATATATTTTTTTTGTGTGTATACATACACACACACAGCATAATTTGGTTAATTAGTTAATTTTACTCTATAATTCCTGCGTTTTCTTATCCCTCTTCCCTCCCCGACAATCCCCTTTCTCTTCTCCATGGACCTTCCTTCTATTTACATGGAATATCACCCCCTTTCCTCCTTATTTTGTTATAAATTTCACATATGAGTGAAAACATTTGATCCTTGACTTTCTGAGTCTCGCTTATTAAACTTAGCATGATGTTCTCCAGTTTATTCCATTTATGAGCAAATAACATAATGTCATTCTTTATTATGGCCCAAGTAGAACTCCATTATGTATATATACACCACATTTCTTTATCCATTCATCTGACCAGTACCTGGTCTGGTGCCTCAAGTTCAGGCCAGCCTTAGCAACCTTAGTAAGACCCTCTCTCAAAATAAAGTATAAAACTTGGCTATTGTGAATCGCTGTGCCTGTATCACTGTATCACATTGCTGTGCCTGTATCACTATATTATGCAGACTCCAGTTCATTTGGATAAATTCCAAGGAGTGAAATAGCTGGGTAATACGGTGGTTCTACTCCTAATCTTTTGAGGACTTCCATACTGCTTTCCAAAGTAGTTCTACCCAGTTCAATCAACAATGAATGAGTATACTTTTCCCCCCACATTCTCAGCAACAGTTATTATTTGTATTTTTCCTTTCTCTTTTTAAATTTTTAACTTTTTAAATTTTTAGTTATACATGACAGTAGAATATATTTTACAATCATATATACACGGAGTATAATTTCTCATTTTTGTGGTTCTACATGATGTCAAGTAACACTGGTCATGTATTCATATGTGAACAAAGGAAAATTATGTCTGATTCATTTTACTATCTTCCCCATTCTCATCCCCACTTCCTTCCCACCCCCAACTCTGCCCTATCCAATTTAGTGAGCCTTGTCTTTCACCTATTGTGAATCAGCATCTGTGTATCAGAAAGAACATTCAGCCCTTGTTTTTTTGGGATTGGCTTATTTCAGTTAGCTTGATATTCTTTAGTTCCAACTATTTACTGGAAAATTCGATATTTTATTCTTCTTTATGGCTGGGTAATATTCCATTGTGTATATGTACAATGTTTCTTTACCCATTCATCTGTTGAAGGGTACCTATGTTGGTTCCATAGCTTTGCTATTGAGAATTGAGCTACTATAAACATTGATGTGGCTGTTTCACTGTAGTATGCTGATTTTAAGTTTTTGGGGGGTTATATACCAAGGAGTAGAATAACTGGGTCAATTAATGGTTCCATTCAAAATTTTCTGAGAAATCTCCATACTATTTTCCATAGTGCAACAATTTGCAGTCCCACCAGCAATGTATGAGTATACCATTTCCCCTCACATCCTCACTGATGTTTCTTTTTGCTTGTATTCTTGATAATTGCCATTCTGACTGGAGTGAAATGGAACCTCAGTGTAGTTTTAATTTGCATTTCTCTGATCGTAAGAGATACTGTACATCTTGAGATGGAATATTGTTTTAGACCCTTTTGTGATTTACCTATCTTAAGATCATGTGCATACATCTTATAATTCATGTCTATCAAAATATGATTTCAGAGGTTTCTTTATGTTGCATTCATTATTTTGAATGCTTTCAACCATCCTACTGTAGCAGTCTTCATTTGGGCTTTAATAATTGACATTTTAGGGTTTTTGCTTTTCAGTAAAAATGTAAATATTTACATATTTTTTGTGTGTCATCTTGGGAAAGATGAGTGTCTAGGGAAAATTTGTGACAGTATTTGTCTATTATTGATTGAAGCCATTTAAAAAATGTTTTAAAATTCTTAGAAATACAGAGATTAAACTGAAAATGTAGTTTTACCCATTGGGAAAAATAGTCTCATAGAGAACATAAGAATTGGGTATTAAAGTAAATGGGAAAATTCACTTTAGGGAACAATGTTTGTATTATTTAATACAGTTAAAGATGGGCATCCACTGAAACCCATCAATCCAACCTCAACAACTGCATTCCTAAAAACTCTCACATTTACTAAAAACAGGCCTTAGAATATTTTGAATCCGATGGATTACTGAAAAACAAAAAAAAATAATACATTAATCTAATAGTATCACTTTCCAAGAACCCCACCTAGAAATATTGTAGCCCCCTTTGTTAATTCTCCCCAGATAGAATCAAATTCCAACACACAATATGGGGAACATTCAAACCATATCCAAATCATATCAGGGATAGATGCAGGAAGAAGGAATGAATGGCTGAGTAAGCAGCCTTGACTCTGTCACATCCTGCTGATAAGAGACCTGACCTAGACTCCTTTGTTGTACTGAAGAGTCCTCTGGTTGAAGAGGATGGACCTGAAGAAGTCCTTGGTTTATGGTGTTAATTTCTTGTTTTCCTGATCTCTACTTCATTTTGTGCACAAAGCACTCCGAAAAATGTGCATTCTTATTAATCTTACATTTCTATTAGAATACTTTATCTCCTAATTTTGTCTAAACTTAAGAAATATTTTCCTGAAAGTGTTAAGACTCTCTTCTTTTAAATAATGGTAGCTATGATGAAGAGGGGAAAAAAATTGTAGCCCACAATTGAGGAATTTAAAGTGATGAAATTAGATAAGTGTTTAAAACTTTCTCTGTGTACCTAATGGAGAACCAATGCTAAGCTCTAAGGCTTTTTTATTTCTTTAAAAAAAAATGAAAAGAAAAAACCCTTTCCCTGTAGGCCTATAACCTCACATCCTTTTCTGCATAAGACAAGTACAGATCCAGAGACTGCAGCTTCTTAATTAACTGCCATGGGAATATTTAGGTGTGAAATTAGTCACCAGAGGGAGCCCATATTATTCCTCAAAAGCAATCGCAAAAGGCTGAGGACAAAATGAAAATACATGTAGAGATTGGGTCAGAGAAGTTCAAGGAGAGTACAGAGTGTTCTTTTACTGTTTCTTGAATTGTAGTTTCCTCCCAATTTCAAGCTTCAGAATGAACTAACTTTGATAGATGCAAAGCGGTTGTTTTGTTTCTTTATAGCAAAGGCATGGAAGAAAACAAAATCCATTTTTTTCCTTCATGGCTACTTATCCATTGACCTTCACATTTACTTAACATGAAAACTTTTTTGTGCATGATAATTTAACTTATATAAGAATACAATATTTTATTAGGCTCCCAGGCAGGTTAACTTAGAGTTTCTGAACAATGCAACTGTCAATGGTTTGCCCAATTCTTCCCAAAATAAAATCAAAGTGTGGCCATATATTTAACAAATTAAATTTTCCACACACTTGGGACTTTTAATCATATATGAAAGAAAGCAGAATTTGAAAGAAAGCAGAATTTGAAAGCAAAAGAAATATCTCACTTCTGAGAACTTCCCATTATGAAATTCCATAATTTTAGGACCCTATGAAATGGAAAATGGAATCTATAAATTGTTTCCACCAGTTATTTCAAATTGACTAAACAATAAAACCTTTTTAAAACCTCACGCCAGAATCCCAGTCACATATTTTAACAATGTATAGTTGAACAGTTTTGTACTTTTGAATGGATTGAAGTAAAAAATACCATGCAGTGGACACAACATCTTAAATTTATTTTTATGTGGTGCTGAGGATCCAACCCAGTGCCCTGCGCATGCCAGGATGCATTTGATCCTATTTCCGAATCTTTATGTGAAGTGGTTTCCTGGATGTGGTTCCCGTAGAGAAAGACTTTGACTCTGGATACTGGCTGCGGAGTTTTCTAGTTGTGTGACTTGGAGAAATTCTTTAATTCCACTTTTTGTTTTCCCATTGGCAAACTGGATTTGTAGTAGTTCTTACTCAGAACACAATTAAATAAGGAACATTTAAATAAGTGGTTAACTTGTAAAGAATATTTGCAGTAACATGGTAAATTCTCAGTAAATGTTGTTTGTTGTTGATGATCTCTTTATTATCCCTGTTGGTGGTGGTATATTCAACCAAGCCTAATTATAACTATTCTATAATCTCTGTATTATTCTCCTGAAAGTAAAATGAACTCACTTTGATTTTCTTCAAATTCTTTCCTTAAACTTGACACATTCAGTATAACTGAAATGTTCTTCCATTCCAAAAGGAATCCTTTCCCTAATAATATTAGATGTTAAACTTGACCTCCTCACCAAACATTTCATTAGTTATAATTTTAGAATGAAAAAATCTGTATCTATGTACATACATACATTCACTGCTATCTTCATAAGAAATGGGAACATGTGTGAGGTGGTTTCTGTAATTTGCAGCATTTAAAGCCATTTACAAGGAGTTGTTGTTGCTGCTGCTGTGCAGGCAGGACTGGGGAAAACAGATTTGATGTCAGTCTGGTTACCATGGATCTTATCTATAAATCACAGTTATGAAGAAGGTGGAAACAGTGGTGGAGACTCCGAAGAACTAAAAGATAATAGGAGGTGATCAACAGATTTGAACAATTCGGAGCCATGACATTGTTAACTATGTGATTACTAGAAAGTATTGCAGCTGATTAACCAAAATGGTCCAAAGTGGAAATTTGAAACAACAATAATGAAAGTCATATTGCAAGAATGACCTGGAGAACATTCTTAATCTTTCTTTTTGCTTTCCAATTTTAAACTGGTAACCGGTAGTTCTTACTTAACTGTTAAGAACATTAAATAAGCTGTTAACTTCTAAAGACAATTTTCAATAACATGGTAAATTCTCAGTGATTGTTATTTGTTGCTGCTTATCTCTTTATTGGTGGTATTTTGGTCAACCAAACCTAAGAAGGACTATGGCTTTGTGACAACACAATTAGCATACAAAAAGTTAAAATATGCATATATATGCACAAATTTATACATGTATAGATAAATGTATACATGTGATACTAGAGATTGATCTCAGAGGCTCTTTAACACTGAGGTACATACTCAGTCCTATTTATTTATTTATTTATTGAAACAAGGTCACTCTAAGTTACTGATGGTGGCCTTGTACTTGGAACTGTTACTGTCTAGGGGTGCTAGGTTCATTGTCTTCATTCAGCAAAAAAAATGAAGAATAGGACATAGAGATGGCAATCAAGCAGCAGTTTTATTGCGAAAGTGACAGTGACAGGCTTGTCCAAAGAGAAGGGGCCCCAGAGCTCGGATTCAGGTGTGGAAGTCTTGGCCTGTTCTTTTTATGGTCTCTGGAATTCTTCCTTTCCTTATGTCTTTCCCCCTCCATGATCTCCTCATTATTATTCTTTGGTACCCCCTGTACCCGTATGTTTAATTTTGTTTTTCTACTCCATTTAGTGGCATAAGTATGGCAGTCTGTCACACTGGGTTCCCTGCTTATGTCCACGAGCACTCTCATCCACCAGGAAATTGACCTCATTAGAAGACCCTCTCCATGCTGCCCTTGACCTTCTCAGTTGCCATCTTGTCCTGGCTGCCTGCACCCTTCTACAGCTCCCTCAAAACCCTGATGCTGGGATCACAGGTGTATACCACGATGCCTGGCTAGACTTTTTAAGATTATATTTCTTTTTTCAAAAATGATCTTAATTAAAAAAAAGTTATTAAAATATTTTTTCCTGATCTCTAGTTGTCTCAGAAAAGTCACTGGAAACATAAACTGTATTCTTTCAATCTTATTAAAAGTTGAAATGATTGCTAGTTGCTAGTTCATTAATACTAGTAATAGTTCCTGTTTAATTTATGACAATGCAAGAAATTTTTCACATTGTTTTTCAAAGAGTGAGGATAACAACATATATAAGGAGTTCCCACTACTATAGTACTATCAGATTATAAAAATGCCCATACAAATGAATTTGTGCAATGTGACCTCAATAATTGAGAAATTATGATTGCTCCATGACCTTTTGCAATATAGGTCAAAACATTAACCTTTTACTGTCAGTTTTATATAGAAAATTACTCTAAAAGATAGTAAATTTATATTTATTTAGTGAACTTAAAAGAATAAGAAAAAAATTTAAAAAACAAAATGTTTTTGTTCTCAAACAAAAGAAAATCAAGAATAGTTTGAACAGTGATTGCCTTTCTCTTCTCTTGTTCCATCTGACATAAAATAAGCACCTTTTCCATTCCTTGGGGAATGGCATACTTCTTTCCAAGTTTGGGTTTGCTTCTAGCATCTTATCATTCGTGCTTCTGATGTGATGCAATATCTTCAGGATTTCCTGTGATACAAAGTTTGTTTGTTTCATTTTGTTTTTCTTGCTGGTGTTGTTTCTTTTGGGACATCTCTGTTCTTTTCATTACATTCACTTCCTTATGTTGATCAGACTTCCTTCTCTAAACTGTGGTTGCATATCTACAATCTCTCAACGGCAACAGTGTCAAGATTCCACTCAGCTACTTCTTTATTTTAATAGTTTAATTATTTATTAAAAAACTAATTTTACAGTTTTTTAAGCATTGTCAAAGAATAATGTCAATTTTCACCATGATGGCATCTTACAGAGTGGACTCACTACTTCTATAACTGCATAGCATGATTTAGTTTTCACCTGTAGTACTATCATTACTCTTTTACTGATGTGTTTTTAATTTCATTGACCAATTTTCTTTGTTGATTGTCAATCTTTGTAAATGGTATGTAGATTAATTACTGGGAAACAAGGAAATAATACAACTACATGATTTGCTGTTGGTATACTCTGAATAACCAAATGGTAAAAATGAGCTGATTTTGAAGGAATCAATGGGATTTGTCCGAGAACATGACGTTTATCTGTTCTTCATATTGTGATGTGTGGACTAAAGAGCAAATAAAAATGCTTATTACTTCATGCGTTTTCTCTTAGCTAACAAAAATTGACAGGTGAAATTTCCATGATGATTATTAAGTTTCTGACTTCTAGTTGTCTCAGAAAAGTCACTGGAAACATAAACTGTATTTATTTTTTAATGGTGGAAACAAAAATTGTGTGTTTTGAACAAGATGTGCCTATGTGTATATTGGAGCTTATTTTAATTTTGTCAGACACCCCTGTTGACCCAGGCAAAGTGTCTACATGCAGATCTCAAATATCTTAAAATATTCATATCACTAGTACAGATGGGTAATTATTATCTATCTATACTGAAGTGTCTCCCAAGGTTTGGAGAAAGAGAGGAGAGAAACAATGCAAACAATAATTGCTACAATGAAGAAAAATTATTTAATTGATACATAAATAAAAATAACTGTAGAATATGGTCAAGATTTTAACAGTCTTTTGTGTATTTTACAATGAGAAAAATTGCTTCTGAGTAAATTCTCAAAATTGAAACCAGTTGAGATCTACCTGCTCTTAGAAATTCAAGATAATTTTCATCGAATCTTAGGGAAGAAGTAATTTCTCTTTGGGATCAAGATCCATTATACTATTGGCCAGACAAGTTATTCAAGATGACCTTTGAAGCTTTCTCTCATGTTAGGCCTGTTAAGCTGTCTCATTTTAATCTATCAGTGTAGGTGCTTTGGAATATACACTGACAGTCCTAGCACTTCTGAGACCCTTTGTAGGTCAGCAATCATTGCTAGGAGAGTTAGATTCTTTTTCTTGAAAAGAAGATAGGCATCTCCCTTCAGCCACTAATTGGAAAGCAATTACTTTCTTCAGTTTTCAGTGCTGGTGTTCAGGAAAAAAAATATTGTTTACCTTCACCTTTTGTTTTCCGGTGAGGTATGCATGGGCAGGCAGGACTTGCTGGGTCTCCTGCTAGCACTACTTCCTATAATGGGTACTTCTTGGATCCTTTCTGTTTGGTTTGACTTTGCCTGTATTTTTTTATGTTGCTTATAATAATAAAATATATCCCTCCCTTAGGATATTCTGTGGATGCATCTCCTTCTGCCACATCTTAAGGAATTGCTTGGTATGATAAGCACAGAAATTGCATAAAATACTTTCATCTCCCAGAAGGATTGTGTGTAATATTTCACATTTAATTTTAGATAGTATCTAAAGCATTTTAAGAGACTCTTTTACCTAGTAAAAAAAAAGAAATGATCTGAAATATTTTCACTACACTAGTTAAAGTTGGCCGCAGGAACCCAAATGATATTACCAAAAGAAGTGATGCATTTTCTATATTCAGATTTTTGAGAATTTTAATATACCATTCAGTCCAAATTCTCCTGGTTGCTCATATAAATTCTCAATTGAAATCCTTCTATTTGCAGGAAGGAAAATGAAAACATAAACTACAAACTAAAAAAAAATAAGGTGGAACATCTCTGTGAAAAGAATATAAATTTGTGCTAATGGCTTTATTTACATGATATACTAATCACTAACTCGAATATATTAAATGTGCTAATATTTGAAAAAAACTACTTTTTACCTGAGAGTTTACTTAAAAACAATTGATTGTACTGATAATTACACAGAGACAGACTCTAATTTCAAGACAATAACAATCTTCTAGGAAAAATGTGTGGGTAAAGGGCATTTATCCACTCTCCACCTGGGCATGGGAAGTGGACTGGTGCACGTGACATCATATCAAATGATACAACTGTGCAGACTGTGGAAAGGGGAAGCCATCTCACCTGGGTGACAGAGTGAGTGGGGCAGGGGAAGAAGGAGGAGCAGACACTTCATCATTTATAAAGGCTGAACATCACTGCACATACCCAGGAACTGGAACTAGATCATAGAGAAGAGAGGATCTGTGAAAGGAGGCGACAATCCAAGGAATGGAACATACAAATTCCAAGTGTGATCACGATATAGAGGTTACTTACTTCACCTTCCCATTCCAGGGCCGGGGAACCTTATTTAGCATTATTAGAAGAAGTAAAGTTTCCCCTTCTTTTTTCTTCTTCCTTTTCTCCCTTAGTCCTTTCCTTCTTTTTTTTTAGTTTCAAACCATTTCCTGTTGTTTTATGGTTTTATTGCTTCATGTAGCAAATGAGATACTTTAAGAAAATTAAAATTAGCAAATAGAATGATTATTTTCTGTTTCTCTCTGTATATTTGTATACATGCACATATTCACCAAGTATTTATTACCTTCATATAGGCCTAGTTTTAAACAAAATTGTTTCAGAATTGTGGGGTTTTTTTTTCTAGTAGCAGAACATAATACACTTTCCCCATTATTTAATAATTCTTTGTGTGTGTGTGTGTGTGTGCTCAACATGTGAGTGCAACTGGTGATTTAACCTGGGCATTTTAGCACTGAGCTATGTCTCCAGCCCTTTGTTGTTGTTGTTGATCTTTTAAATTTTTGTTTTACTTATTTATTGAGACTGCTGAGCTGCTGAGGATCTCACTAAGTTGCTGAGGATGGCTTCAAACTTGCAATCCTGCTGCCTCAGACTCCCCAGTTGCTGTGGTTATAGGTGTGTGCCACAATGCCTGGTTTATTTAAATAATTTTAAAAAGAACATTTGAAGATTAGTTTCCAATAAGTTACATTATCACATTCAAAAGTATAAAATAACATAATTAAAAACAAAAACAAAATTGGTTACCACCTGTCTCATCATTCCTGTTCTACAATTCAACAACTTGTAACAAGTATCATTCCAGTAATTTTAACTATATATTCATGTACATAAAGTTGTGTCTTATTAATTTGACAAATTGAGGATACTATATACAATGACTGCCAACATTTTAAAAATCCTAGATAGTGTGCTATATTTCTATATTTACACACATAGAGATCTTCCACTTCCTTCTCACTTGTTTTTACATTGTGTGAATTAAAAACTATATTTGAATACTCTGGATTAAAACCAGGCATGCTTTTTCACTGACCTATATCCCCTTTTTATTTTATTTTTAATTTTATTTTAGGCAAGGTATTGCT
The DNA here is from genome assembly GCF_021218885.2 of Marmota monax. Taxonomy (NCBI): domain Eukaryota; kingdom Metazoa; phylum Chordata; class Mammalia; order Rodentia; family Sciuridae; genus Marmota; species Marmota monax. The sequence continues at coordinate 185,651 of NW_026694247.1, read as the reverse complement.
ATGTTGCTGAGGGTGATATTGAACTGAAATCCTCCTGCCTTAGCCTTTTAGTTGCTGAGATTACAGGTATGTGCCACCATGCCTGGCAGATTATAATTGTTTCATGATCCTATTCTTTAGTAGTTAGATGCTTCCTATTTTGTCACTATTAAAATTTTGCAGGCTGGGGATGTGGCTCAAGTGGTAGCGCACTCGCCTGGCATGCACGGGGAGCTGGGTTCAATCCTCAGCACCACATAAAAATAAAATAAAGATGTTGTGTCCACCAAAAACTAAAAAATAAATATTAAAAAATTCTTTCTCTCTCTCTTAAAAAATTATTTAAAAAATGTTTCACATCAGAATTTTGTACATGCAATTTGACATATATATATATATATATATATATATATATATATATATATAGAGAGAGAGAGAGAGAGAGAGAGAGATGTGTGTATGTGTGTGTGTGTGTGTGTATATATATATATATATATATATATATATATATATATATATATATATATAAAATACTTTATAGAAACAACTTGTTGGGTTAAAGTGGGCATTTTAGATTTTGATAGATGTTACCCATTCTCCGTAGATAGTGAGCTAATTTACACTTCTACTAGTAGCAAATGAGAGTGGCTGATTTTCTACAGCCTTATTTATATCAGAGATTATTAAGCACTTTTTTTCTGAGTCAATGTGATAATTGGAGAAATATAGAATCCTGTTGTAAAGATTTGTTCTCTAATTATCTGACCATCTTTCATATACTGAGTTATTTTTCTCAGCACTGCCTGCTCACATGCTCTATTTCTTGCTCTATTAGATTACCCATTGCTTTCAGCTATGTGCATAATTAGCATTGGTAACCCTTTTTGTCTCAGACATTACAGAATTATTTTTCCTCACATTTAAAAACCTTGTAATTTTTAAAATTTATAACTTTTTTATAAATAACAATGTACACATCTTGCATTTTATGGAATTTGTACATAGTTTCATGCTTAGGAATCTTTTTACCATTTTGTTCATAGTAGTAGATGTTTCACAAAATTTCATCTTCTATGCCTCATCAAACCACATTTGAAAAGACTATGAATGAATGAAGTCAGATAAAACAAGTAGGGAAACGCTTTAATGATTTCTGGAGGTTCAAAATCAGATAAATTGGGATAACTGATGTAGCAGGAGATGACATGCTGACATTCTTAGAAGTATAGCAAACCTGAAGATTTGATGTGAGCAGGGATCAGTTCCTTCAGACCTGTTATTTCTGGCCCTCAAAATGTACCCTATGGATATATTTTTAGCCTTAAACCCACAAAAATTATGCATGAAAAACATGAGATTATTTTCAAAAATATTTGAGCTGGAATGGCTCTGAACTCAGGAACCTTAACTGAGTATCTGACAAAGAAGGGTGTTAAAGCTCTGGGAACTGTGTGGTAGGTTTGTGAGGCCAAGCTCTAAGGGCCCTCAGGTTGCTTTTGCATGCTCTGCTTTGAGAACTCAGGCAAGTGTGCAAACCCCCCACAATAGCCCTAGAAAAAGATCCTGTGACACAAATATTTAGTGTTTCCTTAATGAAACATGGAGTCTCCACATACCATTAACAATCACATTTGTCTTGTCCAAAAATGTCTCCAAAATATCACATATAGGGGGAAAAACATAATTACGTTCTGATGTGAGGATGGGCACAAAGGCTATAGTATACAGAGAAAAGTAATAAATGTCTTCTACAATAAAAGAAAGCAAATAGGTTGGGTTTTGTATTGGATAAAATGAGAGCAATAGAGGTAAACTATTTAGAAATATATAGTACAAGATGGTACAAACAGCTCCACATGGTGATCTGCTAATTTTTCTTTTAAAAAATTTAAAGGGCTATAACATTGATTTGATAAAGTAATATTAGTTAATACATTCCTCTAACTTGTATAAATAGTCTATATTCAAGAGATGAGTTTCTTTTTCCATTTATATATTTAATCAATTTGGATTTATTTTGGAATGAAAAAATATAAAGATCTAACTTTGTCCTTTTAGTTCTAAAGATGAATCAGTCATAATATAAATAAGTTCTTGGATTCTCATGTCCCACATAGCAATTATAGTTAATAATACTGTATTGTTTTGTTTACTTAAAATTTTCTAAGAGAATACCAAATATCCTCATGACCTACACCCACACCTCCCCACATATAAATGATAACTATATGTGGGGACAGATATGATGATTAATTTGATTGTGGTAATCATTACATTGTTTATTTTGAATTCATGGTCTTTGTCAATCATAAATATATTAATAAACCCAGAAAACCCTTTACTGCATTGAAAAAATGAGTTAGATGTGTAAACTTTATTTAGAAAGCATTGCTGTTTTATCCAATAATTTGAAATTCTCTGATTATATGTGGAACTTTTATATGTACTTGGTCTTGTTAGTAGACTAAATTGTATTCCATGGATTGTCTTCATCATTTCCCTGCTGTGGTATCATTGTTGGAATCATTGTAGGAACATATATTTATATGTATCCTTTTCTTTATTAAGCAGCTGTAGCCATCAGAAAATTATTGTGTGTATTACAGTGTCACAGTTCCATGCCCTTGTTGGGAGAGGGAGCAGTTTAGAAAAGTGATGTGGTTGCTTCTTGAGCATGTAATGAATTTGGAAGCAGAACAAAAGATCATTTACACCAACCTGGTTTGATATTTTTTCATGGAGAAAATAGAGGCTTTTGGGGTTGGAGATGTACCTCAGTGATAGAGCATGTGCCTAGCATGTGCAGGACCTGATTTGATCCCAGCAAAGGCAGAAAAGGAGAAGGGGAAACTTCTGAAAGACAGTCACCTCATGACTCCATAATCACATTTGCCCAACACATTTGCATTCTCCCCTCGTGAACTGTGTATAAACCATCAGTAAGCCGTTCTGAGGGCAACCTCTCCATTGGTTTGACACTGTTTCCCCACTCACATTCTGGGAACAATGTTCCATTTTTCACTTTTCTCCTTTCTGCAGGAAATTTTGAGTACCAGCATGCAAGATGTGTAATTTCTCCATGCTAAATATACAATTAAATTGATGAAGAAATAAACAAAATAAGATCCTTGACAATGCATTCATTTCTATTTGCTGCTCCATTTCTCTTCTATATCAAAATTATTGACATGATTTGTCTATCTTTTCACTCCAGTTGTTAGATTATCATTCTCTATTAAATTCTCTCAAATTATTGCTTCAGCTACTCCACTGAAGTGACAGCTCTATGTCCATTAGAAGTCAATGTTCAGTTTTCATCTGTTTTGACCTGTCAGCTGTGAGTACTTTCACTTTCCTGAGATGACTTATTTTCACTGAAGTTCTTAGGCCACCACACTCTCCTGATTTTTCTTTATTTCATTTATTACTCTTTTTTTTTCTGATCTCCCAATCTCTATATTGTGCCCAGGGTTTGGCCTCTGAACCTCTGCTCAATTTACATTCATCCCCAGTATGATTTCACCTGGTCACATTGATTTAAACAGCATATGTTCTTCAATACTTTCCAGACTGTGTTCCTTCTAGACTTATTTTTTGACTGCTTGAATTAAATTTTTATATGCCAGCTCAGTGTGCCCATTTTTAATAGGACTGTCAAACTTAACATTATATTATGATCTCAAGGCATGTTCTTTAACACTCTGTTTCTCCTGCAAAAATTGTTCTGGCTTTGAAAAGGCAACTCTAATTTTACTATTTTTTTAAATCCTCAAAGCTTTCACTTATCCTTGATTCTTGACCTTACAGCATTCATCCGTTTTATAGTCAATCCTATTAACTATGAATGAAAAAGTCCGAAATTCTGTTTTTTTTTTTTTTTTAATGTTGTAACTTCCTGGTCCAAATAATGATGATTTCACCTGGAAAACCATGGTAGCCTATCAAGAGTCTATCTTTTACTTTCTGTCTGCTCTCAACAGAACATCCTAAGAGAGCTTATTAAAAAAAAAAAAAATCTTTCATTTCAAGCTACTCCTCTCTAAAATATTTTCCTCCGTTTCTACTGTCAGAGTCAAAACCAACTTGCTGCCATCATGTCAAAGTCTTCTATTACCCTCACACATTTTTCCACTCTAGCCATCCTGGTCTTCTTCCTATCACTTAAGTCAAATTCCACTCAATATCAGGAACTTTGCAAATGCCATTTTTTTTTTTTTTTGCCTAGAAATTGTCAGATTCCCAGGTCTCTCTCTCTCATGGCTGCCAGGTACAATTTATAGCTAAATGCATCTTTTCAATCATTCTTTCCCTACTTATTCTATTTAAAATAATAACAAGCTGGGCATGGTGGCACATGACTGTAATCCCAGCAGCTTGGAAGGCTGAGGTGGGAGGATCACATGTTCAAAGCTACCTCAGCAAAAGTGAGGCGCTAAGCAACTCAGTGAGACCTTGTCTGTAAATAAAATACAAAATAGGCTGCACATTTGGCTCAGTGGTTAAGTGCCCCTGGGTTCAGCCCTGGTATTGACCCTACCCCCCACCCCACCAAGAAAGAGCAGCAATCTGATGTGCTATCCGTGTTTTTCATAGAGAAAAAAACTAAAAACATCATGATCATACACAAAATTAAAAATGGTAAGTCCACACAAAACAGACTCATTTCACAAGGAGTAGCCATTTAGGTGTATAAACTTTTCCAAATATTCTTATGACTAAAGCCTTTGACAAAATATAACTTCATGAAAATTCTATCCACTTGCTATTTTTCTCCTATCCTATTAGAGATAAATTCAAAATACATTATCTTTTCCATAAAATTGACCTTCAGATATTTGTGAAAAAAAATATGTGTCCCCCTTTTTTGTTTCTTTCTCCAAAATAAATGCCCCCATTATTGACTGCTTTCTATTTCTGTAAGCTTAGAAATAAAATATATTGTTATATCTGACTGTATTTACATATCACTCTAAATAGAAAAAAATATATTCAGCTTCCCTCTTTAAATTCATTTACTATTCTAGCAAACCTCCATATGATCCTGACTATGAAAACAATTTGGAACTGTCTTATCCAAAATGCCTCCAATTTCCATTTCCTATGGATTATATTTTTTACCTCTTTGAACTTTCAGTGTATTCTTGTAGGAGGTTAAAATAAGATTGGATTTAATCATTTGTTTCACATATTATTCTATTTATGCTATAGTGCTACAATTTTCCAAACAATTGCACAGTATTTTCTCTTTTTCTTTCTTTCTTTTTTTTGTTACTTTGAGAACTGCTTTATTCATTTTTTTCATTACCCATTTTCCATTCTAATTAGTTACCCATGACAGTAGAATGCAATTTGACACGTCATGCATAAATGGAGTATAATTTCTCATTTTTCTGGTTGTATATGATATAGAATCGCACCAGTTGTGTAGCCATGTGTGTACATAGGGTACTAATGTCTGATTCATTCTACTATCCTTCCTATCCCCATATCTCTCCCCTCACTTCATTTCCCTATACCTAAATTTTAAAACACTTTTTTAGTTGTAGATGGACACAATATATTTATTTTTAATGTGGCGCTGAGGATCTAAACAAGTGACTCACACACGGGAGGCAAACACCCTACCACTGAGCCACAACCCCAGCCCCCACACCTCTACTTAATTTAAAGTAACTCTATTCTTCCCTAGCCCCACAATTTACTGTGAAATTAGCATCCACATATCAGAGAAAATCTTTGGCCTTTGTTTTTTTGGGGGGATTGGCTTATTTTGCTTAGTATGATATTCTCCAACTCCATTCATTTGCCAGCAAATGCAATCATTTCATTGTTCTTTAAAGCTGAGTAATAGTCCATTGAATATATATAGCACATTTTATTTATCCATTCATCTACTGGAAAACACTTAGGTTGGATGCATAGTTTAGCTATTTTGAGTTATCATAAACATTGATGTCACTGCATCACTGTAGTATGTGGATTTTAAGAACTTTGGGTATCAATTGAGGAGTGGGATAGCTGGGTCAAATGGTGGTTCCTTTCCAAGTTTTCTGAGAAATCTTCATACTGTTTTTCATAGTGTTTGCACCAATCTACAGTCCCACCAACAATGTATACATGTACATTTTTCTCCACATCCTCACCAATATTTATTGTTACTTGTATTTTTGATAATTGCCATTATGACTGGAGTAAGATGAAATCTTAGTTTTGATTTGCATTTCTCTAATTGGTAGAAATGTTGAACATTTTTTCACATATTTGTTGATCAATTGTATTTCTTCTTCTGTGACGTGTCTATTCAGTTCCTTAACCCAGTTATTGATTGGGTTATTTGTGGATTTTTTTGGTGTTAATTTTTTTTAATATATCTTGGAGATTAATGCTTTATCTAATGAGGTGTGTGTGATAAAGATTTTCTCCCATTCTTTAGGCTCTCTCTTCATAATCTTGATATTTTCCTTTGATGAGAAGAAGCTTTTTAGTTTGGATTCATCCTATTTATTGATTCTTGATTTTACTTCTTACACTTAGGTGTCTTTTTAAGGAAGTCAGATCCTAGGCCTATTTTTTCTTCTATTAGGTGCAGGGTATCTGTTCTAGTGCATAAGTCTTTGATCCACATTAAGTTGAGTTTTATACAGGGTTAGAGATAGGGGTTTAATCTCATTTTGCAACAAATGGATTTCCAATTTTCCCTGGACTGTTTGTTCAAGAGGCTATCTTTTCTCTAGTGAATGTTTTAGGTGCCTTTGTTTAGTATGAGATACTAAACATACTGTATTTATGTGGCTTTGTCTCTGTGTCTTTTATTCTGTATCATTGTTCTATGTATCTGTTTTGATACCAACACCATACCCTTTCTGTTAGTTTGGCTCTGTAGTATAGTTTAAGTTCTGGTATTGTTATGCCTCCTGCTTTGCTCTTGCTAAGGATTGCTTTGGCTATTCTGGGTCTCATTTTTCCAAACGAATTTCATAATTGGTTTTTCTAGTTTTATGAAGAATTTCATTGGGATTTTAATAGGAATTGCATTAAATCTATAAATTGATTTTGGTAGTGTGGACATTTTGACAAAATTACTTCTGCCTATCCAGGAGCATGGGAGGTCTTTTCATCTTCTAAGGTCTTCTTCAATTTTTTTCTTTAGTGTTGTGTAGTTTTCATTGTACAGGTAGGTCTTTCACCTCTTTTATTAGATTTATTCCCAAATATTTGATTTTTTTTTTGAGGCTATTGTGAATGGGGTAGTTTTCCAATTCTCTTTCAATATATTCATCACTAATGTATAGGAAAGCATTTGATCTATATGTGTTGATTTTATATTCTGCTACTTTGCTGAACTCACGTATGAGTTGTAGAAGATGTCTGGTGGAATGTTTTGAATCTTCTAAATATAAAATCATGGCATTGGTAAATAGTGTTAGTTAGAGTTCTTTTTCTATTTGTATCCCTTTAATTTATTTTTCCTGTTTAATTGTTCTGGCTAAAGTTTCAAAGACAATGTTGAATAGAAGTGATCACAGACAGCATCCTTGTCTTGATCCAGTTCTTAGAGGGAATGTTTTCAATTTTTACCATTTAGAATAAATAATGTTGGTCTTGGGTTTAGCATATATCTTTTGCAATGTTGAGTTATGTTCCTACACTCCCTAGTTTTTCTAGTGTTTTGAGTATGAAGGGGTGCTGAATTTTACTAAACACATTTTCTGCATCTATTGAGATGATCATATGATTCTTGTTTGTAAATCTATTGATGTAATGAATTATATTTTTTGATTTCTGAATGTTGAATCAACCTTGCATCTGTGAAATAAACTCCACTTGATTTTGGTTCACTGTTGTAAAAATGTTTTTTTATGTGATTGGCCACAATTTTATTGAAAATTTTTGTAGCTGTGTTCATCAGGGATTTCGATCTACAGTTTTTTAATTTAATTAACTTCCTTAATTTGTCTTTGTCTGATTTGGGTATAAGAGTAATATTGCCCTCATAAAATGAGTTTGGAAGGGTTCCCTCCTTTTCACTATTGTGAGGATTGCTGGTGTTAATCCTTTTTGAAGTCTTATAGAACTCAGCTGAGAATCTGTCTGGTCCTTTGCTTTTCATGTTTGTTAGGCTTTTGATGGCATCTTCTATTTTGTTGCTTGAAATTAATCTGTTTAAATTGTGTAAGTGTTCCTTATTCAGTTTGGCTAGGTTATATGTCTCCGGAAATTTATCGATGTCTTCAAGTTTTTCTATTTTATTGGAACATAAATTTTCAAAAGAGTTTCTAATTATCTTCTGTATTTCAGTAGTGTCTACTGTGATATTTTCTTTTTTATCACATATTTTAGTATTTTGAGTTTTTTTCTCTTCATTAGCATGGCTAGAGTTTGATAAATTTTATTTATCTTTTTCAAAGAACCCACTTTTTGTTTTCTCAATTTTTTAGTTGTTTCTTTTATTTAAATTTCATTGATTTCAGCTCCAATTTTAATTATTTCCTGTCTTCTACTGCTTTGGGTGTTGATTTGTTTTGTTAGGTCATTTCTTTGTTATTATTATTATTATTATTTAATTTTTTTTAATAAGTAGAAGATTTATTTTTATTTTTATTTTTTTTAGAGAGAGGAGAGGGAGAGAGAGAGAGAGAGAGAGAGAGAGAGAGAGAGAGAGAGAGAGTTTATTTATTTATTTTTAGTTTTTCGGCAGACACAACATCTTTGTTTGTACGTGGTGCTGAGGATCGAACCCGGGCCGCACGCATGCCAGGCGAGCTCGCTACTGCTTGAGCCACATCCCCAGCCCTTATTTAATTTTTTTAATGATTGAGCAAAATGCAATGAACTTTCTGGTTAGTACTGCCTTCATATATCCCAGAGATTTTGATATGTTGTATTTGTTTTCTCATTTACCTCTAGGTATTTTTTTTATTCAACTTTAGTTTGTTCTGTTATCCATTCCACATTCAGTAGTGTATTATTTAGACTTCAGGTATTAGAGTAGCTTCTATTTTTTTTTTTTATTTTAACATGATTTCTAATTTAATTTCATTATGTTCTGATAGAACTCAGGGTATTATCTCCTTTTTTTTGTATTTACTAAGAGTTGCTTTGTTGTATAAGATATAATTTATTTTACAGAAAGATTGATGATGTGCTGCTGAGAAGAATGTATATTCACTCATTAATGAATGAAATGTTCTATATATGTGCATTAAGTCTCAAGTTTTGATTGTATTACTTAATTCTATAGCATTTTTTTTTTTTTTTACTTTTTGTTGGAAGATCTGTCCAGTAGTGAGAGAGTTATGTTAATATCACCCAGTATTATTGTGTTGTGGTGTATTTGATTTTTGAAATTGAGAAAAGTTTGTTTGATTATGTGGATGTTCCATCATTTGGGATATAAATATTTAACAATTGTTATGTCTTGTTGATGTATAATTAACTTAAGCAGTATGAAGTATCCTTCTCTGTTCCTTGTGCTTAACTTTGGATTGAAGTCCACTTTGTCTGATCAGAGGATAGAAACCCCAGCTTGTTTATGTGATCCATATGAGTGATATGTTTTTTTTTTTTCCTATCCTTTCACCTTAAGTCTGCAGATGTCTTTTTTTCTGAGGTGAATCTCTTGAAGACAGCATATTGTTGTGTATTATTTTTAATCTAACTAGCTAGTCTTTATTTTTTGATTGATGAGTTTAGGCCATTAACATTCAAGATTACTATTGAGATATGATTTGAGTTCCCTATCAGCACCCAGAGGTCTATTCTTAGGGTGCTGCTGCCATTACTGATGCCACCAACCTGCCTCCCAGAGATCCACTACCAGGGTGGCTGCAGGTATGACTGCACACAGCTGCCTCCATCTTGGGACATGAACCAGGCCTGGGTCCAGGGTGCCTGCATGTTTGTCACCACTGTGATATGGGGGTGCTGCTGCCTCTGAGGACACCAGTCAGGGACTGGAAGTCCACTATCAGTGTTTCTGTGGGTTTGGCTACACCTTAGGTCTTCCTGCTTAGAGTGGCTTGTGGCCACCATCTTGCTGCTTCTTTGAAGGACTGTTTCTTTGAGTGCATCCCTGGTGGTTTCTATGCAAGTTGGATTAGCATTGAGATCTTGGGAATGCAGTGTATCTGGAGTATCTGAAGCCCAGATCTGTCAGATAGTGACTGGGTTTGCGTGGACCAGTCTGGGCCTGGCAATCCCATGAAAAGTCAGATACTAGGGGCATTTTGCCCCAGGGAGCACAGGTTGGAAAGACTGGACAGCATGGGGTTATCCCCAGCTCTGCCAGTCCTAAAGTGCATGAGATGAATGGGCTGGCTACCTTGGGTCTGAAGGTTAGAAGAGGCTGTGAGGCCATGCATAAAACTCAACTCAAAATGGACCAAGGACTTAGGAATACAACCAGAGAACCTGCATCTAATAGAAGAAAAAGTAGGCCCTAATCTCCATCATGTGGGATTAGATCTCCAAACTTCCTTAATAAGACTCCTGTGGCATAAGAATTAAAATCAAGAATCAGTAAATGAGATGGACTCAAACTAAAAAGTTTCTTCTCAGCAAAGAAACAATCTGTGAGGTGAATAGAGAACGTACATCCTGGGAGCAAATCTTTACCCCTCACACATCAGATAGAGCACTAATCACTAGGGTATATAAAGAACCCAAAAAGCTAAATACCAAAAAAAAAAAAAAAAAACAAATAACCCAATCAATAAATGGGCCGAAGACCTGAAGAGACACTTCTCAGAAGATGATGTACAGTTGATCAACAAATACATGAAAAAAATGTTCATCATCACTAGCAATAAGAGAAATGCAAATCAAAACTACTCTAAGATTTCATCTCATACCAGTCAGAATTGTAGCTATTATGTATACAAACAACAATAACTGTTGGTGAGGATGCGGGAAAAAGGTACACTCATACACTCTTGGCGGGACTGCAAATTGGTGCAGCCAATATGGAAAACAGTATGGAGATTTCTTGGAAGATTGGGAATGGAACCACCATTTGACCCAGCTGTTCCTCTCCTAGGTCAATACCCAAAGGACTTGAAAACAGCATACTACAGGGACACAGCCACATCAATGTTTATAGCAGCACAGTTCACAATAGCTAAACTGTGGAACCAACCTAGATGCCCTTCAATAGATGAATGGATAAAAAAAATGTGGCATATATACACAATGGAATATTACTCAGCAATAAAAGAGAATAAAATCATGGCATTTGCAGGTAAATGGATAGAGTTAGAGAAGATAATACTAAGTGAAGTCAGCCAATCCCCAAAACCAAATGCCAAATGTTTTCTCTGATATAAGGAGGCTGATTCATAGTGGGATAGAGAGGGGGAGCATGGGAGGAAGAGACAAACTCTAGATAAGGCAGAGGGGTTGGAGGGGAAGGGAGGAGGTATGAGGTTATTAATAATGGTGGAATGTGATGAGTGTTATTATCCAAAGTACAGGTATGGAGACGCAAATTGATGTGAATGTACTATGTATACAACCAGAGATATTAAATATTGTGCTCTGGGCTGGGGATGTGGCTCAAGCGGTAACGCGCTTGCCTGGCATGCACGGGGTACTGGGTTCAATCCTCAGCACCACATAAAAATAAAGATGTTGTGTCCACCGAAAACTAAAAAATAAATATTAAAAAAAAATCTTTCTCTCTCTCTCTCAAAAAAATTGTGCTCTATATATGTAATAAGAATTGCAATGTATTCTGCTATCATATATAAATTTAAAAAAATAAAAAAATAAAAAAAATGAAGAAGAGGTTGTGAGGCATCTTGCTATCAGCTTTCCCAGGCAACCATTCTGACACCCACTGGACTAAGGCTAACATCAAACTCCAGACAACCCACCTATCAACAGAGAGAGGAAGCTGAGAAACTTCTGGACTTCAACAAAAACAATTATTCAATTTTCCACCAATTTTTTTTTCCTCTCTAACCTTTCTACCATATTTGAAGCCAAGTATTTTTCATGCATCAGTTTATTGAGTTCTGTGATGTATGAATAGTGTTTTACAGTTTTGTATTTTTGCATTTTTACTTTTTTTTTCTTTGTACATATTCATTCTCTCACTTATCTGTTTCCCTGGATTCTCTCTCTCTTTTTTCTCCTGCTAACATCCAATCTCTATCAATTACTCTACTTGTCCTGTAAATTTTCGCTTCTATCTTCGCTCCTCCTCCCTTATAAACATCAATTCACACACACACAAAGATTCTGTTTTATCTTTATGCACCTTTTGAAATTGTAGACACTTTTAGCAAATTTATTGTTTATATTGTAGACAATAATTGAATCACATCATTTCTGTTTATTAAACTGTAGACATCTTAATAAGAGCTCTTAAGTTTAAGGCTGTATATTGTTTTACATTGGATGCTATTTATGTTATGTTAATATCCACCTTAAAGGCAAGATACTGGAAATCTTCAGGGACACTAAAAGTCTACAGGGTAGAAACTGTACTGCCCCAGATCCTTACTAATAGATGGGAAAACACACAAACAACATGAAAAAACAAGGGAACAGAGCACCCCTAACAAATAAAGATGCTCCAATAATACAATTCATTGACAATACAGTAGAAGAAATGTTAGAAAAATAGTTTAGAATTTACATATGTTTAACTGATTTGTGAAGTAAAGTATGGTATAAGAAGTGAAATCAGAGAAAATACAAGAATTGAGAGACCTCTTTGATAAAGAGGCAGAGATTCTGAAAAAAGCAGAAATCCTCAAAATGTAAAAAACAATAAACCAAATTAAAAATTCAATAAAATCATTACCAATAGACAAAACCACTTGGAAGACAGGCCTCAGGCAATGAAGACAAAATAAAGTTGACCATGCAGAGAAGACAATAAGAAACCATAAACAGAACTTCCAAGAATTATGGGATAACATGAGTAGACAAAATTTAAGATTTATCAGGATAGATGAAGGAGCAGAGGGAGATACAAATTGACGGAATGCACAATCTTTTCAATGGAATAATATCAGAAAATTTCCCAAACGTAAAGAATGAAATGGAAAATTATGTATGAGAGACTTATAGGACCTCAATGACCCACAGCAATGAACATTATAATGAGAATGACTAACATACAGAATAAGGATAAAATCTGAAAGTCCATGAGAAAAAGAAATCAAATTACATATACGGGAAGAGCAATTCAGGTCTCAGCTGATTTCTCAGCCCAGACCCTCAAAGCTAGGAGGTTCTGGAATAACATATTTTAAGCTCTGAAAGAAAATGGATGCCAACCAAGAATTTTATATCCAGCAAAATTAAGCTTCAGATTTGAAGATGAAATAAAAATATTCCATGATAAATAAAAGTTAAAGATTTCACAACTAGAAAGCTTGCACTTCAGAACATTCTCTATAAAATATTCCATTAGGATGAAATGGGAAAAAAAAGTGAAAAACATCAAAAGGAGGAGCTACACTAAAAGTATGGTCAATTAAAGGAGAAATTAAGTCAGATTAAAAGTAGAAATAAAACAAAATGTACAGGAACACAAACCCTCTTTCTTACTAACAAATAAAATTTCTGTGAGTTATATTTTCCTACCTTTGCTTGATAAAAACTTTAAGTCATATATGAAAGAAAGTATAGTTATCTCCTCTCCTGACCCTGTCATTACAGTCGTAACATATATGTTATATGGGAATTTCTATTATTATACTCAGATCCAGATCCAGAAGAGGAAAACTTCAAAAAGAGGAAAATAATAACACCTGTCCTCCAGTATTCTGTTGTTCTCTACCTCAGACTGCAGAGTTGGAATTCCTATTTCGTTTAGTACTATCGTTTGTCTCTTCACATATCTGCAGAAGCAATTTTTATTCTTGTAAAAGTTGATTTGGTTTAAACTCTGCACATACAGGACCAGTAAACACAGAGGTGAGTTTGGGGGATAGGTTTGACCCTACTAGGTGTGGTTCCAGGGACACTCATGTACTAGCTCATGTTGACCCCTGCTTGACACTCTTCCATTTGACTTGGATAATATCAGCAGTAGACACTCAGTAAAAAACTACATTCTCGTAGGAAAACTAACACTTCAATATTGTCTGTTATTCTAAATCCCTTGGGTGGAAATGATCAGAAAAATTATTAACATAATTTTGCATTGTTCTCGGACATTTACTTGTCTATATGAGGTTAGTAAACTTGCTTTACCAATCTTATTTTTGTCATTTGTAAAGTGATAGGTTAACAAAATATATCTTTAGGTTTTCTGTTGGAATAAGCTAAAAGAATTTATGAAAATACATCATAAACTACAGGCTAAACTCCACATTTTTTTTTTGAGAGGAAAAACATTATCACAGTATTTTGGAAGGAATGTGGGCTTTGCATTTAAACAGACCTTTCCAAAGTGTTTTTCGCCATCTGGTAGTTGTGTGATCTTCTCCAAGCAACTTTTCCTCTTGAAACCTCAGTTTTCTCACCTGTAAAGGGATGCCAACATTCTTAACAAAGATTGTACATTCTTTCAGCAGATTACTTAGATCCCCTAATGTAGTATCTGTCCCATAAGATGCTGGCAAGTGCTCATTCTTTATTAGTTTTCCCCATAAAAACTTTTGAGAAAGTTTCAATATATGACTATCAATATGAGGGAGAGAGAGAGGAAGGAAAGAAGGTCAGATGGGTGGGTGGGATGGAGAGAGGAAGGGAGGGGTGGGCTCAAGGAATACTAATGTCTCTTCACATATCTACAGAAGCATTAATTGCTTAGACGTAGGGGTTTATTATAGGCCAGGCAGTCTTCTAAACCCTTGGGATATATTAGCTCATCTTATCTTCACTATAGTTCTTAGAAGAATGTGTCATTTTCCTCTCCAGTTTACATGAGGAAACGAGCCACAAAGAAGTTAGATATTTTCTGAAGTTTACCTAACTAGGAAGTAATAGAGTTGAAATTTGAGCCCAGACAAAATGGATCCCACCTTGGTGCTCTGAGCCAGTACACTGGCGAATCTCACTGTTAAAGAACCCAGATCTTAGAATTTTACTCTTAAGATAATCCTCTCAGAAACTCATACATCACAGAAAGAAAGGCAAAATTGGGAGAAGGGGTGTTCCATGTCCTTAAAATTAGACATCACTGATCTTTCAGAGGCAGGAATAAATTGCTGCCTAAGATTTGTTTTTCTATTACCAGCTCAGCAGTTTCCTTTTTTGAATTCCCTCCATTTGACAGGTACACAAGGTCACAAGATACACAATTGCCTGAATTTTTTTTTTTTTTTTTTGGCTCTCCTCCTGACCAGAGAGTCAGTGACATTTGCAGTGTTTTAATTATACACATGTGCCCCTTTCATCTTGCATAATGCTGAGCAATAAAATCAAATGCACATTCTTTCCTCTTGGTGGCTATTTGGAGCATAAAGCATTTGTATTATGTGTTAATCAGCACATCTACATTTTGGCGGGGTATATATGGGCAGGAGATGCAGGAGTTCACTTACTTTATTATAATGAATTTATAGTGCTGAAGAATCCACAAAAGGGTTAGAAAATATTGGCTATTGTGCTCTTTTAAGAGAATATATTATTGCCTAAGGATGCAGAAGTGCTGACTATTGGGAAACCAAAGTGGATTACAAGGAAGCAAATAGCATGACATTAAGTTACATTAAAATAAACTTTTAAGAATTTGATCAGGAGACATGGAAGCCAAGTAACAAGGAAAATGAGGACACCATTACTTGCAAATGAGTGCTTCTTGGCAAGATTTGCAGGTATGCTGGCTCTCAGAGGGAGAAACAAATTAAACAGAAATTCTAATTTCACTTCATGCTCAGAGAGACCACAACAAGAAAACAAAAAAGAAGGAGCAGATTTTATGTCAGACATCATAGTCCAAGTAGTCTCATAATTGTGTTAATTTGACTATTCATCTTTTCATCTGCTTTCTTTCCTGGTTTTAGTACATTCTCCAGAATATTCTGAGTCTCTTTGTTAAGAATTTTTTATTAAATAAAATATGCTTCCTTTGCAGAAGGTACAAGTAACTCAGAATCTAAGAGCTTGATTTCCAAGCTATTTTGAATGTAATTCATTTCAAATGAGCAAGCACTTAACTAGCTGAGTGAAGAAAAATGTGCACAAAGTTTTTGGTAAAAAAATAGTTTACGGCGCTTGTGTAATAAAAATTAGTTGTTTATATTTTAAATTCAGACAGATTGTATATCCAAGTTAGCTGTTCAACATTATTTTTTTCCATTGAACCAAACTTTTTCAAAGGTAGAAGATTAATTAATTTATTTAGCTGTGTTTATCAACCTATTCTAGATCCTATGATGCAAAAGAGAAATGTAGCTTGGTAACATACCCTCAGAAGAAATGGATATTCATACTGGTAAAAAGAGAATGTTATTTGATAATCAGTGTATTTGCAGGAATACTTACAAATAAAAACAAGGGCAATCCAGGCCTTTCAAACTACTCAGGCAGTTAAAAATCATATGAATATGCAAAGCATGGATTTGATCATTGTGGATCAGAGACTTTCTTTTGGAATTAATGGAAACATAATGTTTCAAAATGCAGAGAGTTATTACATCATCTTTAAATATCATCCTAATGCCTCTGACCTCCACATTTGGGAATTTAGTTTGGAATTGTATAAAACTATAATGAGAAGTGGAGTGTTTGTTTACTTATTTATAATTGTTTTTGTTGTTTTGGTGCCTGGGATTGAATTTAGCCTCCTAGCCTCCTAAGTATTTACTTTTCCACTAAGCTATGCCCCAACCATAGAAAAGTGATTTTGCAAGGATCATGTATCAGTTACATTTTAAGTATATGTGATATAAAAATATGATACAAATATGATGTAGGTAAGAAGAATTAAATGCAATAGAATATTTTAAAAATTAGCAGTAAGATTCTAGACTGCTGTAGAGGTTACGTAGATGATTATATAGGGCTAGATGTGTGTGTGTAAAATATCATGACTACCATATTTATTAGGTCCTGAATGTACTTTGGGATATCAAGCAAGATATTTTAACAAGACACTCATTATATTGGCCTGGGGACTTAGCTCAGTGTTAAATTTTTTGACTAGTATGCATGAGGTCCTGGGTTCAAGCCTCAGCACTTAAAAAAAAAAAAAATGTCTCTAAGACGTTGCCTGTGTGGAGGAAAAAATAGTAATATTTTTGGGAAATATCTCATAGAGCAGCTGAACTTTAATTATTACTTGTAAACATGGCTTGGAAGATTTTTTTTATATCTAAAAGAAGAGTTAGGAGGATATGTATAATCAGGGGATTTTTCCAAGGTTTTAGGCCATGATTACTTTATTATAAATTCCATATATAATAAAAAGTGGGGATTCTTCACTTGAAGACACTGTTTGTATTCATTGTGATACACTACTCAACATTAAGTTGCTCCATGGTTTTTTTCTTCCTAAGGTTTCCATAGCTTCCACAAAGCTAGAGAGGAACTGACTGTCAGTGCCTTAATTGTCTTGCTACTCGTAGGGTAAAAAGACATTCACTGTGCTCAAAATGGGCCAGAATTATAGGGACACTGTAAAATTCAAAGGAGCACAATAAGGAATTTGTAAGATAAAGAAAACAATATGATGTCAAATACTAAAATAACAACAGCATTAGAAACAAAAATATTGGGTGAATTTCATCTGATGTGTTAAGATGAAGCACATCATAATTGTTAAGCTTCAATATGGAGCAGAATATTATATTTTGGGCATTTCTATGATATATGTCAGAGCCACTAAAAAGGTTAATTTGTTCTATATATTTGCATTTGTTAAGTAAATGAGAATTTCGGCAGTAAAAACCTTGAAATCATTAATAGTAAGAGCATATATCTAAAATTCCCTATGTAATCTGTAAAATAAATTCAACATAAATTAAAAATTATAAACCCCAAATGTTCAATTTATGCTTTTTTGTTTGTATAAAGAATTGTTATGGCTCTAGTTTGGAGCATAATTTACACAGCTTCTTTCATCAGGCAGAAGTTAGTCAAGATAAGATAGTTGACATCTGACATTGGAGAGAGAACATGTTCACAGGTATCAACTGTAGTGACAGAAGTTGGCAACTCTACAAGTTTAAGTGGGGATCATCATCTTTCTGATTCAGGCAGAACTCTTCCAAATGGTTTCTGAAGAAGCAGTGTAGTTACTTAGATGAGCAAAATATCTACACTGCATTAAAATATACCCCAAGATTTAATGGCTTTAAACAACCACCATTTTATTAATTCTCATAATTATTTATTATGGACAGGTCTTTTTTTTTTTTTTTTTTTTTGGTTCTTTGTGGTATAAGCTAGAGTAGAATGTTCCAGATGTCTTCCTCACTCACATGTTGAGTGCTTCATGGGAGTATCTTAAAGGGCGATGGGCAGGCTGGTCATCTCTTTATTTCCATGCAGCTTCTAATATGGTTATCTTGTGCTTTCTAAAAGAATGGTGGTCACAGGTTGTTATAATTTGGTTCTGGAATGTCTCCCTATGTCACATGTGTCCCGAGGCAAGGTTTTTAGGTAATGACTGGGTCATGAAGGCTCTGACTTTGTCAGTGGATTAATCCATTATAGCTGAATGTACTGCTGACAAGTGGGTTATAGTTGGAGGAAGTAGGTCAGTAGATAAATACCTGGAAGGGCTTATCTTCACCTCAGGTGCCTGTTCTCTCTCTCTGATTTCTGGCTTTTGTCTTTAGCTGAGCAGCCCCACCCCCACCCCCACATCCTTCTACCTTGATGCTCTGCCTTGCCTCAGGCACACAGCAATGGAGCCATGGACAGTGGACAAAATGGAACCATGGAACCATGGAAAAAACATCTGAAACCATGAGCCAAAAAAAAAAAAAATTGTCCTCCTTTAAGTTGTTTATGATAGGTATTTTGCTATGGTAACAAAGAGCTAATTAACACATAGATAATGTTTACATGGTAACTGCTTTCTAAGAGAAAACTTCACAAAAGACAGAAGTTCCAACTTTTAGTTCAATTCTTTTAGACCCTGAAGTTACCACAGAATCATCTCCGCCACCCTGTCTTGTTTAAAGGAAGGGATAAGGCCAGCCCATACAAAGGGAAATAGATTCCACCTATGGATAGAGACATGGTAATGTATTTGTGTTCACTCATCACAGGAACCCATGGTATTTTAAACTTTTAGTTAGCTGTATAATTGATAACCATTCCTAACATAATCTCTTGATCCAAGACCTGAATTTGCATCTGTGGAACAAAGGGATAAGAATGCACTTCCCTTTTAAAGGACACATGTTGAAAATCACCCTCTCTAGCTTTGCTCTATTTAGGTAGCCGAAATTAGCAAGTGACTATATCCAGCTTTAAGGGAAACTGGAAAAAGTTTTTTTTTTTTTTTTTTTTTTTTTTCAGGCAGATGTGTACCTACCTGTTTAGGGAAGGGATAAGACACTGTGGAAAAACTAGAAGTTTCTGGCACAAAACTTAGTACTATTTAAATTGCATGATTTTCCAAATGCTCACAGGTAAAATCTGTATTGATTTTACTCCTGTGTACCCCGTAGAATATTCTTCCAAAAGTGCAATATGGAATACTGCCAAATGGCTGTGGTAAAGAAGTGGCTTTACTGGAGGGTATTTTCTCATTCATTTTTTTTAATTTATATATGACAGCAGAATGCATTGCAATTCTTATTACACAAATAGAGCACAAATTTTCATATCTCTGGTTGTATACAAAGTATATTCACAGCAATTCCTGTCTTTATACTTGTACTTTGGATAATAATATCCATCACATTCCACCATCATTTCTAACCCCATGCCCCCTCCCTTCCCCTCCCACCCCTCTGCCTTATCTAGAGGTCATCTATTCTTCCCACATTCCCCGTCTCTACCCTCTATGAACCAGCCTCCTTATATCAAAGAAAACATTCAGCTTTTGGTTTTGGAAGGTATTTTCTTTTAATGGGATTCCCTATGGAACCTGCTTTATTTTAGGACTACTTTCTGTATTGTAAGTTTGCATTCCTTCCCTCCTAGAAGCCAAGGACATTTTTCAATTGACATAGCATCCTTCAATATCTATGAATATAGCCAATTGTTTCTCTGCATGCAAAATGCAGTCAAACTTCACCAAAGTGTATCTCTTCCTGGTCTAACCATCATCTTAATAAATCTCAACATTGTTTGCTTCCTATTAAATAAGGACTATCTTTCTTCCTCACACAGAAATGACTGATTATAGGCATTTTATTTGGGGGAGAACAAGATGGGAGCTCTCTGCATAGAAACAAAGTAATTTTCCTTGGAGCACTTGCCAAAATGCATTAGGAACACCTACTCTAATCACTGACCAGTACACACTTCAGTTCTCATTCCCTACCTGCATCTGCATAGTACATGTATCTGAAGAAGGCAAACCAGCTCTGAAGTCAGATTTTTAAAATAATATAAAGTGAAGATTAAAAGGGAAAGGCAGCCCCGAAATTCGAACTAAATATTTTAAATCAGAACATTGTCATAATACTCAAATGTTGTCTTTACCTTCATTTTATCTGTATAATATAGTTAACATGATTTCTTTCATGGCTAACATCTTTCAAAAATGTTTAGTGATTTCTCTTCATAATATTATTCCACTAGCTTCTTTAAGATATTGGGCCTACATGAACAATCTGCTTAAGTAACGTTTTTCCTTTGATTTTTGAGTACCTGTTAGGACTTTTCTGCTTCTGCTAGTTTCTACTCTATCAACCTGGTTTAATTTCTCAGAATCATCTTCTCTTTAAATGATACTCGTGATAGTTAACCAAAAGAGGAATTTGCATTGCATTGGGGGGATGACATTTAGGTGGTAACCATCATTCCCTATGGTCACCAGGGTCACTTGCTATGAAAGGAAGAAGTAAAGGAGCAGGTGGGTTCCTCCCTCTGCTCTAATCTATGTGCCCCTAACTTTTTTTCCAAATGCTGAACCCATTAGCCAATAGCAGCTCATGGTCTTCTCAGAAGCTCAGCTGCAGACCCACAAAGATAGAAACCACACGGAATTAAAGTTATCCATAGATCTCCCCACAGAATTTTCAGTCACCTCATTTTATCCACTGTTCAGACTTGGCCAATCAGATTGAGGGCTTTTTGAAAACTTCAGAGATCTCCCAACTCACTTAAGATGTTTTCTTTCCACATTTTCCCAAAATTATGAAATATCTCAAATTTCTGTCACATGCTGTGATCAAACTGATGATTTTTTTTTCTTTTTCTGTTACCTGGTTGAAATCTGCTAGGGTCTCTAGGGTAGAAGAGAAAATGATGACAAAATAAACACTTTTATTATAATTATTTTTTTGTTTATACCTTTATTCATTCTCACACATAATTTGATCAAAGCTAAATCCAAGCTCTTTCTAAAATGATTCCAAATAGCAGAATTGACCTTAATGCCAAAATTATCCCTATCTTATCCTGTTTAATGGATAGGAAATCAGATCCAATTTCACAGAACTAGTAACAAGCTTCATGTGCAAGGACAACATAATAATCTCTAATTTTTCTTACTACTGTATTCCCACCATAAAATATAATAACGACAAATGGTCCATAGTTAAAGGAAAACATGTATTGGATAATGAAATGAATCACATTTGAGCATATAGTCCTTTATGGATAATTTAGGAAGCTGTGGTAAATATTTTAGACCCCCTGGGTAATATTTAGCTGCTGAAAAGTTAATTTATTTCATGAATCACTTAAGCATTAAAGTGTGAATTTTCAATTGTATTTTCATAGCCTAGAGATTAAGAATTAATTCAGATAATCAGTCCCATTGAAATTCCAAATTGGAAGTGATATTTTTTTAAAGCTATGGTTTCTATTCTTAAGTCTACAGTCTCCTGGGGAGAGGTCATCAGTTGTTGAAAGGAGTTCACAAATTCAGGCCTGCATGAGACATTATTAGAATATTAAACTATATGTCTAAAACACATATGAATTTCATCTTAAAAGGAACATGAATGATATCTTTAACATTAACAGATATTTTAGTTACTAAAATCATACTGTTTTTGTTCCCTATATTCTCTCTTGATCAGTAGCTACCCAAAACAAAAAATCTTTCATCTGAGTCTCTACAAATAAAGTCCCTGGTGAGGGGGAAAATATAGTCTGTACCCAATTAAGTCATTCTCTTTCAGAAATCCCACTGAAATAGTAAAAGTAGTGTGTGTACAAATATATAGCAATATATATTGAACAGGCATGAGAACTATTCACCAGTGAAAAATTTTAAAGAAGCTAAGACAAAATAAGAGAAGAGCAGAATTGCTCTAATAATTCCCTAAGATTAATTAAATGTAATTAACCCCCACCTGGTTTAAAATAAAAAAAAATTCTTCATATATGTAATATGCACTAGACATCCACCTGTATTTCCAGCAGTGGCAGAAGGGAGGTAATGAAATGACTATTTTTAGTGGATAACTTTTATCCATACAGACAAATAAAACTTTACTTATTAAAGTACTTATTAAAATACAATGTGTCAGGAAGATATTATGTGCCTCTAAATCTGATAGAATACAAAAAAAAAAAAAATAGGGACAGTTGAGAAGTATTTTTCCCTAATGCATTGAATCTCCTTTGGTCTTTAGATCTAGCTTGATGTTTAAAAAACAATATCTATCTACATTTTTTATCTTTCTATCTATATATACACATGTAAACATATACACATTATATGTATGCTCCTACACATGCAAAAATATACATATATACATGAAACCTAGAGCACGTTAAATATCGACATGAGGAAACAATAAAATGAATTCAGAAAGGGAGATATTCTATCAGTCAATGCACACTGAATATTTTTGAAAACACAATTATACACAAAATAGTGGATATGCTATGGTATACCTAAATTTTTTTTAAAAAAGTGATATAGCCAAACTAAATAGATTTTCTTTAGATACTAATTTTATAAAAAGAAAAACTGAATTAAAGTTAAAAAGATTTCTGGCATTGTGGCTATATAAAGAAATGTCTTTATATTTGGGACATGAATCATTTATGGATGATATACATGAGTCACATGCATAATAATGGCCCCAGAAGTTGTCCACATGCTTATTAACAAACTCAAAAACTGTGATATGTTGTGCTACACTGCAGAATGAAAATTAAGGTTGCTAATCAGGATACCTTTAAGATAGAGATTCCTAGATTATTTGTATGGGTCCAATATAATCACAAAGTGCTTTAAATATAAAATAAAGTGGCAAGACATGCATATTCAGGGATATGGTGAGTTCCTGTTAACACTTGCTTTTCCCAATTGAGACACCTTTCTAACTTCAGATCTCCAGAACTATAAGGTAGTAAATCCATTAGACAAAGCCTCTAAATTTGTGTTAATTTTTTTGCAGCAGCAATACAGAACAAGCACATGAGTATTTGAATTTGACATTTCAGCAAAACAATAAAAAATTAAAGCAAATGTAAATAAATGAAGGGGTCAGCTTGATTATCTTTAGGTATGTTTGAGAATGTACAACTTTTAAAATTATCAATTATATGGAATACATTTGAAAAATTGGAAAACAATAATGTAAAATGTTGTTGCACTATGGTAACATATAAGGTGCCACCCATTTCTCATGAAATAAAGTCAATAGCAGACAATAGGGTAATAAGCAAATAGACTATGTTCCTGAATTTGCTCCTGGATATATATTGCAATGAAAATCTCACAGACCTGCATTAAAGGACATGGATAACTATATGACTGAAACATCATTTGTGTTTGGGGAGGATTGAAGTACTACCTTAATTGTAAGTAATTTGGAGAAAAAAGAAAATAGAACAGATTCAAACCATATAGAGTAAGATAGTCATGCTCTGCATAACAGTATTTGGTCAATGACATATATATGTGTGTGTATAATATATATATGTCATTTATATATATATATATATATATATATATATATATGTATAATATATTGTTGGTGATGTTGTAGCATTCTTATTTTATCTATATACACTCTAAGATGTTCATACGACAAAATTACCCATGGAAGAGTAAATTTCTCAGAAAATATTCACATTATTAAGTGACTCATCTCTGTAGTTAGAAAAGGGATAAAAATGAGATAAAGAACGTACAACCATAAACAATGAACTTTTTAAAGAAACCATGATGTACTTGAAGGCATAGAAAAATAAACAGGAAGTCAGTACTAGCTCAGTAGGGATGCAAAGACAAAAAAGATTTTAAAAACACAATATTTTCTTTTATGTAGTTAGATTTAACCATTTGAAAACAAAAATATCCCCCATCATTTATAGAGTTTTATATCCTCAGTTTTCTTTTTCCAACATGTAATCTTGCCCATATTCTCCCAGTTATCCTTTAGAAAAAAACAGATCTGTTTGAACTGAGTAGGGAAAGTCAGATCATATTGTTACTTCCATAAAATTCTTTCCTCCTTTTCAGGAAACAAGACAACATCGTCTGTCTATCTTCCAGGCTGAGGACAGGTATTGTGTGCTTCCTGTCCTTTTCAGTCCTTTCTCTTATGCTCCTTTTGAAGTCAAACATTTATAACTTTGCGTTTCTTCTGCCTGTAATCCCTACTCTGCTCTTTCCTCTTCCCCAACACACACACTTCCTAGAAACCCATATTGTAAATATCATCCAAAGTAAAATCACAGGGAAAAAAGGTTCTGGCTTTCTGGTAAATTCCCTAATTGTGTATCTATAGTACCCTATACTTTCACAACGTTTATAAGAGTTGAAATTATGCAGCACAGAAAAAAATATTTCTTTTGTTTTGCTTTGTTTGATATCCATAAAATATTTCCCATCATGAGGGCTTTTAGACTCAATGCTCTTTAAATATTTGCAAATGAATTTTTGAAATCATTTACCAATCTAAACCTCTATTATTCAAATAAGATTAGTCAGAAATGTTAACACGGTACCCTCATTGTTAACTGATGAATTAAAATAAGTAAGAATACTAGGTATCAATCATCATAATGAAAACATATAATGAACATATGTGTATTTTAATACGTAAAAATGAATATATAAATTTTGTATGTCACTAGAATATATATTCTTTCAAATTTCTATTCTTTTTTAAATGAATGATATATTATTATCTTTACAGAATTAGGAATTTTGCACAACACATCTTAATTTAGTGTAAATATGTGAGGTGAAAAACAAGAGAATAAAAAAGCAAAAAATAAAAAAAAATATTGAAATACTCAGAGGAAAGCACTTCTAACTATCTCACAGGTCAAAGAGGAAATGATTATGGTAATTTTAGTCTATTTAGAAAATTACAAGTGCTAAGAGGAAAAGGAGCACATTGGCATATTTCAACATACCGAAATGAACTAAATTGAAAACAAATAAGTAGAAATTTGAAGGGAGGGTACATTAATTAATTTCATTAATTAATTTGAAAACAGAAAATTAACAAATTATAAATTATTATCCAGATGAAATCTAATTTGTACAAAATGAAGAACAGTCATGAGAAACTGGCATATAACACATATTAATTTTTTTTTTCTGGAGAACATCCTTTTAGGTTTTGTAGGCTTTATGCTTTTCACTATAGCAACTGAGCTCTCAGTTGTACTAAACAAGTAGCGAGATAGTAAGTAAATGGGTAAGGTTTTGTTCAAAAAAAAAAAAAAAACTTTACTCATGGAAACATGGAAACTTAAATCTAAATTTTGTAAAATTTTCACACCGCAAAATGTTTTTATTTGGCCTTTTAAAAGTATAGAAAAAGTAGAAGCCATTCATGGTTCTCCAACCATATGAAACAGGAATTGGAATAAATATTATAATTGTCTGATACCTATTGGGACTTTCTCTTTTTCAAATATGCATAAAGTTAGCAAAGGGGGCATTTAGAGCCAGGAGTAAACCAGGAAACACCCTGCTATTAAATTCCATAAACACTTGGACTTAGACATCCCTGTGCTATATGCACATGTAATCCTTGAGCAAGACGCAACAGTCTTCCTTTATGTCCCCCTCCTTTTTATGTACCACCCTTTTTAATTGGAAGGAATAAATCCTGAAGATGGCAGTAAGCTGGAAGAAATATATAAGATGAACTGTATTTCATTGATTTTAAGAGGCCCATTCTCTTATGAGCAGCACACATAAAATTGATTTTTATTTTATTATCAATAGTGTCTTACAATCTTTGTCAACCAATCAAGAGTCATGAGGTAGTTGTTATTGCCTGCACATACACAGACGATGGCATTGGTATTTTATTTTTCAATGTAATTGTTTTGTGTGCTTCGTTGTTACTACATGTGTTGGATTTAATTGCTATGTAAAATGGCATCATAAAGATTGCACTATTCTTAAAATGAAATGTTTCTGATTATGCAGGAAGGTTCAGAAACAAAGCAGCCAAATATGCATTTGATCAGTGGAGCAAATCTTTGTTATTGGAGGAATGACAGCAATTATACATCCTGGATAAAGCAACCACATGTATAGTATGCAGAATCTAAAGAAAGGATACAAGTAGACGAAAGCAGCATTACATTTTATTCTGAAACCCATGGAACAGATTTGCTTATCTCAGGACAAACAATGCAATCAACTATAAGTGGGAATGTCAAATCCTTTAAAAAAATGACAGAATTTCCAAGCAACAGAATACATATAAAGAACATTTTTAGTTTTTTTTTTTTTCATTTTTATTAACACATATTAGTTGTACATATTAATATATAATTCAATGTGGTATTTTTATACATACATCTAGTATGCATTGATCATACCCAGCCACCCTTCTTCAATCCTTGCTCCCACCATTCCCCAAACGTCCTTCCCAAGCTCTAATAATCACTGTTTTATTTTCAGATTGACTTACTTTAGTTTCCATATATAAAAAATAACCTGTGTTGTTTGTCTTTTCTCTTCCTGTGACTGTCTTATTTCACTTTACTTAATGTTTTTTAGTTCTATTGATTTTGCTGCAAATAACAAAATTTAATTCTTCTTATGACTGAATAATATTTCATTGTATATGTGTGATATATGTAAAACAAATATATATATATATATATATAAAACAAATTTCCTTTATCCATTAATTTGCTATTAAGTACATTGGTTGATTCCATATCTCATATTTTGTGATAGTGTTACAATACAAATGGATGTGCAGGAATTTTGTCTTTTTGTTTAGTTTTTATTTTTTTTGGACATATACCAGGAGAGGGATAGTTGGATTATATGGTAGTTCTATTTTTAGTTTTTAGAGGAAATTCAACAGTGTCATCCATAATGAGTACTAGTTTACATTTTCACCAACACTGTTTAAGGATTCCATCTTCTCTATATCCTTGCAAACCCTTTCTACAATTTTAATTATTAGTATTATTGATAATAACCTTTCTAATGAGTGAGAAATTGTCTCATTGAAATATTCCTTTGTATATAAATGATGACTATTGATAGTGAGTATTTTTCCTATATTTATTGGACATATGTATTTCTTCCTTAGAGAACTGTCTCTTCAGACCATTCATTTATTTTTAATTGGATTTTTTGTGAGGTTTTTGAGTCCTTCATATGTTCTAGACATTAACCCTCTGTCAGATGCAGGGTTGGAAGAGCTTTTCTCACATTCCATAAGTTGTGTCTTAATTCTGTTGATTGTTTACTTTGCTGTGCAGAAAATTTTTAGTTTAATGCAATCCCATTTGTCAATTTTTAATTTTGTTTCCTGTGCTATTTGGGGTCCTACTGAGAAAATCATTACCTGTACTTGAAGAACTTTACCCATGTTTTCTTCCAGTAGTTTCTTAGTCTCAGGGCTTACATTTAAATATTTAAGTCTTCAATTCAATTTCAATTGATTTTTTTGAACAGTGTGAGTGAACAGTGTCTAGTTTCAATCTTCTGCAAGTGGATATCCACTTTTATCCATAACATGTGTTGAAAAGGTTGTCCTTTCTCTAGTAAATGTTTTGGGTGCCTTTGTTAAGAATCAATTGGCCCTAGATGTATGGGTTTATTTCTGGGTTCTCTGTTTTATTAATTGGTCTAGGTGTCTGGCTACCATGTGTTTTGTTTTTGTTGTTTGTTTGATTTCTTTGGTTACAGTTTTCTCCAGTTCTGTAAAACATGTCATTGACATTTTGATAGAGATTGCAATGAATCTGTAGGTATTTGTAAGTAGTACGTACATGTTAACAGTATTAATTCTCTGTATCTAGGAACACAGGAGGTCTTTCATTTCTTTGAACCATCAAGGTAGCTTTCATTTTAGAGATCTTTCACTTCCTTAAGTTTATTCATAAGTTGTTTTTTTTTGTCTGTGTGGCTACTATGAATGAGATTATTTTCATGATTTCTTTCTTAGCAAATTCATAATTAAAAAGCTGAAGAAAGATGGTGGGATAGAGGGAAAGTGTGTTTTCCAGCTGATCCATGGCTTGAAATTCAAGAAGTGGAAATATGACTTCTCAGCTAAGTGGGTGACAAAATAGATTAAATATCAGACAGTAAGAAAATCTTGAAAGC
Source organism: Marmota monax (assembly GCF_021218885.2). NCBI lineage: Eukaryota > Metazoa > Chordata > Mammalia > Rodentia > Sciuridae > Marmota > Marmota monax. The sequence goes on along the minus strand of NW_026694247.1, from coordinate 157,081 downwards.
TCAGAAACTCAGATGCTTCGAAAATAGGACAAAAAAAAGATTACTTTATAGCTAGGCTGGTGGTGTCAGTGACACCAGTTTACTTTAGAGGGAAGGGGTGACACAGGCAGAAAGAGAAATAGGTCGAACAACTCTGGCACAGACAACCTGTGGAACAGAGACCTTAACTTTGGCCTTAACACCATCACACCAGACACTGTCCAGTGAGATGGTGTTTTAATAGTGTTCCATGTTTCTTGGCTGGTGAGTGGAGAGCTTATGCAGGAAGCACTTTCGGATGGTGACCTTGAGGATTTTTGCTTCAGGAACCCAGCAGACCATGAAAACATTATCAGACTGTCCTAGCAAGTTCCTGCAATGTTCTTGGTGGAGGGCAACTGAAATGAGCACAGAGGGGATGGTTTCCAGGGGATTCATGTTGGGAATGAGGTTTGTGTGTCTTTCTTTCCCCTCAGGTCTTTTGAATCATGGAATCACCTGAGAAGAGTCCAGAAGCTGGTCTGGCAGGTGTGACTGACTGCACTGGAGGTTAACACCAGGGAAGACCACATTCTTGGGGAGTGGAGTGTGCAAGACATGGGACGTCAAATGTTAATTACCTTTTCCTACAAATGGATTTCTCAGGATGATCCAGAAATCCAGATTCACATCGGGGTAGGCATTGTTTGAAAGTTTTGATCAGAGCACCAGGTGCCAGCCACTGCAAATTCCCATTTAGAACTCTGCATCTTCCGGCCCTAGGAGTGCATCAGTCAAATCAGTCCAGACAAAACTCCAATTGTGTCCAATTGTATGTACTTCCCATTCTGTCCTATCTTTCACTGGTGAGAAGAAAGACTGAGAGCTATTACAACCAGCTTAGGGTTGAGGCCACTCCAACTGAGGCACACTGAGGAGCAACACAAAGAAGATGGGTATAACAGACCCATACCTTGCATTCTCTAAATGGTATACAGTCCAAGAAGAAAAAGAAAGAGGGATAGGCACATCCATCCTTGTCAAAGCTTTGACCACTTTTTTTTTTTCAGTAAATTTTTTTCTCACTTTTTCTTCTTTTTTTCCTCTTTCCATTTGTGTGTTCTTGCTCTACTAATTGGTTCATGGATACACACAAACACACACATATTTTTAATCTTTTTTTTTTACTTATTTGTTCTTTTGCCTTGTTTTATCTTTAGAAGGTTAGAGATATTTGGTTTTGTTTGATTTTTTTTTTGCTTTTATTTTTGTTTTTCTTATTATGATTCCTCTACTAAGAAAGTACAGGGAAGACCCTCTCTAATTGCTAAATTATCTTATTTGCTGTCTCTCTCTCTCTCTCTCCCCATATATGTGTATACATACATATATACATACATATGTATATGTATATATATATATATATATATATATATAAGAATGAATTAAATATATATGCATATATGTGTACATATGTACACATATATGTACATATATATATTTGCTTTTTTAGTTGCTTTTTACTTCTCCTTCTTTATATCTGTTGTTTGATACATTTTTTTCTGCTTTCCCTGTGTCCATTTTTTTAAATTAAATTTTATTTTGCCTTCCAATCCAATTTTACTATCTGTAATTTTACTTTTAGAAATATTTAGTTTATATAATTCTTGACTGCACCATTCATGTTGTTGCAGTTATCAGTACGGTGGATGGTGTAGTTGACAGTTGTATTTACTTTAAAGCTGGAAGTAATTTGTGGCTGTTTATTGTTATTGTTATTATTAATTTCAACCTTCCACTTTCTGTTTACATAGGAATTAGTCTTGTAGATGTCATAATAGGCACCAAGCATTTATATTAATGTGTATTTTTTTGCTATTTTTTTTTCACTTTTTGGTGATATACAAGGAATCTACTGGGACACTGTGAGTTCACAGTGTGGAACCATTAGCACAGCTCAGTGAAGGGACTGTGTATCTTACTCCATACTCAAACTAAAGTTGCTCAAGCTTCAAAAATACATTACTACAAGGGCTGGGGTTATGGCTCAGCGGTAGAGTGCTCGCCTCCCACGTGCAAGGCCCTGGGTTCAATCCTGAGCACTACATAAAAATAAATAACATAAAGTTTTATATATATATATAATATATATATAAAATAATTATATATATATATATATATATATATATATATATAAAATTATATATATATATAATTTTTTTCAAATATATTACTACCTAGAATTAGGGAGAGAACACCCCGAAAGCAACAGTCCTCCTCAGGAGTAGATAAATGCAGAGGGAACTTCAGGTCCTACCTTTGAGAATCAACTGCTACAGCAAAAGTAGAGAAAAATTCCAAGGTGAAATCTCAGAGCAACCCACGATTTTGCAGCAGCTCTCTAAGAGTGAAATAAATCAGCAGTTCTACAGTGGCAAAGAGGTATTGGTGAGTGAAATTAGTATTAAGATTATACTGAGACTACATGTTGAAATTGAGTTATACCAATAACAAAGGACTTATTATAGCAAAGGTAACTCCACACCAAAGGAGCCTACATAGAAGAAAAAGAAAAATCCCTGTCAACAAATGCAAAGATTCAAGACTTCTAAAAATATGAGGAAAAAGTAAATAAGCCTTTTCCCCAAATTTATAACTGCCCAACAAAGGAATTCACAGATACGGGAAGAGAAAATTCCATAGAAAGACAAAAAAATTAGCTAAAAATATCTAATGAATGGGTTAAGAGAGAAAATACATGAGATGAAAGACAATTTCAATAAAAAGATAGAGACTTTGAAAAGAAATGAAAAAGAATGCCTAGAATAAAAGATACAATAAATCAAATTAAAAATTTTCTTGAATATATTCCCAACATATCATATTACACAGAAAACAGAAATTTAGGCTTTGAAGAAAGAGTGTATGAACTTGGAAACTCACTAAGCTATAAAGAAAAAAAAAGAGGACTGGGATTGTGATTCATTGGTACAGTGCTTGCCTAGCATATATGAGGCCGGAGGTTGATCCTCAGCACCACATAAAAATAAATAAATAAAATAAAGATATTAAAAAATGATCAGAATATGCAAGAACTCTGAGACAACATTAAGAGACCAAACTTAAGAGTCACTGCAATAGAAGAGAGCAGAGAGATACAGTCTCATGGCATTAAGTAAATTTCCATTGAAATAATGGCAGAAAAATTGTCCAAAGCTTAGGAATGAAATACATACTTACAGATAGGAAGCATATGAGCTGCAAAAGTAAAATGTCAAATTAAATTAAGAGGAAAACAAAGGCTTACTTGTGACTTCCAAGCTCAGCGTCTAAAATTCAGAAGGGCTTGAATGAGATAATCCAAGCTCTAAATAAAAGTAATTGTCAACAAGATTGTTATATATAGGAAAGCTATCTTTCAAAACCAAATAAGAAATAAAAACTTTCCACAGTAAAAATAAACTAAATGGATTCATTACCACTTAAATTAGCACTACAAAAAATGCTAAAGATGTCTTAGACATAATCTAACTCCATAGCCCTCAGATTTTGATAAAGCTCACTAGAAGAGCAGTTCAGAATATGAAATTAAGACTGAATTAAACAGATGAAGAAAGCCAAATTGGCAAAAATTAGTAAGTATCACTATAAATACAAATCTCAATTCTCTAGACTGGCAGAATGGAATAAAAAATACTACCTAACTATATTCTGTTTGTAAGACACTCATCTTATAGACAAATATATTCACAGCCTAAATGTAAAAATATAGAAAAAGAAATTCCATGCAAACACAGTCCAGAGAAAACTGGGAGTAAATATTCTCCTTGTCTTGCCAAGCAGATTTCAAGCAAAAATTAATCAAAAGAGTTGAGGAAGGTCACTGCACAGATAAAGGGAAAAATCCAACAAGCAGATACAATGATAGTAAATATTTAAGCCCCAAATATTAGTGCACTCTAATTACTTAAAACAAACACTTCATGACATTAGGCCCAGGTAGACATTGATATAATAATACCAGGTGATTACAATGCATTCCTCTAACATAAAGGTTATTCAGACAGAAAATCAATAATGACACTTCTGACCTAAATAATACTGTAAATCAAATGAACCTATCAGACATCTATAGAACATTTCATCTGACAACAGTTGAATTCACTTTCTCATAGCAGCTCATGGAAACTTTTCCAAAGTTATATCATGTTTTAGGTTATTAGTAAGTCTTAGTAAGTGCAAAAAAATCAAACTAATCAGTATTAATAACTTGTATTTTTTCATATGATAATGAAATGTAATTATAAATCACCAGGAAAAAAAATTAGAGAAACCACACAACACATGAAGGTTGAATAATATTTTTTAAAATGAGGAATGGATCATCAGAAAGATAAAAATAAAAAAAAAGAATCAAATGAAAATGGTGATAGAATGTTCCAAAACTTCTGGGACACTCTGATGGTAGCTCTAAAGGAAAGTATGCTGCATTAAGTGCCCACATTAATGAAGTATAGAGAGATACCTAATAATCTATTATTACTATATCATGGTAGAAGTTAGAAAGCAAGAGAAGACTAATTCTCTTGCTTATAATTAAGATGAGAGCTAAAGTAAATGAAATGAAGAATAAAAATATTATACAAAGAATGGATGTAACAAAAAGTTGGTTCCTTGAAGAAATGTACAATATTGATAAACCCTTCATCAAACTAACCAAAAGAAAGAGAAAGAAACCCCAAATCAACAAAATTCAAGATAAAAATAATATCTCACCACAAACATTTCTGAAATCCCAAAGATTGTTAATAACAATTGTTATTGTTATTTCTGAAATCCCAAAGAAATTTCTGGAACTAGATGGATTCTCAACTGAATACAGACATTTAAAGAATTAATCTCAATACTGCTCAAATTATTCCATGAAATAAAAAGCATTTAAACACTACCAAATTCATTCTATGAAGCCAGGTATCACTATGATACTAGAACTACATATAGAAACACCTAGGAAAGAAAATGACATACCAATATCCAAGATAACCATAGATGCAAAAACCTTAATAAAATATTAGCAATCAGCATCGAGAAACACATTAAGAAGACAGTATATCATGATCAGGTTTGATGTGAAAGATCCAGTTGGATTCTTCCCAGAAATGCAAGGTTGGGTCAATGTATATCAATCAATGTAAGTAATTCATCACATAAAAATAGTCAAAGACAAAAATCACATGATCATCTCAAGAAATGCAGATAAAATCTTTGACAAAATCCAGGACCATTTATGATGAAAGCATGAAACTATGAACAGAAGGAAATCGTGTCAACATCATAAAATCTATATAGGACAAACTCAAAACCAACATTAGAGTGAAATAATAAAAATTGAAATAATTTTCTTTAAAATCTAGAACAGACAAGGATATCCATACTCACCACTCCTATTCAATATCATTCTTGAAACTCTACCAGAACAATTGGACCAGAGAAGAAAATGGAATGAATACAAACAGACATTGAAGAAAGATGGCCTTTTAAACAAATGGTGCTGATAAAACTGGACACTCATATGTGGGGAAAAAATTGAAGCTAGGCCCTATTTCTCACTTTTGCACAAACATCAATTCAAAGAGTATCAATGAACTCTGAATTAGACCAGAAACAGAAACAGAAGGAACCAGGAGGTCAAACTTCCAACATATTGATGTAGGCACCAACTTCTTTGATAAAACACATAAAGCTCAGGAGAGAGAATGATGAATCAATTGAGTTAGCATCAAATTAAAAAGCTTCTTCACAATAAAGAAAATGATTTAGAGTATGAAGAAAAAAACTACAGAATGGGAGAAAAATTATGACAGCTACTATTTCATCAGGGGACATTACATAAATAACTAAAAAAGCTTAGCCAGAGCCAGAAAGTCAAGGGTTAAATATTTTCTATCATTATGGGAGAGGTGAGGAATAATATTGGCCCAATGTTCTTGTTACATTGTGTGCGTGTATAAATAGGTGAAAACAAATTGAAACAATATGTACAACTATAATGTGCCTGTAAAAATATTTTAAGAGGAGGAGGGATCTCACAAAAATAGAAGGAAGACCAATAGAGGAGAGGAATGGGATTGAGAAAGAGGGAGAAAGAAAGAAGAGGAGAAAGTACTATGGAATAAAATCTACCAAATAATAAATAGTATGTCTGATTATGAATATGTCAAAATAAATCTCATACACATGTATAATTACAAAGCACTAAGAAAAAAAATAACATTAACAGAAAAAAAGATCAGTAGAGTAGAACAAACATAGGGAAAGGGAGGAGTGGTGAGAAAAGGAAGGTACTAGAGAAACAGATTGATCAAATTGGGTTATGTGCATTTGGAATTTGTCATAATGATTATCACTATCATTTGTAATTGAAAGCTGCAAATTACCTCCCTATTTGTGTGCATCTTATTTTCCTTCTCTTGCATACATTGTCTGATTAAACTTTTAGTACTTTGGAAAATCAGAGCAGTGAGACTAGACTCCCTTGTCTTACTCCTGACCTTAGAAAAACTGCTCTAATTTTTTCCCCATTAGGTATTACATTGGCTATGGATTTCATATATATAGCCATAAATATGTTGATGCAAGGTCTTCCTATGCAAATATGATGTTAAATTTTGTCAAATTCATTTTTTTACCAACTGAAATGATCTATGATTTATATACCTCATTCTATTGATGTGATGTATTATGATTTTTAATTTGTTGAACCATCTTTGCATCTCTGGAAGGAAACCAACTTGAACATAGTGTATGATCTTTTGATATGTGGTTGACATTGATTTGGTAGTATTTTATTAAAGATTTTTTTTTAGTCATCATGAATATTGGTCTATAGTTGGCCTTTTTCATTATGTTCTTGCCAGGTTTTATTAATAAGGCAATATTGGCCTCATAAAATGAGTTTAAAAGAATCTTTTCTCACTTTCAGATGTAGAGAATAGTGTTAGTTCTTTAAAATTTAACAAAATTCAGCTGGGTATGGGTGTGTGACTCCTCCCAGCTCTTTATGAAGTTTGCAAGTCTTAGAACAGCCCAGGTAATTTAGCAAGACATTCTCAAAATAAAATTACAACTAAAAGGATGAGGATGAAACTAGAGCTAGATTTCTTTTGGGATTCAATTCCTAGTACCACCCCCGCCCACACACACACACACACACACACACACACACACACACAAATAAGCTGGTAAAATTCATCAGGGAAGTCATCTGGTTTGGGGCTTTTCTTCCTTGGGAAACATTTCTTTAATGATTCAGACTTATTACTTATTGGTCTACTTTTTTTTTCACAGCTCAACTTTGGCATATGTGTTCAGAAATTTCTTCCATTTTTTCTAGATTTTCCAATTTGTTTACATAGAGTTTTTTAAAATAATATGCAGTGATCCTTTAAATTACTATGACATCAGTAGTAATGTCTCCCTTTTTCATCTCAAACTTTATTTATTTGGAGTTTCTGTTCTTTTTCTTGATTTGGCTGGTTAAATGTTTAATTTTGTTTATCTTGTCAAAGTATCAACTCTGTCTCATTTACCTTTTGTATTATTTTTAGTCTCTATTTTGTTTAATTATGCACTGATTTTTATTATTTATTTCCTTCTACTAATTTGGGGGTTCAGTTTGTTCTTTCCTATGACTTTGAGATGCAACTCAAGTTATATATTTGAAATTTTATATTATTCAGATGTAGACACTCATTGCAATAAATGTCCCTCTTAGTGTTGCCTCTGCTTCATTGCTCAAGTCTTTGTGTTTCTATTTTTATTTGTTTCAAGATGTTTTATTCCCTTCTTACTTTCTCAGTGAACCACTGATCAAAGTGTGTTAGTCTCCCAGTATTTATATGTCTAAAGGTTGTTTTGTAGTTGACTTTCATTTTCTTTCCATTGTGATCAGAAAAGACAGACAATGTGATTTTGTTTTTTTCTGAATTTGTCAAGACTAATTTTGTTGCTTAACATGTGTTCGAATCTAGAAAAAGTTCAATGCATTAATAGAACAATGTGTATTCTGCAGCTGTTAAATGCTATGTAAATGCCTAAGACCATTGATCTCTGGTACAGTTTAACTCAGATGTTTCCTTGTTGATTTTCTTTAAGATGACCTATCCTTTGAAGAGAATGGGTATTAAAATACTCCCTAATATTATATTGATGTTTAGCTCCTCTTTTGGTATAATGAACTGGATGATCTGAAATTAGTTGCATATATATTTATAAGCATCATATCTTCTTGTTGAATTGATCCCTTATCAGTACATAGTTGCTTTTTTTGCCTATTATTACAGTTTTTTTCTTAAAATCTATTTTGTCAGATTTAAGTGTTGCTCTTTCTGCTCAATTTAAATTTGCCATTTACCTGGGATATTATTTTGTGTCACTTTTAGTCTCTATGTGTCTTTCTGGCAAGATGACTTTGTGTGTGTGTGTATGTGTGTGTGTGTATGTGTGTGTGTGTGTGTGTTGCTGGGGATTGAACCCAGGGCCTTGTGCATGAGGCAAGCACTCTACTGACTGAGCTATATCCTCAGCCCTCAAGATGACTTTTTATAGGCAATATATTGTTGAGTTTGGGGATTTTTTTAATCCAGGCACATCTTTTAATTGGAGAATTTAGTCTGATACATGCAAAGTTATTATTGATAAAGACTTACTTCTGTCATTGTGTTAATTGTCTTCTAGTTGTTTCACGTATTCTTTTTCCTCTCATTTTGTGCTTTGATGGTTTACTCTAATGATAATGTTTGATTCTTTTCTATTTTTCTAGTATATCTACTCTTCTAGTGGAACTTGTACTTTCACATGCTTTCATGATGGTAGTTAGTTTTCTTTCACTTCTGCATGTTGAGTTCCATTAAACATCTTTGTAAAACTGGTCCAGTGGTCATGGATTTTCTCAATTTTTGATTGTCTTAGAAGTCCTTCATTTACTCGGTGTAAAGAAAGTTGAACCAGTGCAACAGAATGTCCCAGAAGTGGGAATATATCAGGGTTTCTGAACCTAAGAACAGTCCAAATACAGTCAGCCTCTTCTCAATATGGTCTTGACACAGCATTCTATGAATTTGCTAGGAGATAATGTGAAAATTGTTTTCTTAGGCAAAGTTCTTGTGTAGATTTCATGTTGCTTATATAGGTAAGCTGCAAGCCTGTGAGGGATTTGGAACTTTCTGGTAGCTAGGATTACTGGCAGTCTTGATGAAAGAATTTCCTTGTTCTCTTGCTTTCACTTTTGCTCATGCAAAGGGGAGAATTCTCCTCAGCTGTGGAGGAAGGGTAGAAGATGCCAGAATATATATATATATATATATTTTTTTTCCATTACTGTGATGTTGTCCTGCATCTTTGAATCTTAAAATGTTCCAGTCTCTCTGTTGCTAATATTTAGTGTTCTCTTACTCTCACTCACGTCAAAATGTGCCATGATCTGTTGGTTCTTCTTTGTGGAGGAAGAGCTGAATGCTGGGTGCCTCTATTTATCCATTTTGAAGACTACTGTGACATGCTCTTAAGGCATGATGTTATAGTTAAATTAATTTAAAAATTCTTCATTAATTCATTTTAATTAACAATGGGTTTTATATGTAATAAATAGTATAGTTAATAAAATATGTTAATAAATTTAAAGGCAACTTTAAAGTGCCTGTCTGTTGAATTAGGGAAAAAAATTTTGCAATATAAATAAGCTGGCATAGATCATCAACTTTTCCCTTCCCTGAAGACAATTAGCACCTACTATTTTTTTTTATTTCCTTATTGTTTTGACATCCTCATCTCATCTACATGTATACATATCTGATTAATATTTCTAGTATTATACCCTTTATGATATAAATTCAAAAAATATCAAGATACAGGATAAAAATAAAATAAGCAGTGATAAAAAATTGGATTTTTTTCTGTTTTTCATTTTTGGTAAATTTTTAAATTATTTCTATTTCTTTGATTATGCATTATTTTAAAGCAATAATCTTTCTGAAAGATAAAAATTGAATTTAATATGTTCACTTTCTTTTTCTTATTTATTATTTTCTCTTTGACCTTTATCAAAATTTTATGTCACTTTTCCCTTCAATAAAATTAATCACCATATAAAGGGTAACATTGGCCAAGATTCTGATGGAAGTATTTGCTGAAGTTTGTATTCTACACCTCTTCCTCAAGTTTACCTTGATTCAGTTACTTGTTCACTATGAGATTTAACCAACATTCTACCTAAAAATTTTATATCATTATGGTAAGTTTTATTTTAGCACTTTTTTAATGGAGGCATATTCCTAATTGATGAGTGAATTACATTATAATTTTGGTTGGCTGTTGTGTTACTAGTTTCCAGTGTAGACTTACAAACATGATACATAACAATAATCATGAGAGGTTTTTTTTTTCTTGTCAACATTTCTCATATCACAATTAGATGCACAAAGGCTCAGAGAACAAAATAATTTGTCCAAAACCAGTTTGAGCAACAGAACCAACATTATATGAATGATTGAAAAACAGAAGATGTCATTCAGTGGATGAATGGATTTAAAAAATGTGGCATATATACACAATGGAATTTTTACTCAGCATTAAAAGAGAATAAAATCATGGCAATTATAGGTAAATGGATGGAGTTGGAGAAGATAATGCTAAGTGAAGTTAGTCAATCCCCCAAAAAACAAATGCCGAATGTTTTCTCTGATGTAAGGAAGCTAACTCATAGTGGGGTAGGGAGGGAGAGCATGGGAGGAATAGACGAACTCTAGATAGGGCAGATGGATGGGAGGGAAAGGAAGGGGGCAGGGGATTAGCAAGGGCAGTGGAATGTGATGGACATCATTATCCAAAGTACATGTATGAAGACTTGAATTGGGTGTCAACATACTTTATATACAGATATGAAAAATTGTGGTATATATGTGTAATAAGAATTTTAAGGCAAAAAAGTACATGTATAAAGACATGAAGTGGCGTGAACATACTCTATATACAAAGATATGAAAAATTGTTCTATATGTTTAATAAGAATTGTAATGCATTCTGCTGTTGTGTATTGAAAAAAATAAAATCAATTAAAAAAGAAAGAAACAGAAAACGGTGAAACCTAAATAAATGTGATATAAGAAAAAAGATTGACTCCTAAAAACAATTCACTAGGGTTTATTTATACAAATGTTCTTTATGTCTTTTCAAACAACATTTTATTAAGTATACATAAAGAGTATGTGAATACACCTTTGATTACTTAAAGGACTATTTAAATAGCTATTTAAAGAAATATAGTGCTGACCACATGAACAAATGGATAAGAAATAAGAACAAATGGATTTTAAAACAGTGTCTAGATGAAAAAACAAATTAGCTTTTCTAATATAATGGAGATTTTTTTCTGCCTTGTCAAAGTATCACACAAGTGACGTTTACTGAGGGAGTAAGCATGACAGCTGGAGCAGGAATTCACTCTGCCTTGGTAGAATAATAGGACTCTAATGGAAGGGTCAGTCAAAGGTACTCATTTGAGTTTTTTCTTTATAGTGTTTTATTTTCCCCTTCCCTGTATCCCAATATTTCACATCCAAATTTTCAATTTATAAGAATATTTGGAAAAAGTCTTTTACTCATCCATACAACGTTAGCTATGTTGCTTAAACTGGTTTTGAACAAATTATTTTGTCCTCTGAGCCTTTGTGTATTTAATTGTGATATGAGAGATGTTAACAGGAAAAAAACAAACAAACAAACAAACAAAAAAACCTCTCATGATTATTGTTGTGTATCATGTTTGCAAGTCTACACTGGAAACTAGTAACACAACAACCAAACAAAAGTGTTGACTACCAGGGTAAGAATTATAAAAATTATCCATTCATCTACTAAAGGGCATCTCGGTTGGTTCCACAGTTTAGCTATTGTGAATTGAGCTTCTATAAAGATTGATGTGGCTGTGTCGCTGTAGTATGCTGATTTTAAGTCTTTGGGTATAGTCTGAGGAGAAGGATAGCTGGGTCAAATGGTATTTCCATTGCAAGTTTTCTACGGAATTACCATACTGCTTTCCAGAGTGGTTGCACCAATTTGCAGTGCCATCAGCAATGTATGATTATACCTTTTTTCCCACATCCTCACCAACACTTATTGCTCTTGTATACTTGATCATTGCCATTCTGACTGGAGTGAGATGAAATCTTAGAATAGTTTTGATTTGTGTTTCTCTAATTACTAGAGATGTTGAACTTTTTTTTATATTTGCTTATCTATTATATATCTTCTTCTGAGAAGTGCCCTTCAATAGATGAATGGATGAAGAAAATGTGGTATACATACAATGGAATATTACTCACCCTTAAAAGAGAATAAAAGTATGGCATTTGCAGGTAAATGGATGGAGTTAGAGAATATCATGCTAAGGGAACTAAGCCAATATCAAAAAAATACAAAGTTCGAATGTTCTCTCTGATAAGTGGATGCTGATCCATAATGGGGTTAGGGGAATAATGAAGAAACTTTGGGTTCAACACAGGGGTGGAAAGGAGGAGAGAGGCAGAGGGTAGGAAAGATGATGGAATGAGAAGGACATCATTACCCTAGGTACATTTATGATTGCACAAATGGTGTGACTCTACAACCAGAGAAATGAAAAGTTGTGCTCCATTTGCGTACAGTAAAACAAAAGCCTTCTGCTGTCATATATAACTAATAAGAACAGCTTTTCTAAAAAAGACAAAAATAATAAAATAAATATAAAAATTAATAATAGGCATATATGGTAAAGTTATGGGAAAAAGACTACTAACTATACTGTTGTTGACTGCCCTGGCTCTGGAAAAAAAATAATTCTGTGTCTGTAATTATACAGCTTCTACTCTTTTCCAAATTGCAACTCATAGGATATGCCTAGGTACATATCTCCTGGATAGATGCTTTTCTCAAGGAACTAAGTTTTCTTTCTGTCCTTTATTCAAGGAGAGTGAGGAATTGTTATAATTATTTATATGAATTACAAAGATTTTTTTCTCTCTAAAATCAGCATTATTATAACTATTATTTTACTTATAGGTTTGGACTTTAGCTTCAGTTCAACCTGATTAAATAAATTGAAAGCAAGGAAGTAAGTAATACAACTTGAAATGGCAATAGAGGAGAGAAAAAGCATTAGAATGGTTCTGAAGAAATGGAGAGAGATAATATTTCAAGAATATTAGAAGCTAATGCAGAAAATCATGCATCCATGGAAAACAGAAGATATGGTATTATTTTTTTCTGCCTTTAAATTTGTCATGAAACTCAATTTTTCAATGCCTTTTCATTTTTTTTTTAATTCTGGTTACACCTAACACTTGAGTTTCTTGCAGAAATTGGGTTTGAAGTGTGATTCATAATGTTGAAGATATTTATTAACCACAAAGAGTTGCACAAATGTGACAAATTAATATATTAGTATCAGAAAGCTCAAACTTTTATAACAGTAGGAGTTTCTGAAAATATTTTGATGTGCAGCTGTTATATAGAAATCATAACAAATGCAAAAATGTATTCCAATGTTTTCCTTTCTTAAGAAATTTTCACCCTTTTTGAGAACTCAACAAATATCATAAAATGGATGATGTTTTGTGAAAAATCTTTAAGAGTAAACCTTAGCTACTTAGTTTTTCATTAATTGATTAGAAATATAGTGAGTTGTACTATATATCTCTCCAGGTATGGTCTACAAAAAGCTTAAACTCAAACTATTAAGCTTATTATCTTAACATGAATCATTACTCCTAATATATAAAAACAAAATATTTAATTCCCTATTATGAACAATCATGAAATTCATCTGGAGAAATAAAAGACCCAGAATAGCTAAAGCAATCCTAAACAGGAAGAGTGAAACAGGTGGTATAGTGATACCAGATTTCAAACTATACTATAGAGCAATAGTAACAAAAACAGCATGGTACTGGTACCAAAACAAGCAGGTAGACCAATGGTACAGAATAGAGGACACAGAGACCAATCCACAAAATTACAACTACCTTATATTAGACAAAGGTGCTAAAAACATGCAATGGAGAAAGGATAGCATCTTCAACAAATAGTGCTGGGAAAATTGGAAATCCATATGCAACAAAATGAAATTGAATCCCTTTCTCTCACCATGCACAAAAGTTAACTCAAAATGGATCAAAGAACTAGGAATCAAACCAGAGATTCTGCATCTAATAGAAGAAAAAGTTGACCCTAATCTCCAACTCTTGGGATCGAGCTCCAAATTCCTTAATAGGACACCTATAGCACAAGAGTTAAAATCAAGAATCAACAAATGGGACATATTCAAACTAAAAAGTTTTTTCTCAGCAAGAGAAATAATAAATGAGGTAAATAGGGAGCCTACATACATCCTGGGAACAAATTTTTACCCCTCACACTTGAGATAGAGCGCTAATCTCCAGAGTATACAAAGAACTTAAAAAGTTAAACAACAACAACAAAAAAAAATAACCCAATCAACAAATGGGCCAAAGATCTAAACAGACACTTCACAAAGGAAGATATACAATAAATCAACAAGTACACAAAAAAATGCTCACCATCTCTAGCTATCAGAGAAATGCAAATTAAAACCACCCTAAGATACCATCTCACTCCAGTAAGAAAGGCAGCCATTATGAAGTCAAACAATAACAAGTGCTGGCGAGGATGTGGAGTAAAAGGTACACTTATAAATTGCTGGTGGGACTGCAAACTGGTGCAGCCAGTTTGGAGAGCAGTATGGAGGTTCCTTTGAAAGCTTGACCCAGCTATTCCCCTTCTTGGACTATACCCAAAAGACCTAAAAAGAGCATACAACAGGGACACAGCTACATCAATGTTCATAGCAGCACAAAATTCACAATAGCTAGACTATGGAACCAACCCAGATGCCCTTCAACAGATGAATTGTTTAAAAAAATGTGGCATTTATACACAATGGAATATTACTCAGCACTAAAAAATAAAAAAAAAGCATGGCATTTGCAGGTAAATGGATGGCACTAGAGCAAATTATGCTAAGCGAAGTTAGCCAATCCCTAAAAAACAAATGCTGAATGTCTTCGCTAATATAAGGAGGTGACTCAAAACAGAGTAGGAAGGAAGAGCATGAGAAGAAGATTACCACAAAATAATGAAAAGAGGAGGGAGGAAAAGGGAGGGAGAAGGGGAAATGCACGGAAGATGGAAGGAGACCCTCATGGGTTCGATGGTGTGAGGGGGAAGGAAGGGGAAAAAAGAGAGAGAGAAAGAGATAAGTGTCACAGTAGAATGGGTAGAGAATAGGGATGGGAGGGGAGGGAAGGGGAAGGGGGATAGGGAGGGCAGCAGAATACAACTGACACTAGGATTGCTGTATGTATACACATGGATGTATAACCAATGTGATCCTGCAATCTGTACACGTGGAAAAATGAGAATACATACTCTATTTGAATCAAATGTATGATATGTCAAGATCATTGTATTGTCTTGAGCAACTAATAAAAAATAAAAAACAAATGATCTGTATTGGTAAGTGTTAGTAGCACTAACAAATTCAGCTAAAAATCTTACAAAACCACATCTAATTAGTCACCAGCTTCCCTTAATTTCATGCCCTTAACTATTCTTTATTTCATCCTTGCACATTTAAGCCTTTCTTAATGTAGCCCTGTAGTAGTATAAAAAAATTGTGATGGAATGAATATCAGTGTCTTTCCCCCAAAATTTAATAGTTGAATCCTAACCCTGACATGATGGCATTAGAAGACAATGAGTTTGAGATGATGAGGGTAGGTCCCATCATGGATAATAATAAAAGAGGAAGAAACCCCACAGTTTTCTCTTTCAGCTATGTGAAGACACAGAAAGAAGGCAGCCACTTGCAGATCAGCATGAAGTCTTTTATCAAGAACCAGATTGGCCAGTATTTTAACCTTTGGTCTTCATAATTTGAGACATTTAATCCATTCACTCTATGGGATGTTATAGCAGCCAGACCAGTTAATATCAATTTATTTGCCTATATTCTTTCACATTTTAATCCACTCACTACCAGATTTGGGGCATGATTTATTACATAAAATTATATTCTTTGACAGTTTCTGCTTGAAATAATTTAGCAAATTCTTACTGCACTCAGAATAAATCCTACCCCTCCAAAATCAGCATATAAGATCCTTCCTCGATTGAGTTGAGACACCTTGTACAGTTGCCCTGCAAATTTTGCTGCAGTCATTCAAAACCACATAGGAGCACATATTGACCTCCTGAGACTTTGCTTCTTTATTATTGTTTCATGTCCTTCTCTATTTTTGCCTTTCCTCATCCAAAATCTATCATGTTTGGTACTGAATTCAGGTTCATCAGTATCAAGCCCTTTTCTTATCTTATATATTTGAATAATTCTTAATTATAAGCATGCAATATATATATATATATTTGCATATATATATATGCAAAATCAGTCTCTTTCAGCAACTCAGGCACGATGACAGCCTTGTTCATTCAAGTCTGAAAAATAACAGGTGTAGATTCTTGCCTCCATTGAATGTAAAATGTGTCTAACCCCTCCCCTTTATTCTAGTAGCAATCCATTATCTCAATTTTCATACTTCTTGTTAGTTTATCCCTTTTACTAGTGTGTTGCATCAGTCAAAATGTCTTATTTGATTTTTGTCCATATCTGTTAACATCAGGCCAAATAAAACGTATTGAATGAATAGGTCTTATGGATTAAAGTATAGAAAGTCTGTATGAAAGATATTGAATGTAGGTTGTATAAAAATAGCTAAGCTAATTTGTATTGTTAAAAGAATGGAAGACAATGCAGAATGGAGGCACAAAATTAGAAATAAAGAAGGAAAGTGTTAACTTGACTTCAGGAGCATACAGTGGAATGTCCAATATAACTAGATCCAAGAACACTGGGGAACATTGTAAAAACTGGCTTGGATCAAAGAAATTAAAATAAAACAGCTATTCAAATTCTCAGTTCTGCTCTTTAAGACTGGTGTAACACTGAAGGAAAAAAAATTAACATCTGTGAATTTCAATTCTTTTGACTATAAAATGAAGAGAATAATTACATTATAGGATCTTTGTTGGTAGTAACTCCAAAATTGAAGGAAAGGGCTTAGCATAATATTAGGCACTTACCAAATAAACAATAAATGATAATGACCATTACTCTTTTAAGATATCTATGCTATGGATGATATTAACACCCATGAGTTGAAGTTTTCATGTGACTTCTGTGGCGAACACTATTGCAATTGATGTAGTTGATGTTGGGTTTTTCCTCAGTCTGCCCAACAGTAATGTAAAATTTCACAAAATAGTTTCTCAACTGAATGCAGAAATGAGAAATTGATATTTATATCCATATTTAGTTGATGTTTATATATAAGTTGTACACTTAATAAATCTTGAAATTGAGCATATCGGTATAAAAAAGCTTTAGTATATGTACATGCTATTAATGCTAAGTAATTTCTAATGAATTATTAGCTTTTAAAACTTAAAAGACTCTTAAAGACTTAAAGAGACTATTGAAGAGAAATATGGTTGAGTACATAGGGAAAAATTATAGTACTTTTTTTTAATTGAAAGACTAATATATATCAGGCACACATTGCCCTTTACGCTCCTTGTCCTATATAAACTTCAAATATAAAGTATACATCAAAAAGGTATACAAATGCCCAATATATACATGAAAAGATGCTGAACATTATTAGCCACCAGGAAATGTGAGTCAAAGCACAATGAAATATCACTTCACACACACCAGAGCGGCTATATTCAAACACTGGATATGGAGAAATTAAAACTCCCACACACTGCTGGTGGGAATGTAAAAAAAGATGTAGGTGCTTTATAAAACAGCCTGTCAGTTCTTCAGAAGCATAAGCAAAACCTTACCATATGAACTAACAATTTTCCTCTTCAGTTAGATGCAAGAGAATTGAAATTATATTTTCACACATACAAAAACATTGTGTATGAATGTTCACAGCAGCTGTATAAAAGCCTAAAAGTATAGGCATAGTCCAATTGCCCCTCAACTGAAGAATGGATGAAAAATTATGTCATAAATTTGTACAAAGGAATATTATTTGTAAATGCAAATGAAGTACTTACACACAAAGCAACATGGATGGACATAGAAAATATTACGCTAAACGAAAGAATACAGTCACAAAAGGCCATGTACCATCTGATAGGCCATGTACCATCTGATTTCATTTAAGTGAAATGTCCAGAATAAGTAAATCCATGTCGTCATAATGTGGATTAGTGGTTCCTTACACAATTGGAGGGAAATAAAGAGTGATTGTTCATCTGAAGGGGTGTTGGTTTGTTTGTGAGATAATCAAATGCTCTAAAATTGATTGTGGTAATGTTTCAGATGCTTCATGTTCTCAAAACTTAGTACAGATCCATATCCTATTTTCTCAGTCCATGTTTCTCAATTTTCTCCTCGTTTCCAATGAAACAGATTTATTAAAAGATTTGAGGTTACTCACACCCCTCTGCCTCTTAGAGGAACATCAGTTTCAAAGTCAAATAAACCAGGATTTGAGTTTAAGTTCTGCCTGCCCCTTGCTGGCGGAGTTATGCTTTTCAAAGGTCGATTTTCCTCATCTCGTCTTTGAAATGTAAGTAATAAAGATGTTCTCAAAGGGCTTATGTTAATATTAAATCAGGTGATATGTTCATGAATGCTTGCTAATTATTTTGTACTTTGATTACCTTATTTCCACAATTGCAATATTGACTCAGGTACTATTTTGATCTGGTGCAAGCCCTTGGCTAGCTTACCTGATGGGCTAACCCAGGCTTGATAAATGCCCATCACTGGGAACCTGTGGTTAATTTTACTTATCAGTGGTTGTATGCCTGCTGCAGAGTGAGGGTAGAATCTTAGTTAGATGGTGGCTGAAGTTATCATAGGAGTTAAAATGAATTTACAACTCTTAATTAGACACTTTTGTGGAAAAGGCTTAAATTTATATTAATGGAAGCAAAGATATTCTGGTTATATCTACAGTAAATTCTAGAGACAGAAAACATGTTTCGTAATATATATTTGACCATTTTATTTTAGCCTTAATTAGGATTTAAAAATACAATAACTAAATAAATACACAGAAACAGAATGAGATAGCATAATATATACCTACATCCCTTATAACCACACACCGTGTGGTAAATACAATTTTGTGCTAAGATGACAAAAGAGAATAAACTACAAATTAGTTGATTTTAATTTATAGGTAAAGTAAATGTAAAAATTTAATGTGAAATTTAATCAAATTATAAAGACTCACAAAATATTGACTTTGTATTGTATAGTCCTAGCATGGTTGTATAGTTGGATATGCTTTTTGTTTTGTTTTATACAGGAGGAAACATTTATTTGGGGCTCATGGTTTCAGAGATCTCAGTGCATAGACAGCCAACTCTGTTCCTTAGAGCCCAAGGTGAGCAGAACATCATGATGGAAAGGTGAGGTGGAAGAAAGCAGCTCAGAATATGACTATTGAGAGAGAGAGAGAGAGAGAGAGAGAGAGAGAGAGAGAGAGAGAGTTCTCACCAGCAACAAATAAAAATATCAAAGCCATACTCCAATGACCTACCTCCTCCAGTCACACCCTATCTGCCTACAGTTACCATCCAATTCATCCCTATCAGAAGATTAATGCATTGATTAGATTAAGGCTCTTATATTTCACCTCTAACCTTTCTTGCATTGTCTGAATCATACATTCCCCCAAATGTTCATGCCCATTTCACAATGTAAAATACATTTAGTCAATTTCTAAGAGTTACCAGAGGCTCAACAATTCCAGGATTGCCCAAATCTAAATCTAAATTTTCCTCAGAGACTCAAGGCAAACTCTCAGTAACATAAATCCAACACATGAAGGCACACAGTAAACATCCCCACTCTACAAGGGACAAGCAGAGGTATAGAAAGAAGCAATGGGGCCAAAGGTAGACCAAAATCCAGCTAGACAAAGAGTTACGTGTTCAGCATGTGTGGGACATGGAATTCTGTTGTTCTCTCCAAAAGGCTTGTATAGCTTCACCCCTATGTCTTTGAAGCCCACATGACCTCTCTTTTGGCTTATCTGTACTCAATTCCTTCCTTCCTTCCTTCCTTCCTTCCTTCCTTCCTTCCTTCCTTCCTTCCTTCCTTCCTTCCTTCCGTCCTTGTGGAGCGGTACCAGGGATTGAACTCAGGGACACTCAACCACTGAGCCACATCCCCAGCCCAATTTTTGTATTTTACTAGAGACAGAGTCTCACTTGAGTTACTTAGCGCCTCACGTTTGCTGAGTCTGACTTTGCACTTGTGATCCTCCTGTCTCAGCCTCCTGAGCCACCAGGATTACAGGCATGTGCCACCGCTCCTGGCCTGCGCTCAATTTCTACAGCTTTCCTCAGCATATAGATGTTCCAGCGCTTCTTAATCTCAGGAGGTCCTGAATGCAACTTCCACTTCTTCCTCACATCTTCATTCATCACCCTTTCAGGGGCAGCCCAAGGGGATTCTGACCCATCTGCACTTTGCCTGGCCGCCCAGGCTTTCCTTTGAAACCTTAGTAGAAGCCTCCATGACCCCCTAACTCTAGCATCCTGCATTCCTGCAGAACCAGCACCATATGGTTAATGCTAAAGCCTGCTACCCTGGAGCAGTAGTCAAGCTTCTTGGGGCCATGGCTGCAGCAGCCTCTGAGCACCTGGGTAGCTATCCTAACAATTTCCTAGGCCCTTCTATGCAATTTTCCCAACTAGCAGCCTACTTTTTCCTGGATATATAGCTTTAGAAATATGTTGATATTTTAAATTATAATACCAGTATGCAACTGATAATCCTAATTAGGATAAAGGAGGGTCCAAAATGGATTAAGACCCTGAGGAAACAACAATGACATACCAAAGTCCTGGATTTATCCAGAGACCCATATTTGCAGTACAATCCAAAGATACTGCAGATATGTTATGATTTATCTCCATTTAAAGAGTGAATATAAAATCCTGTTTATATGATTTATGGAGTCTGAGAAATGGACATTTCCTTTTGGAGTATTAACAAATGAGTGAACAGTCTGGTCAAGAGAACTATTAATTTTGGAAGAAGATCTACTTGATTTTTGTACTTAATCAAGAAATACATTTTCTTAGGTTAAGGAAGGAATCCAAGAGAATTAGGAATGCAAGGTTGTCTCCCAGGCAGAAAGGTCAAGCACTTTATAAAAATGGCAAGCCTGGAAAAGGGGTTTGCAACGTCTACTGTTTCCACAGCAGAGCTCAGGAAAGCCTGGGGGAAGACAGGAGAGGGGAGGCTCTTCCCCTGTTCATCTCTAACTTAAAGATCTGCAATAACTTTTGTCTAAAGCAGAAGCTATCAGACTTTTCCAACCTCTGAGGCAGAATTTCTCAACCTTGACACTATGTATGTTGGGAGCCAGTTAATTTTCTGTTGTTGTTGTTCATGTGAAGTTCTTTTCTGTGCATTGTAGGATATATAGTGACATCCTATGATTTTATTCATGAGATGTCAATAGCATCCTCATTCCCAATCATACAACGTCTTTAAACATTGTCAATGTTTTCAGGACAGATGGAAGAAAAATCACTCCTAGTTGCAAATCACCGGTCTAGACTTATTCTCATTTTCCTCACCTCAGAAATATACATAGAATCAGAAAAAAAAAAAAAGTAGAATACATCTTCAGCCATTGCTGCAGTCAGACTCTTTTTCACCACCTAAATGCTTAGGGAAATGTACACCCCCCCACAACTCTTTGCTTCTCTGTGTGCCTATTACAATTCAGCTCAGGTTCCAATACCTCTGAAAACTGTCCCCAAAGATGTCAGTTTCAATTAGATGTCTCTGCTCCTTTTCTCATATTTTTACCAATCATAGAATTTACCATGCTGCATTACAATTTATTGTTAACTTACCTGTGTCTTGGTAAAAAGAAACCTCCTTATGTTCAAGGAATCATTCTTATCCATCTGTTTATACATAAAGTCTTCCATAAGAATTGCGAACAGGCTCATTTAAAAAAAATGACTGAGAGAATGATTGAATGAATATGAGATTCACGTCTCTGATGTGATGTGTAACTTGAAGAATTAAAAGATAAGATACAGACATGGAATAACTAAAAAAACAAGATATGTAAAATATCTGATACTCAGAAAGAATGAAATAAGACCTCTTGTGGAAGAAACTAATCAATGTTAGAAATGGCGTGTAGTGTGGGGAAGGCATAGAGAATGAAATCACCACCTATGCATTTCTTCTTTGGTAACTGGATTATTTTCCATGAATCTGGGCTCAGTAGATATCATGAGAAGTCAGATCTGTGAAAAGTCATAAGTTTGGCAAAGTGTAGGAATGGAAAGTATTAGAGTTCAAATAAGCCTCCACAAATTTCTAGTTCAACCTTTTCATAATAGTTTTTTTTCAGTATTCTTATAAAATTCTGATTTTTTACTAGCCTAGAAAACCTCCTTTTTGTGAGGATGTTGTATTTACTTTATAAAGAAAATGTTGCTTATTTGTATTCTGAAGATATTTTCAGAATCCTTCTCAACCTTCCCTTCTAACCTTTCTTTTTCACGTTACATGTTTATTCCTTCCACTATTCCTGTGACCTGGTTTCCTGACTCATCAAATAAGAAAAGTCTAGGGATAAATTGTGGTTCTGAATTCTAGAAACTAGTGTCACCTGGACTTTCTATATTCTTCTTTCTCAATCATAAAATTGGAAAAATCTTATCCTCCTTAAAGATTCTTGTGAGGGAAACTTGAAATTGTGAAAAGAGTCAAAGTGATTAGCACTTAGCAGGCACTTTATAAATACGAAATTCCATGTTTTCTTATCATTTCAGGTTTTTCTCCCTTTTGTACTCACATTTGATCACAATGTTATAACATTGCTTTTAAGAGATTTCCTGATGACTTATTTTATAATTTTCTCTTCCTTACAGAATTGCCCTCGACATCCCTATACTAAGTTGAACAATCTTTCCTTAATTAAGTACTACTGCTACTAAAAACTGATAGAGATACTAATGTGTTTGTAATACATCTGTCTTTTCAGAAAACAGGTCATGTTCAAGATCTTTTGCCATTGCCTCCTGCCTTCAAAAGGTGTAATTTTACTACGTCATGATACCAGATAATTCATTCACTATGTTGCAGGAAAAGGCCTTCTCTTGGGTGCAGGGGAGATAAACTAAATGTCAAAGGTAGGCAAGACTGCAGGAAAGCTCCACAGTAACAAAATCAGGACATCATGAAGTTCTTACTCCAATAGGGTATGAGAGAGTGTACACATTTTTTCAAAAAAAGACTGGACTGTGACACAATTAAAGTAAAATTACAATACTTTCCGGATCTTACCTTCTTAAAGAACCAAGACTGATAATTACTTGAAAGCTATGCTACTGCGGTTGTTTTAGAGATGGGTTGTTTTAGAGATGCAAAAGGCAAAAATTCATACATAAAAGTAGGGAGTTGAGATCCTGGTATGTGCATATTACAAATTTAATATTTAGGAAGCACTATGTAAATAGATATAATACTTGGATATAAGTCTTGATACAAATTAATAAGCCAAACAGAAAAAAAATATTTAAAAGGTCACATCTAGCTTCCTTATAATTCTTTATGCTTGCAGATCAAGTAGTAAACAGATACATGTATACACACACATTCTTTTTTAAAAAAATGTTCTTAATCTTTGCTCTTTCTATTTGTTTAACCATGAGAAAATAATCTGAATTTGTTACTGATCACTGCCTAACAATTTGTCCAAATATGTTGTGACTTAAACCAATAAACATGTATTACTATATAGTGTCCTGTGGTGAGAAATTTGATAGTGGCATAGGAAGGAGTTTCTGGCTTGGACTCTTTCGTGTTTCTGTCAAGCTGTCCATGGGGCTGTTTCCTCTGAAGACACAGTTGAAGGACCTGATTGTCAGATGCCCACCTACAAGGCTGTTGGATGGAGGAGGTCACTATCCTCAGAAGGTCACTATCCTCAGGAGGTCAGTATCCTCAAAACATAATTCTACACCGAATTTACCTATGAAGTTAATTATATGTCAACTCTGTATATTTATTTGCTACCTGTTCTCCAGACATGGAAGCTGGCCCTCCTGGCACAAATGATGTAAGAGAAAAATCCCAACAGACAGACAGATGCCCCTTTTTAGAGTCTATTTGTTGGAGTTGCACATTCTCATTTGTGCTTCAGTCTTTAATAATGAGTCAGTAATTACGGTCTACATGCAAGAGCAAGGGAAAAATATCTTCATCTTTTATGGCATACAATTAAACTAAATACAAAAAAACAAAAAAAGAGAAAAGAAGGTATTCTGGTTTGAAATGAGGTGTCTCTTCAAAAGCTCCTGTTAATGCAGGAACAGTTAAGATTGTGAGAGCTGAAACCTAATCAGTCCTTCCTAGTTTATATGGACTGGGTTGTAACTATAGGCAGGTGGCTGTGGCTAGGGGAGATGGGTCACTGTCAGAGTGTCCTGGAAGAGTTCACCTTCCCTGTCGCACACACCCTCTCCCCTGCGCCCCCCGTTTTCTTGATTCCATGAGTGGAGCTCTGTTGAGCCCTTCCAACATGATGTCCTGGGCCCAGAATATCTATGGCCTGAAACATCTGAATCCATGAGCCCCAAATAAACCTTTCCTTTTCCAAGTTTTTCTTATCCAGTGTTTTGGACACAGTGACTCAAAAGCTGACTAAAAGAGAAGGAAAATTATTAAATATAAATTTAACAGTAGCAAAAAGGGAGTTGTTCACTGTACATGTGTCAGGAAAGGGAATCACATTCACATACTGGAACTGGGATTGGTAAAATAAAATACAGTAATGCTATTTTTTTCAGCTCTAACATTCAGAGAGTGGGTGTACAAGAAAACAGAAGAAAGATTAAGCATAACTGCCCTTAAGTCATAACAGACCATTTCTTCAAAGATACTGATAAACTCTGCTTGGATTTTGTGCTTGAATAATCTATTACTATAGAACAAAACAAGCAAAATATATGGCTCAAAATAAATTTAAAAAAAAAAGAAAAGAAAAAGAGATTATTCTCTCTCCTGGTGTTATGGGTTGGTGAGCTGAGAGTCTGTTTGTGATTGGAATCAGGTGGCACTCATTCTGAAGGTTTGCCTTTGCAGCCCATGTTGCATCAGCTGGAATCCAGTGATTGCCAGAAATGTAGCACTTACAGATGTTCTCTCTATGTGGCTCCTGGGATTTCAAAAGACAGAAACAAATGATTTCAGGCTGGCTTGGGCTATGTATAGGTTTGCCACAGCACCACTTCCTCTTTATTCCATTGGTCACTTAGGGTCTAGAAAGGGAAATTTTAAGTGTCACCTCCCCAGGAGGGAGTTTTCAGGTCCTGTTTAAAAAGAAAAGAGGCAGACTGGATGTTTCTGCAACAATCTTGGGAAAATATAATAACATGACTTCATGTGATGTGAGGGACAAAGATATTTTCTATACAGATTCTGAGCATATTTTAATTTTTAAAATATTCTTAGTCAGTTATTGATTCTAATGATGCCCTGATTAATCATTTATTGCTGATGCTACATGATCAGAAGACATACCTCAACATCTCTCTGGTTGCAAATTTAGGATTTAAAAACTGGTAGACTCCATCACTGTATAAGTTTGGTCCATAAAATATTTTAGATTACTAGAGCCCTTACTTTGGAAACTTTTCTTGCAAATGTATGCATGTTTATCTGTTAACATATCCATCATCTTCCAAATATTTTAACGATTGTCACAGATTTAGCAAAATGAGTCAAGTAAACAAATTGACTTTTGTTTTCTTGATATTGTTATTTAAATCAACAATCAAAATTGTCAAACTGTAGACAGCATAAACATAATTTTACACTGAATTTACATATGAAGTTAATTATATGTCAGGTCTCTATAATTTTCCCTTATTTTGCCAGCCAGCAAGTAATATTATAGATTTTTATTTGCTATAAAAATTGGAACCAACGTCATAATTTCACTTTACTTCTGCTGGAAAGTATTTTCTATATTAGCTTCCAAACTTTAGAAAAATATGATGACTTTGACAAGGGCCAGGTTTTAGCTTTTAAAAGAATAAAGCTAAATTTAGGAGACCATACAACGTGATAAACCTATAATTAGATAAATTAACATTAGGATGATTTAAAGAATAATGTCCTGATTTTTTAAATTTCTCCTTTTTTATATGATTACATTTTTGCTTATATTTCCCAATGCATGTGCAGAATCTGTAAGCAAAAATAACCAAAACTGTTTGGACACCATAGTGAAACCACAAATCATGGATGGGTTCAGACTTCATGGATCTGCTTCGTCTTTTATTCAGCAGTGGGTTTAAGCATTGGAAGGGCTCACTTAGAAAATAGCCTCTGGTTACAGAAGGGATCTGGGATCTTATATTTTACACTGAGATCTGACTTAATCTCTTTAACAGAATGTGTCAGTTTGGGCATTCAGGAAACATGTTGTAAAAATTTGAAACTTGTTTCATCTGGGCAGTGTTTTTACTGGGCAAGATTGGAGGGTCTAGAGTTCAGCATTAAGTGCTTATCTCTTTCCCTCTGGTCTATTGTACTGTCACTAGAAAAGGATTGCTTGGGAAAGGATCAATGCTTATTCTCTTCCCAGGGACTGCCATTTTAGGATTGATAGGTATCTCCTTCCCCAGAATTGTCTTGTTATTGGGAAAGGATTTATTGGGAAAGGATCAATGCTTTGCCCACTTCCCAGGGATTGTTATTTTCCTGTCTTGGGGGTTTTGATTTCCCATATCCTTCATAGTCATTTAAAATTATATTTGGCTAGGATTATACGCACAGCCAACAGTATGCTGTTGGTTACAGAGACCACAGTGATACAATGTGAAAGGGGATATACAGTGTAAATTCCAGGGGTCAGGAGTCATTGTGTAATGAGTACTAAACAGGATAAATTCAAATCAATTACCCTTTAGAATCAACTCTCTTCAATATTTCAGTCTCACATTTAACCAGCTCCTTAAATTTTAGCACTGTAGAGTTTTATGGGATATTTTAAATCAAATGTGAGACATATAATTTTATCCACATACTGTGTTGCTAATACAGTGTACATTCTATAGATAAGAACTTGTTCTGAATGTGTTCATGATACAATCATCAAATCTAACAAAATAAAATCCATTTAATATTATGCAATTTTCTGTCTATTCAGTTTTTTCTGATATCTTCCCAGGAAAAATTTATAAATTACTGTCCATTCTGTTTTTTTTTTTTTTTTTTCTGATGTCTTCATAGGCAACTGATTATAAATTTACCTGCCCTTACTGTCATATCTGGTTTCTGACTATTTATATGGTAAAGCTATTTCTTTTACTAGGAAGGAACAATCTATCTACCAGTGCTCTGGATTTCATTTTATTTTGTCTTCTCATGTCCTTTACTTCTTCATCCCTTCATTTATTTTCTGTAATGATTAATTTTATATGTCAACTTGACTGGCCATGAGGTGTCTAGATATTTATTTAGACATTATTATGGGTGTGTCTTTGACAAGTGTTTCTGGATAAGATTAGCATTCGAATCTCTAAACACAGTGAAGCAGATTGCCTTCCCTGCTGTAGCGCCTCATCTAATCCATTTAAGTCCTGAATAAAGCAGAATGGCTGACTAAATGGGCAGTTTCCCTGCCTAAATGCAGAAGGATCATTGGTCTTTCTTTTCTAACTCTGGACTCTATATGAAACATTGGCTCTTCTTGTGTCTCCAGGTTGCTGGCTTTCAGAATGATATTAATACCATGAGTTCTTTTGATTTTCAAGCCTTTAGCTAGGACTGGAATTACACATCAAATTTCCTGGATCATGCCAAATACATGTCTGTTTCCATGATACTGTGAGCCAGTTTTTTTGTTCTGATGATTCAGTTTCTCTGGGGAATGTGGCTAAAACATCCTTTCTCTGCATCATGACATGTTCTCTGCTGAACCGTTACCATTCACACATAAACAGGTGCTATGCATCTCTTCCCTTACCTGTTCCTCCTCCTTTATTACTCCATTTGCAGTTTACACCTTGTGTCTTTCTTTTTCCCCCTCTTTTATTTTTCTGATAGTGTGATGTTAAGGGTTTGGAATAAAATAAGAGAAGACAGAGATGACCCAGGAATTCAAAGCTTTGGGTGAGAAATACAGATGACAGCTAAACGTATCACCTACTGAATTTATTGAAACTCCAAAAATACAGAATCTTTTTTTCCATTTGCCATCTTTTTGAACTTAAATTTGCTAAATTGGTCCTGGAAAAAAATGCATTTTTTTACTTTGATTATAAGGATTATTTTTAGTCCAATTGCTTAGTTTTTCATTTTTAAAGACATACAGAACAATTTTCAAGTATAGATATTTTTATATATGATTTTTGAATTTCCAGAATCACAGGACCTCAATTCAGCATAGCAGCAAGACCAAAACAAATATGTCAGATCTTCCACTAAGACCTCAATGACATAGTCAAGGGACAGAATATGTAAATACATTGACATTGGGATTCAAACATGGTGAGAAAAAAATGTTTTCCTTAATGCAGACAGCATGGGAATTCATGTTCAGAGAATGACATTACTCAGAGTACCAGACACCAGGGGTTCATAGCAGCTGCTTGACCAGCACAAAACTGTCAGTCTCTCCAAACAAAAGTTTTGTCCTGTTCATCCGTGGGGAATGTGTTATATGCCTTGTTTGGGGGTAGCCAATGATGCTTTTTGTTTGTTTTGTTTGGCATGGTGTATTACTTGTTATCTCTCTCACTTTGTCTCAAGACTGAGATTTATGTAAAAGTGGTGGCATGATGTAAGGAATTTTGAGGCAATCAAATAGTTTGATTCACACTTGAGCTTCATTTCTATTCGTGAATGGATTTTAGAGAGAAAACTGGTTTGTATCCCAACCATGTTTCTTCAATATTATGATCTTTAGCTAGTTATTTGTTTTCTTTTTTGTTTTAATCTACAAAAAAAAAAAAAACAAAAACCTATTTCCTAGGATACAAAAAAAGTATATAGAATATAGCATATAAATAGTTATACAATCTAGCATAATCTAAAACTTTTCTGTAGATTAAGAAAATCAATAGAAACCTGATCAATTATGGTGGTAATGAAAATTTAAATATTGCTATGTATTTAATATTTGCTTAGTAAATATTTTTAAAAATTGTGCCAAAATACACAAAGCATAAAATTATCTTTCTCAATTTTAAGTGTACAGTTGAGTACCCTGAAGTATGTTTATACTGATGTGCAACCATCATGTCCATTCATGTCTAGAATTTTTTTTTTATCTTGCAAAACTGAAACGCAGTACAAACTGAATATCAACTCCCAATACCCCCTTTCTCTAGTCCATGCTATTCTATTTTGGACTACTATAGACACATCATTTAAGGGGTCTTATACAGTATTTATCTTTTAATTGGATTAAGAATGATATTCTCAAGTTTCATCCATCTTGTGTTAGGTTTATATTGTTGTGACAAAATACTTGAAACAAATAAAAGAAGAAAGATTCATTTGGTCTCATATTTTTAGAGGTTTCAGTTCATAGTTGCTTGGTTGCATCCCTGTAGGCTTTTGGTAAGGCCAGAACATCATGGTGAAGAGAGCAAGGTAGACTAGAACTGCTTACCACATGGCATCCAGGAAGTAAGATAGAGAGCAAGTGGTCATTGACAAAATTAGCTCTTCAAAGAATACCCCTAATGATCTACTTCCTCCAACTAGACCCTACCTCCTGAAGTTTCCACCACTTCCAATAGATCCAAAAGCTGAGAAGCAAGACTCTCTTCTCTCTCTTTTGTGTGTCCCAGCCATGAGATTAATAGTTTATTTCCAATGTCTCCCACTAGAATCCTAAAAGCAGTGAGTCTACTTGTTAATGGACTGAAAACTTCAAAACTATGAGCCAAAATAAGCTTCTTTTAAGTTACTTGTTACAGTAATAGAAAGCTAACACACCAATGTAAGCGTACACCAAATTTTGATCGTCCATTCATTGGTCAACAGACACTGGATTGCTTTCATTATTTGACTATGTGAATAATGATATTGCTGTTGAGAATTGTAGCAATGGTTTTTCACTTCTGTATCCATACCTCTTCAATCAGAAGAAGCCATTGGTACCCAGAGCACATATCAGTGATATTTGAAGAACAGGGTCTTCATTGTTCACTCTTGCTCTTGAAACTGTGTCCAAGCTGCTCCAGAAACATGCACAGATGCCTATCATTGGGCTCGGGTTTGGGAATGGGTAGCTACTATTGAACTAAATGCTCAAATTCACCAGAATTAATGACAATTTACAACCCAATCCTTCTCCTAGAAGTTGCAAGCCTTCAAATATACTTCAAGTTTTCAAAATTCTTACATAAAATATATTTTGCCAGTATATTTGTTGTCCAGATGGGAAAACACTTCCTGGGTGTATGCTGCTCTGCCACCTTCCCAGAATCCCCTGTTCAGTAAATATTTTGAAAAAGAATGTATTTAACACAAATAAACAGCCATTTGCATTTTTGTTTTCATTGATATTTATTCATTTATTCAATTTATTCATTCACAGATTGAATGTTGGCCATTTTCTAGGCCTCTAAGATTTGAAGGCAAATGATACAGTTGGCCCTCTGTAAGTAATTCTTGCATTTACAGAGTGAAGCAACTTGGGGTCAAAAATAAATAGAGAGAGAGAGAGAGAGAGAGAGAGAGAGAGAGAGAGAAATATCATTTGTACTAAATATTTTTCTTGTCATTATTTCCTAAACTATATAGTAAAACAATTATTTTCATAGGGTTTATATTGTATTAGGTATTGTAAGTAATCTAGAGATGCTTTGAAATATATAAGAAGATTATATAGGTTAAATGCAAATATTACGCAATTTTGTGTATGTGACTGGAACATCTACAGATGTGGCACCTGTGTGAGAGATCCTGGTATCAATCCAAAGCCCATGATACCAAGAATAATGTTAAGGCCTCTAGTTCATAGAAACTTACCATGTAACAGGAAAGGAAGATATAAATAAATATGGTATCATTCATGTGAAAGATCTGAAATTAAAACACTGCCCAAGGTTCAGAGTGTCACATCTTTTGCTTGGGTAAAGGGGGAAAGGGTTAGATGAGGAAAGGGAAGGATTTGACTCAAGTCATAGCTTTCTTCTGCATATGAGTACTTGAAGGAACAAGGACATCATTTCTGCTTTCTCTCCATCTTGGGTGCTCTATCACTCCTAAGGTGCTACAAAGGAAGCAAACCTGTATTAAAAGTGGGAAACTGGGTAATCCACTAGTTTTTAAAGTCATAATTTCCTTTTTAATTTCTTTTTCTCTCTCTCAGTAGTTCACTAATTTCATAAAGATGCATATTTTAATTTCAGTCTTTTATTCCTTTTAGTCATAATTTTATATATTTATTTATTTATCTACTTATTTATATGGAAAATATATGTTGAGTACCTACTGTGTTACATGCAAAAATTAGGTATTTTGCTGCCACCTGATAAAGTACAGTAATCAAGATAAGTTACAAGTGTCTGCATGATATAAACTGTAATCTAATGAGGAATATAAACATTAATATGAGTTGAATGCATATTTTGTTTTTCTCTTTCTCTAATTCACACACATACAAACATTCAAACATGTGATGCATTTTAAAATTCATTTCACAAGGGTCTGTGTTCTAATAGGACTCACAAAATGGAAAAATTAGAATCTTCTTTAGAAGTTCCATTCAAGGCTGCTTGTTTTATGCTACCTACCCATAAATGGTTACTTCTTTTTCTTTTTTCTTTTATTCTTTTCACCAGTCTCTCTATGTAGCCTGAGGTGGCCTTTTGTAGATTGAGAAGGCTTTTTGCAGCTCAGTTTGTTGTATTTAGTCATCTACAGGAGAGGGATAAGCAATTAGTTCCAAACTAAAATGAATAACTCCTATTCCTATTACCATGGATTAAACCTCCTTTCTTTTCAATTCATGCCTTCCATGAAAGAAGCTTTGGGGAGCTTCTGACATATTTGTCTCACAATGTCCTCATTTGCTCTGCTTTTGTCCACTCACCAGAGACAGAAGCAAAATATGGTGGGACATCATGCACTGAATTATTTAGCAATGAGTGAGGAGGACACCCCTAGAGAAGAGTCTAATTTTAAAATGGGGAAAAATAATGATTAAGAGCCATGGGTGTGAAGGAAACAGAAGCAGCAGATGTTGTAAAACACCAGTAAGGAAGATAGAAAGGCTTCAGCTGAGAGTGAATTGATTTTCCTCCTGAGTATTACATCCTTACTCAATCATGACAGATGGAGAAGCAATCACCAAGACATAAGGTCCTGTTGGTCTCGCTGCCCTTCCCACAAGAGAACTGGTTGAAAACACTTCCCTAAAGCAGCAGAATGATAAAAGCAAATGCACTGTTTCATTTATTAATCAAGATTCAATTTATCTCACTCATTTGAGAGAGCAACCTGTGGTAGAAATGAACAGAATTTGGGTTAGAGAGGCATGTCTTTGAATCCTAATTATTTTACTTGCTACCTGTATGACCTTGAGGGAGTTTCTTTTCCTTTCTGAGACTTAGAATTCTCACTCAGCAAAGATCAAGAGCTAATACTTTTTGAGACCTTACTTCGTGCTGGGCATTATACTAATCATTTTATTTTACCACATTAAATCCTCCCCAACAACCTTTGAGTTACATATTCTTAGCTGATATCTACAGGAGAGAAAAAAAAAGTAAAGCTAGATTAACAAGGTTAATTAACTTACAAAGGTTGGCAACCTAATGTCGATGTTGGGTACAAGAATAACAGAGACAGTAGGCTGGGTTTAAATCCCGGATTCGTCATCTAAGCTTGGACATCTGTTCTAACCTCCTTGTGACACAATGTCTGCACAGATTAATCTAGGCATTGAGAATAGCTTTATTGTATAATTATAACTTTATTACATAATAGCTATAACATTCAATGGCATAGTGTGCTTTTAGTTTCATTACTAGAGCAAAATATTCAATATATGTTAATAATATTATGATTTATTATTATTTTTACTGTTACCATTTTGTGTTGGACTGCTCTTATCTAAGTAACAGATCTAAATTCAAATCCAGATCTGATGGCCTTCAAAGTCTATGATATTTTGGTGATTGCTCTTGAAAAGATGAAATATGATATTATGGGTTGAGATTAGAGCATTTATTAGAGACTCAATAATTCTTCCCAGGTTATTCCTTTTTTTTCCATTGGACAAAGTCTGCATATCTCTTTTAATTTTTCATACAAACTTCCCATTTCCACTGTAGTCTTCAAATAGCTGTATTTCCTGACAGGTCCTGGAATTATCTATCTAAATATTTTTTATATTCATGGATACATACCCGGCTGAATTCTATTCTCCTTTTTCTTGTTCTATTGTACCAATTTCACCTGAATATAATGAGACTTGGGGACTTTATCCAAGCCAAAAGGGACAATTTTAACAAACAGATTGTGGAAGGGAGAACAGTAGGACCAGCGCATCTCAAGGGTGAATGGAAGGGGTGGAAAGTTCCTGTTTTATAAGAAAGATTAAAGAAGCTAGAAAGAACACAGTGTAGGGAAGTGAAATGAATGAGAGTGGCAAGATTAAGCAATTAGAGAATGGCTTATCTTAGAGTCAGCCTATTTTTAAGGAGAGGCTGTTCATAGGAGATGAACAACCCATCAGATATTGACTCAGGTTGAGGGTGACTCAAAGATAAAGAATCTGGCAGGGAGAGGAGAATCCTTAACCAAATTTTAGTTAACAGGCATTTTATTCCATTTATCAATAAAGACAGACTTCTAATTTTTATTAGCAAAGGATATGAATTTGCAGTATCTGTGTCTGACTTTTCATACAAAAACAAATGGCATTTGTTAGTGTCATGTAAGTCATTTGAGTTGTTTTCAGTCAGCCATTTCTTAAATCCAAAAGATGGATGGGTTTCTTAAGTACCAGAGTTCTTCAGAATTCCAGTGCCTAGGTAATATTTAGCACATCTCCCAAGTATTATTTCTAGGTGTACTTAAGTATGCCAGTTACACATTATCACCTTGAAATTACACAAACATTTCAACCTTCCCATAATGAAGTTCACCTTTTCCACTAAAATTGGAAATACTTGTCTTTTCTTTTTCTTGGTGACACAAACAATGATGTAGTCAATTAAACTTCTGAATTCTGGAAGTGTCAAGGAAGGAAAAAGGAAAGTGATTTTATCTAAGCTTCTCTGCATGTCTATGTGTTTATATATTTAAACATTTAAAAACATGCAAAAACAAGGAAAAAGGCATGTAAGATATGTATTTTTATAGCAAAAAAATTTGTGGAAACAACTGAATATCTAGAATAACAAAGCTGGAAGTTGGCTGATAAACCTAGTTATAGTGAAAGAAATGTTGAGTTAAATATTTTGTTTTTTTCTTAAACCATATATATATATATTTTTTTTAAATTGGAAATACAATGTATGTTTTTATGGAAAATATTTAATTAAAAGCACATATGTACACATTACTGGTGTAAAACAATGGGATCACAGTATACGTGGGGTTTTTTTTGTAACTGCCATTTTTCTACTTAAAAAGGTGTAATGCTTATTTTTCAGGACCACAAAGAATTATCCCATTACATGATTGTGGGATTTAATGCTTTGTTAGAATACAGCCATTTAATCATTACCATTCTGTTTTATTGGATGTTCATATAATTTTTAAGTGTTTTATATAACAATCATACATTTGTTTCTTAAGGATAATTCCTAGGATCAAAAGGCATAGTCATTTTGTAGATAATGCAATCAAATTATCTTACCGGAAGCCACTACCCTCTAGTACTCCCCAGGAAGAAAATAAAGTAGTCTAGTTTCCTACAGTGACAAATAACAACTATTGTACTTATAAAATCATTGGCTTGTTAATTTTCATTCATTCGTCTACTAGTATATTTGAACTTTTTCTCATGTGGATTAGATATTTATACTTCCATTATTGTGACTTGATTCATATATCAAATGAAAGCACATTAAATAGGAGGATACATGAGTAAATAATTTCCTTCAAAAGCCTAATTTTAAACCCTCATTCGAGAGAAATAGTATATTTTAACACTTCAAATAAAAAGTACACTCATCTCTTAGAACATTTTGAAACCATCTATCTTAAGTCATTTACATTAATATTTTTAAAGTTTTTTCGGTTGACAATAATTTTACATATTTGTAGGCTACAATATGATGTTTTGATACATGTATGCATTGTGAAATAATCAAACCATATTAAGTAACAACATATCCATCATCACAAATACTCATCATTTCTTTGTGGTTAGAATACTTAAAATCCACTTTTTAACTTATTTTGAAATATACAATACATTAATAATAGACACACAATGTTAAGTATTAGCTCACCAGAACCTATTTGTCCTGTTTAACTAAAACATTGTACCCTTTAATTAATTAATGACCACCTCCCTTGTTATTTCTGTGTTTTGGCAGCCTCCAGGAACAACCATGATAATTCTCTACTTGAGTCTGATTTCTTTGGATTTCACATGTAAGTGAAGTCATTGTCATTTCTATACCCAGCTTATTTCATTTAGAATAATGTCTTCTAGGTTTTTCCATGTTGCCACAAATAATAGAATTTCCTGCTATTTAAAAAGTGTTTCATTGTATATAAATGCCACATGTCTTAGTAACTGATATATATTTTTTGATGTGCATTTTGGATATTTCCTTTCTTCTTTTTTTCTTTTTGGTACCAGGGATTGAAAACGGGGACACTTAACAATGGAAACATGTCCCCAAACCCCTCTTTTGAAAGTTTTTATGTTGAGACTGTGTCTCACTAAGCTTCTTAGGGCCTCACTGAGTTGCTGAATCTAACTTTGAATTTGTGATCCTCCTGCTTCAGCCTCCTGAGCCACTGGAATTGCAGGTATGTGCCACAGCTGTATATTTCCATATCATATTATTATGAATAATCTGAAATGAGAATGGAAGTACAGATATCTCTTCAACATACTGATTTCAATTCCTTTGGATATATACTCAGAAATAGTAGTAGTAATCATGTAGTAATTTTATTTTAAGGTTTTGGAGGAGCCTGGATACTGTTTTCCATAATGGCATGCTAATTCGCATTCCCAATTTAGAGAATTTTCTTGTTTCAACATTCTCACTAAAGCTCATTTTAATTCATCTTTTTTATACAAGCTAATCTAATAGGTATGAACTGATGTCTTATCATGTTATAAATTTGTATTTCTCTGATGATTAGGGATACTGAGCATTTTTCATACATACATTGTCCATTTGTATGTGTTCTCTGATGTATACTCAGGCCCATTGCCTATTTTAGTTGGGTTATTTTCTTTTATAGTATTGAATAGTTTCAGTTCTTTATGTATTTTGGATATTATCACCTTGTGCTATGCAACTTTTCATTACTATGAGAAATATCTGAGATAATCAACTCAAAAAAAAAAAAAAAGAGAAATGCTTTATCTTGGCTTACAGTATTGAAGTTTCTTTTTCTTTTTTTTTTTTTTGAAGGCAGAAATATTTATTTATTTATTTTTTATTGGTTGTTCAAAACATTATAAAGCTCTTGACATATCATATTTCATACATTAGATTCAAGTTGGTTATGAACTCCCAATTTTACCCTAAATACAGATTGCAGAATCACATGAAGTTTCCAGTACATGATCATTGGCCCTATTGCTTTGGGCTGTAGTAACTTCTGCATGTCATGGCAGAAGTCCCTGACAGATGAGGCCAATTTACCTCCTGGTGGTCAGAGAGAGAGAGAAACAAAATGATGGTTTCCCAATATCTTCTTCAAGAGCATATCTCCAACTCCATAACTTCTTTCCACTAGGTCCCATCCACTAAAGAGTCTATCATCTATCAATAGCACCATGATTTGGGAATTTGCCTTCAACCCATGAGCCTTTGAGTGACATTTAATATACAAACTATTAACCCATCATTGTATCCCAAGGATAAGTCCCACATAATTACAGTGAATAATTCTTTTAAGCTATATTATGTATATTTTTCTAGTATTTTTAAAGACATTAAAATTTATATTTATTATTGTTTTCTTGTAATTTTTTTGGAGGAATTTGAGAAGGATTGTTATTCTTTAAACTTTTG
Source organism: Marmota monax (assembly GCF_021218885.2). NCBI lineage: Eukaryota > Metazoa > Chordata > Mammalia > Rodentia > Sciuridae > Marmota > Marmota monax. Next base: position 119,764 of record NW_026694247.1, on the reverse strand, counting down.
GTATAATTTAGCCATGGAGCCATCTGGTTCAGAGATTTTCTCTAAGGGGACATTTTAAATAGTTTATTGAATCCCCTTACTTAGTATTGTTCTGCCCATTTTTTTATGTACTTGTGTTCAGTGTTGGTAGTGGTAGGATATATACTTTTAGGGATTTTTATTCATTTTTTCTACTTTATTGATTTCTGATCTGGTCATTGTTATTTTTTTCTCTTGATTTTGGGCTCACTTTGTGTTCATTTCTCTCTCTCTCTCTCTCTGGAGTACAATGGTCTATATGTGTCCATTTGGTTCACTCGGTCTGAAGTATAGTTTAAACCCAGTGTTTCCTTATCGATTTTCTATCTGGCTAATGTTTGTATTATTTAAAGTGGAGTATTGAAATATTCTGCTAGTTTTGTGTTGAAGGTTGTATCTCTCTTGGGATCAGTTAATATTTGCTATTTATATTTTGATGTTTTATTTGTAGGCACATTTATATTTACAATTGTTATATCCACTTGATTAATCTATCCTTTTATCACTATATAATGAACTAGTTAATGGTTTTTGACCAAACTTCATTTTGTCTAACACAAATATAGGTATCCCTGCTGACTATTGGTTTGCATTTGCATAGTATATCACTTTTCATTCCTTTGTTTTCTCTCCATGAGTGTCCTTCCAAGTGAAGTGAGTTTCTTGTGCACAGTAAATATTTGAGTCTTGTTTTGCTATTGATTAGAGGTTTTGCTTAGTATTTAACCAGTCATTCTGCTTGCTGATTGGGTCATAAAATTCTTTCATACTTAAAGCACTTACTGATAGCTAAAGATGACTAGCACCATTTTGGTAAATGTTGTCCATTCTACTTTTCCTCATTTACTTTCTTATTTGTGGCTTGGATTCTTTCTATAGTGTTGTGTTTGGGATCTTTTATTTTGTCTTTTAGGTAGCCCTCATTGGCTTTTGCCTTGTGATGATTCTTAGGCTTAAAAAAACATTTTTTTTTGTTTATAATAGGATATATTAGGGTGTTCACAATTTAATTTTGATTACACATACATCCTCTCCACTTTAACTCCTTCTCTCCCCAAGTCTTATGTTTTTGTTGTCATAACATGCATATTTTTATGGTTTGCATTCCTTAAAAAAATTATTATGGCTCTAATTGTTTTAAAAAGTTTGAGTTTGTAATCTGTAATAATAGAGATAAAATTTACTGACATCACCATTGTGATATTATAGTGGTTTGGCTTTTAGATAATATTCCCTTTTCCAGAGAGTGTTACAATTTCCTATGTGTTTGTATTACCAATTAATGTCCTGATCCTTAATCTCCTTTCATCATTTCTCTAAATACATGTTTAATAGTGATAAATTCTATTAGCTTTTGTTTATCCTTGATTAATCCTTAAGTTTTTAAAGACAGGATTATTGATTATAGTATCTTGTTTGGGTGCTTTTTTCATTCAGGATTTGAATATAGTTGCTTCTTAGTATTCATAAAGGATTGGATCTATGCCACACAACACACATACACCCTGAATGTACCCAATTCTATGAATACTTAAGTGCATTATCTGAAATGGCATAGTATTTGCATTTAAAATACATACAGCTTCCTCTATGCTTTAAATTACTTCTAGATTAGTTATAACACATAATACAATGTAAATGGTATGAAAATTATTCTTATACTGTATTACTTAGGAAGTAATTATAAGAAAAGTTCTGTGCATGTTTAGTACAAATGTATTTTTTAAAATATTGTTCATCTACAGTTGGTTGAATTTGCAGGTGTCAGTCAATCCAGCTACATATTCAAAGAAATAATGACAAAAAAATTTCTAAAGCTAGGGAACTATTAGAGTCCAGATAAAGCAATCTTAAATTATAAGAAATAGCATTGTTCCAAAGAGATCCACAATAAGATATTTCATAATCAAATTATCTAAAGTTAAAGACAGAGAGTTTAGATGTAAATGCAAGGGTGTGAGATGTGTTTAAGGGTATGGTTTCTTCTATCTTCACAATGAAGATGAGTGTGGACATTTATGTCTCTCTCTCTCTCTGCACTAATCTAGGGAGAGAACCTTTGACAAATATCTGTACTAGCATTCAGACAGTACTCTCTGATCCTGGGAAGATAGTTCCTGGAAATAGTCCCATTGTATGTTTTAGGCAAAGTCCCATTAACTACCAGAGCTATGTCATTAAGGAAATAGTCCCTTGGGTAGAAGCTATAGAAATCATGGGCAAAGTCCTTCCAAAAAAGGGGGTAAACCAGAATTTATCACTTGAGTTTGTCAGAAGTAGTTCTTGAAAACTGCATGATTTCTCCTCAAGCTGTTGGAAAGGGCTGATGTTTCTCCACCTCATGACTTTTCTTTTTTTTCATTCTTTCTTTTTCTTTTTTCTCTTCTTTTTTATTTATGTTTTGTTGTTGTAGATGGAGCCAATGCCTTTGTTTGTTTTTAATTTTTTTATGTACTGCTGAGGATTGAACCCAGTGCCTCACACATGCTAGGCAAGTGCTTTACTACTGAGCCACAACCCCAGCCCCTACCTCAGAGACCTTTTCTATGCAAATTAGTTGAAAACCAGTACATCAAGCAACCATTAGCTGAGTGTCATAAAATCTTTCCAAGGATAATCAGGAAGCTGTGCTGTCAAATCTGTTCTGGACATTGCTTTCAGGAGACAAAGTCCCTGGAAGTCCTTACATGCCTACATAAAACCATGACTTCTCTAAATATCTTAATATCTTCTGCTCCCAAAGTTTGTAAATTAAGAAACAAAGTGTAAACAACTTTATAATTATGGAGCTATATAAGTAGTTGAAACCCTTCTCTCAACATGGATAACACATGGGGATTCTCTAAGGAATTGGGATTCCTTTCTGTTTTTGTGAACAGTACCTAGGAAGGGTTCATATTTGAGTATGCTTAGCTTTTTCTTCTGGTTGGATATGAATATTTTCTGAGTTGTCTTCTGGATAAGAATCTGTCAACACATTTTTCTTTTACTTTCTTCTGGATGGAATTAATAAGTGACATTTATTCAGAGCATGTGTAAATGGGAGGAAAGTTGGAAATTTCATATTGTACCATGTTGCTGACATGATCTCAAACACTTTACATTAATTTTCACCCAAAATAATTGAGATGGAAATTATTATTTTTACTTGGTAGACAGAAATTAAAGAGTATGAATAAAAAATGTCAAATCACCATCTACAATTATTTATTTAATAGTTAATGGGGACAGTTTTATCAACTCTGTCAAATTCCCTAGCTTATGTAGGTGGAATTTGACTTGACACCTATTTAAAAATCTCAAATATCTCTAATTATTTCAGTTTTTTTTTATTATAAAGTGAAACACTTTAGCTTAGTAAATTTAGAACTCAGACACAGGGAAATTGGACATATAGGACTTGGAAAGGAGTGTCATGAACCAAATAAAGGGTGTCAAATGTATTCCTGTGTCAGTTTTAATGTCATGACAATATATGAAAGGTTTCTGTAAGTTGAAAATACCCAGATTCTAAGCAATACATTAATGACTGAATTCCTGTATGTTAGATGTGGAAATTTGCAATTCAAATGGCAATACTGCACAATTTTGTGAAAAAGTGATTAATATAAATTCTTAGTATTTTCTCAAAATTATTAACTGTTCTCATTGTGAGTATCATCCTTAGGCTTTTATATTAAGTTGGCTAAGTGCCCTGGCTTTTCCGATGTGACAATACTAATTTTGGCAACACTTATCAGATAGTCCAGTTTTCTGAGCAATTATCTCAAGTAGGATTTCCAACAATCTATGCTATATAGCTCTGTATGAATCTACATAATTAAGCAATAAAAATTAAAAGATATTTCTTTTTTTTTTGGTGGTGGTAGTGCTAGGGATGGAACGCAAGGCCTTGTGCATACATGTATGATTGCATGAATGGTGTCTCTCTACATCGTATACAACCAGAGATTTGAAATGTTGCACTCCATTTGTGAACCATGAATCAAAATGCATTCTGCTGTCAGGTACAACTAAGGAGAACAAATAAAAATAAAATTAATATTAAAAAAAATTAAGAGATATTCTAATGATGCTCACAACACTTCATGGCGCCAAAGTGGTCATTTAACTGATTGGATAAACATAGTTAGGAAATATATGGATGTAAAAATCAGCTGCTTCTATGAAGGTCCCTGTTTTCCCTTTCTGACCTGGCAATTTTTGGCTATGAGTGAGGAGAGATAAGTTGCCTTCACTACCAATTAGATGCTCTGAAATCATAGAGATGTTCTCTTACTGCTGAAAGAGAAAAACTCAAATTGTCTTCAGTTGTTCTGTAAAATTACAGAATAGGAAGAAGATAGGAAGGAAGGGAAGGAAGAATGGAGGAAAGAGACAGAAAAGGCTTTTAACCTATTTGTTTGATACTCAAGTTAACTTGTCTTTGGCATACTTAGGCACGAGTCACCTTCTGTGCTGTGATAGAAGAATTGCTAATTATTGTGTCTTTTGAAACATAAACAGGAAGCCCCTGAGAAATCCCAAATCATTACCGGACTACATGTGTAGCTGTAATTAATGACTGTTTATAAAAGTCTTTGAAGATGAAAAGCACCCTAATTGGAGTATTTCTCAGTCTCGCAGAGGTAGAAACCCTAAAGTAAATGAAGATATTAAAATATAGATGAATTGCTTTACAGTAGAGTAATAGGACTTTAAGTATGATTTTTCCTGTCTTAAAATTTCAATTCAAGTTGAAAGGCCAAAAACAACATATTAAGAATTCCATGAAGAGCCACAAACACATCCCGTGGGACATAACAAGAAAACTCCAACTGGTGTTTGGATTGTTACCTCCCTGACACACCTTCAGTCGAAGCAAGGAAAAGAAAGCTACTTTGAAAGAAATTCATAATAATAAATTTTATTTCGGCTTTTCTCCTCTTTCAAGAGAAAAGACAGGATTATGCTTTCCCATACCCAAATCAAGAAGAATAGAGGTTGTTAAGAGAACTGCTTGGATTCCAGGAGAGCTCTCAAAAGGAAAGGGGCATCTTACTCATTGGTTGGAAATCAGTAACAGGACCATCTACCTTTGGTGACTATAACAGAAAAAAGGTTCCCCTCAGGTGATTTGGAAACAGTCCACATTTTGTGCCATTTCCTCCCTGATGTCTCAAATCAGGATTCTGACTAGAACACAGAGAACAGCAAGAAAAGGAGAAAGAAATACTAGAAAAACTGTTTCCATTGTTTTTGTTTCCCCTTTCCCCTCACTTCCTCTTATATGTAATTTTGTATAACAATGAGGGTCTCCTTCCATTTCCTTGCAATTTCCCTTCTCTCTCTCTTTCCCTCCCACCTTTCATCCCTGTTTAATGTTAATCTTTTTCTCATGCTCTTCCTCTCTGCTCTGTTCTTAGTTGCTCTCCTTATATCAAAGAAGACATTTGGCATTTGTTTTTTAGGGATTGGCTAGCTTCACTTAGCATAATCTGCTCTAATGCCATCGATTTCCCTGCAAATGCCATGATTTTGTCATTTTTCAGTGCTGAGTAATACTCCATTGTGTATAAATGCCACATTTTTTATCCATTCATCTATTGAAGGGCATCTAGGTTGGTTCCACAGTCTAGCTATTGTGAATTGTGCTGCTATGAACATCGATATAGCAGTATCCCTATAGTACGCTCTTTTAAGGTCTCCAGGGAATAGTCCTAGAAGGGCAATAGCTGGGTCAAATGGTGGTTCCATTCCCAGCTTTCCCAGGAATCTCCATACTTCTTTCCAAATTGGCCGCACCAATTTGCAGTCCCACTGTCAATGTACAAGTGCACCCTTTTCCCCACATCCTCACCAGCACTTGTTGTTTGACTTCTTAATGACTGCCATTCTTACTGGAGTGAGATGGTATCTTAGGGTGGTTTTGATTTGCATTTCTCTGACTGCTAGAGATGGTGAGCATTTTTTCATGTACTTGTTGATTGATTGTATGTCCTCCTCTGAGAAGTGTCTGTTCAGGTCCTTGGCCCATTTGTTGATTGGGTTATTTGTTATATTGTTTAATTTTTTGAGTTCTTTGTATACTCTGGATATTAGGGCTCTATTTGAAGTGTGAGGAGTGAAAATTTGTTCCCAGGATGTAGGCAAGGGAGAGAAATTAATAGTAGATGGGGTAGAGAGAGAAGATGGGAGGGGAAGGGAGGGGGGATAGTAGAGGATAGGAAAGGTAGCAGAATACAACAGTCACTAGTATGGCAATATGTAAAAACGTGGATTTGTAACGAATGTGATTCTGCAATCTGTATACGGGGTAAAAATGGGAGTTCATAACCCACTTGAATCAATTGTATGAAATATGATATATCAAGAGCTTTGTAATGTTTTGAACAACCAATAATAAAAAAAGAAAAACTGTTTCCAATAATTCATTGGGCACATGGTCCCCAAGTTAATTGACCCTAGAATTTTCTTTTTTTGTCATACAACTTAATAGCACTGAAACTAGATTAGTTTTTTTTTTTAAATTTTAAGAAATATTTTTGAAATTATACTTTAGGATATAGCTATATTCTTTCATATCCCAGGTGTTACTCCTCATCAATAATGTAAGTCTCATCACAATATTCTGGCCTGACTGTCTAGAAATTAGTTCCTAAAATTAGTGCTTGTCCTATTATTATTTTTTTTTATTTTTCATGCCATGTACACTCATGTTTTGTGTTTATAAATTTGACAGAAGGAAAATAGCAATCTCAATCTATTTTTTCTTTAAGCAAGTAGATATATATTTCTAATAACTCTTTGTTCATGAAAGCAATAGGTCAGTGTCAACAGACAGAATAGCTTTTGCCATTAGGCTGGCCAAACAAGGAAGGCTGCTCCTTCCACTGCTCAGTCACTGATAGGGCAGCTACTAGAGAGCATCCAGAAACATATTTTAATACTGATGGGCATGAAAGATGTAAGTACATAGTTCACTTATTGCTTTGTCAGGTTTTGTTTGTTTTTAGCATATTAGAATGCTGTCACAAAATTATTGAGATAATATATAATACATTTTGTTGTTGTTGTTGTTACTCAAAGATGGTACAATAAAATCAGACCTGGGGATCCTACACAGAAAATTCCCATCTGGCCTAGACTGTTGCAGATGTGACACTGACTTGTGATTTAGGTTACATATGAGAGGCTAGGATTACTTTTCCATGTAATCAACAAAGTGAGAAACAGGGCATGTTTTCTGCATAAAAGGCATTTTAATGCTATAAAGATACATATCCCTTTCTAGATGTTTATAATGACAAAGTCTTAGAGGTGCCAGTTTATATCTGGATGTGTGTATATAAAAATCGCTGTAATAGGATTTGACAATCATAAAAGTAGCACCTTTAAATTTGTCATGTACTAAAAGAGCATGACCTAAATGCATGTATAAATTATATGCCTCTGTTAGGTAAAAGTCTAACACAATGTTGTAATCACATATCATTCATCAGTTTCTCACCATTTTATAGTTTCCTGTTATTTGAATGCCATGAAAATAATGTGAGATTCTTCTTTCTTTCACAGATTTCAGGAGACACAATCCAGAGGTGCTATTTTAAAAGATAAACATATTACAAATATTAAATACAGGTTCATGTTTTGAGTTTGCTGCATACTAACTCTTATAGCTTCAATTCATTCATTAATTATAGAAAGGAATTTGATATTCCTAATAGATTTGTTATAAAAATTAAAAGATCATGAGCTATATCTTATATAAGGTACTTAAACAAGTATTAAATTTGTTAATATTATTTTTAGCTTTTTTTGCAGTACTTGACATGCAGCAAGATATCTCGATGTATTGAAAATAAAATTTTAATGAGCTGTTTACTAACTTCTTTCTCCTATTTAACCTACTATAATAGATTAAATCACTTCTTCAGCAAACATTTATTGAGTCTATGATACTCAAGAGTGATCATAGACACTGTAGGCATTAAAAGGATAAAATAAAAACTGATCCCAGATTAAGATATCAAGATTAAAAATGAAATATAACACGTGTATATAAGCATTTTTCAATAAAAATTGGAATTAAAAAAATCTATAAAGTCATAAAATATTTAGATGCAGAATTATAATAAAGTAAAAAGGAATGACTGAAAGTTTCTAGAGGAAGATGAATTTAAGCTGGGTCTTTAAATATGGATCATAGAGTTTATGGATATGAATAAGGAGGGTATATACAGGAAGTTCTAAATATAGAGGAGTGATAAGGCCAATGTTTATTTATTGGTGAGGGACCAGTGTCTGCTTCTAAGATGGTACCTAGAACACTGTGTCCTCCTTGGAAGGGAAAAACAGTATCCTAATGTGGCAGAAGGCAGAAGGGCAGAGGGTATTGGGTTATCCATCAAGCCCATTGAATTCATCCACTCAATCACCAACCAAAGACCATAACTATCAATACAGTGTCATTGGAGATTAACTTTCAACATGAATTTGGAAAAAGACAAAAGCATTTGAATTATAGCAATATAAGAAAAATCTTAGAAGATTCAAGACCTTGAAAGTGAATGAGAAAGAGCAGAGTATTTTCCCCCTTTTGAAGGTATACATGTTACAATAGATAGTAGGAGCTGATAATGAAAGATAACCTGGGACATGCTCATGAATTCCTTGAATGTCAATATAATCTATTTTTTCCTTAAACTTAAAGTAATCAGTCTCCAAGATGGCCTCTAATGATTCTTCCTTTACTCACTACTTTGTGCAGAGCTACTCTACATTGAATGGGAGGTAATTTTATGTAATCTGTAGTCAAATGTAAAATGGTAATATGAGATTTCTGAATCTCAGTTTAAAAAAAAGTACTGTGAATTCCTCCGTGATCTCTAGGGAAGCCTAATACCATGTCCTGAGCATCTTCAAAATGGCCTCTGGAAAGAAACTGAGGCTCCTAGCCAGCATTCAAAATATTGTGAGCAAGCTACCTTGGAAGAAGATCCTCCAGGCCCAAACTTTCAAACAAAAGAAATACAAACAAAAACAAATATTATCAAGTCAATAGATTGATCACTAGTGAAATAATAAAAATAATTCAGCTATGCACTATATCATATATGTACACCAATCTGAGCTTCGTGCTTTTAGTATTGTGGAAGGGTTGAAAGTAAGAAATCGAGGATGAAATATTGGGTAATAACTCTTATAAGATATTTATGTTCTTTCTTTTGCTCCACTCAGACCCAGAGAACTGTAGTTTATTTATTTATTTATTTCTCTATTTATTTATTTATTTATTTATTTTTGCTTTTGAATCTCTTAAGATATCTTTTATTACTTGGTATTTTAGTCAACTTTTTTATTGTTGTGACAAAAAACACCTGAGAAGAACAAAGCAGACAGAGGAGGAAATGTTTATTTTCAGAGTTTCAGTCCATGGTTGGCCAACTCCATAGCTATCGGCCTGAAATGAGGTAGAACATTATGGTGTAAGGGCACAGCAGAGGAAAGCAGCTAAGAACATGGCAACCAGGAAGGGGAGAGAGAGAGAGAGAGAGAGAGAGAGAGAGAGAGAGAGAGAGAGAGAGAGAGAGAATGAAAAAACTCTGTTCTTCAGGAACAAAAATATAAACCCCAAAGGCATGGCCCAGTGGCCTATGTCCTAACCTACTTGTCTACAGTTACCATCCAGTTAATCCATATCAGTAAATTAACCCACTGATTAGATCACAATTCTCATAATCTAATCATTTCACCACTGAATATTCTTACATTATCTCACACATGAACTTTTGGGTTAGCACCTCATATCCAAATCATAAGAGTTGGTACCATCTGCTTAGAATGATATGTGGTGGAAAATGCTGAAGTCACACTTGTGTTCACAGAGTAGTAAAATTTGATGACAAATTGGAGACAGAATCAGTGAATTAAAGGAAGGGCTGCTCTCAGCCTGAATTTGCCATTGCTGTCCTTAGGTGTCACCGTTACCTACATGGGAGCATTTGAAGATAATAGCCATGGAAGAGAGGAGAAAATGAGTGGTTAGTTACATTTAATTACAGCTCATTAGATAGTCCAGATCCTCTGGAACTTGGTTAGGTAAACATAGAATTAGGTTTACATCATGTCTGGTTCTCTTCCCCAGGAAACAGAAGGAAGTAATGGATGGCATGAAACTCCGGAGATAGCACTAACCCAAGCAGTTGAGTTTCTGCTGTGAGACACATACTGAGAGGTATTAATGTTTCCTTTTATTTCTGGTGGAAATCCTCCTAGGACAAAGCTCTTGTTCCGTTATTCTTCAGCACCAGATATGATTCCCTCAAAGCTTTGTCTTACATTTCCAGCAGAAGTCTTTGATATTCTTAACAGCTGCAGCAGGAGTTCTTTCTTTGTTTCCTGGAGTCTACTTACTTTCTAGGACCTAGTCAGTCTCTAATCTTCTTAGTCCTGAATCTCAGACTTCTGACTCAACCTATTCCATAAGCCTGAACAATTTCACTTTATTTTATTTAAATTATCAAATTTAATTGTTTGATTTTTAACTTGTTTTTCTGTGAAAGCATTACATATTTGAGAAACATGATACAAGGTCTCATTCAAATGCACTTGCAAGATTTTCTAAAATTATTAAATAGCCATAATTCTCTGATTAGCAACTAAGGCACTATTTTAGATTTTCCCAACTTTACTACTTTTGCACATCTACTCATTAGGATAATATTTCTGGTTTATATAGCACAGTAGGAAAGTCCTATAGGTATTAGAAACCCAATGTAACTGGCATCATGCCACCTTCCAGCTGTGAACAGGACAAAGAATATGGGAGGGAGATAGTCTCACTTGCTTGGAGCTTTAGGCTGCCCAGCAGCAACCAATCTGTGCCCAGGATCCTAAGGGCAAAAGAGAGAAAGTGGCTAGGTAGCAGCCTAATAACATTTTACTTAAGCCATCTGGTTATAGAATGTGATATGCATATTCCTACTGAGGAATATAAACTGGCCAAGATAAATGAAATTTTATCTACATCAAAAAGCAAAAAAAAAAAAAAAAAAAAAGAATTCATGTTGAAAAATGTGCCTACTCACTTCCAGGTACCTTTCCTAAGTCCTCTTTAAATAAGTGAATCCCTATTGCTATTTTAAAAAAGTGATATTTTTATAATAAGCAGCAGTCTCAATATTAATAACACCAGTAATATCAGTGAGAGTTGACAAGTGATTTGCAATTAGAGGGTTGGCAATAACAGAAGAGACCCTTTGTGTTTTGAAATAATTGTGGACATTCATGAAGTCCTGCTATGATATAGATTGGATATTGGTGTCAACCAAAAGCTCATTTGTGAGATAATGGAAGAAAGTTTAGAGATAAAATGATAGGGTTATGACAGCCCTAACCCAATCATTGAATTCATTCCCTTATAGGGGTCAACTGAGTGGAACTAAAGGCAATTGCTGGGTGTGGTTGGAAGAGGTGGATGATTGCGGGATAGCTTTTGGGCTATATATTTTGTAAGTGGTGAGTGAACTCTGTCTGCTTCCTGTTGAAGTCCTGAGCTACACTCCTCCACCACACTCTTCCCATGATGTTCTGCCTCATCTCAGGCCCCAAGGAATGGAGTTGGACCTCTACGGCCAGAAACCATGAACCCCTAAATAAACTTTTCCTCCTCTAAAATTGTCCTTGTCCGGTGTTTTAGTCAAAGCATTGAAAAAGCTGACAAAGACATGCTTACAGGTTTTAGTTGTCCCCCCACTCTATTCCTAGTCTTGTCCTCATACAGTTGCCTTTATTTTAATAAAGCAGTCTTCATAGAATGGAACTTGCTCACAAGAAACTGCAGTTTCACATTCCAAAGGGCAATGATATCCTCTGCACTTTTGTCATTGGTGATGTTGGTGATGGTGGTGGCAGCTATGCCATTTCAGTGGACCATGAGGTTTTCTTATTTTTTCCCCAAGGAAAGGCTCTTGAGGGGTAAAATGGACAAATATATGGATGCTATGAAAACTTAAGACATGTTTCTGATATATATATATATATATATATATATATATATATATATATATATATATATATATACACTTCCAGATTATTTCGTGTATTTTGAAAACTTACCTTGGACTGTAACCAGAAATGTACTTCCAATGATCCCCTGATCTAGGCTTTATGGGAAAATAGGCAACCAAATGCACTTTTGTTGTTGAATAAAACTCTGAATTACATGAATGCATGGGAGCTAAAAGAATGGAGAAGTATCCAATAGGATTATGTGTGTGAAAGATATAAGCATGTAAGTGTGTGCTTTTGAGCATCTATGTGGAAAGGAGTGTGTGTGTCTAAGAAAATGTGAACATATTGATGCTTATACATGCATTGGTATATAGACACACAGGCAGTTTTAGGAAATTAGAGACATAAATTGAGCACCAAATAATACCAAATAATAAAATTTCCATAATTATTACAGTGTGTGGTAAAATTTCAGAAAGTTACAATCTTGTTAAAATCATAGCTCTATAGATCTGAATCACAATGTTTTTTTTTTTTTCTTTAAAACCAGTGTCCGAAATATCCATTGAAAGGAAACTTGCTAAGATAATATAAATGAGAGTTCTTTGTGAAGTGCAAATAGGTTAAGAATTAAAAACAATTTCTTCATCCTAAAGCATACATCCATCTCCTGTAATATGCAAATCTAATGCAATAAAACAAAGTAACTCAAAAACATTTACTTTGGAAATCCTGGTGAACTTGGTCCTGTCCTTGAATCTTTTTTTTACTTCCCAAAAGACAGTTACAAACTCAAGGTAAGAATCTTAAATTTAGACTTAGCAAGTTCTGGTTTGAACGGAATATACAATTAAAAAATGTTGAAAAAATATCTCTGGAATTCTGCAGTAATATCTGAGAGGATAAGGATGTACTTCAACACACACTATTCCAGGAGAATGATTCAGGAGTTAGGTTGTCTGAATTTGAATTCAGTCGTCACACTTCCTAAATGCTGTGCAATCTCCTTAATATCCCCTTGATTCATTTTTCTTATCTGTGTTTGAAGAATATTAAGAATTACCTTGTAAAAGTTTTTAGGAGAATAAAAATTAAATACATTTCAGTCTTAATATTATCTCATAAATTGTCAATTTTCATTAATATTTGGATTTATATTCTTTATAAATTATAAAGAGACTGTTTCCTACCACTGGTAACTCTTACTAGCTTGCCTACCTTATGATCAATGATCCTTGAAGAGTAATATCAATATGAACTCAAGAGCAATAATTCTTAAATTATTAAGGCTTGATGAGGGGAACTGAGAGCCTGGTTTTCTGTTTTTGGCTTGTGTTTTCCTAGACACATCAGTGTCTGTGTGATGGCAGATAAACTTGGAGCTTCCTTGCATGAATTTTTTGGTTTGCAAAGACTGCTGCAGATTGTCTAAGCTGACTCAATGTCTATTATATTCATATGTAGTTAATTTTGTTCACCTGCCGCAAAACTCTCAATTTTAGCTTCACAACTTGTAGATGTGATAAGTCTTTATTAAATTGATGAAGAAATTAGGGGGGTAAACACAACTTAACATGGGGCAAAGCATGAGAAATTCTGAGAAAAATAGGGTGAGTTGATTATAAAAATAAATAAAATACTCCAAATAATGTTTATAGAGACAGAGTATTTAATGAGCTCCAGGAAAACAATCTGAAACAGGAAAAGGAGCAGACCAAGTCTTCAAGCATGACATTATCTATTAAAGAATTAGCAAAGATATCTCACCTTCACCTTCCTTAGGAAGAGTCTCAGCAATTTAACATGTCAGAGAGATTTTAATGATACACTGCTGCAGTTTTAATTATTTTTTTTCATCCACATCAAGCATTCAATTACAATATTCCCTCCTCCCCATATGCTCTAAGATTTGCAAGTTACATTTCAATTTAATGCATTGTTGTAGTGGTAGAATGTTGGGAGTGGTTTTTTTGTCTATAGATGAGGTCAAAATGATACAGTGTTTTTTTTTTTTTTTTTTTTTTAAGTATGCTTAATAGAATGGGAAGCACACAAAACCTGCAGAGTCATTGGCTCAACCAGGTATGATTTTGCCCTGCCTTCCCTCGGGATATTAGGCAATGTCTAGAGATATTATTTTTTTGTTGTTGACACAATTAGGACGATGATACCGGCATCTAGTGGGTAGAGTGCAGGGATGCTGCTGGATACTGTTTTAATAGGAATTGAATAATCTAGTTGAGCTTGGACTCTATAGTAATCTGAGATCTGGGGTAGAGTAGTACAGTAATAGGATTTAAAGGGTCTGTTTTTACACATTTGAAAGAGATGTTTTGTATTAGAAATGAGGAGGGGAGAACGGAATACATTTTCTTATCAGTTGTTAAGAAAATGAATATTTGAAAAATAACCATAAAAAAGACACAAGTTTTCTTTTAAAATGGCTGCCATTATTTCTGATTGTAGCCAAAAGATTTAAGGAGGAATTCAGGATTTAGAATATTCCTTCCTGTGGATGTATCTGTGGAGGTCTCATACATGTATGTACTTGGGCTACTGCTGAACTCCACCCCAGCTCCTGGAATTTTTGATTAATTGTTTTTAGCAAACAATACACCTAATTTTTAAAATTCAGCATTTTAGAGCATTGCCCTGCCAGATATAGAACAGGAACTGTAAGAAGTTTCAGTTAAAGAAGGTCAGCAAAGAGACCTCCTCTGTCTTTCCTACTCACTATTGTTTTTGCACTCAGCATTGTCTGTTGATAAAATGTAGTTGAATAAAAGCTGACAGAAAATATGGAAACTTTATATGAATGCAGAAAATATTTAACAAAAATGAACAGATATATGCTTGAAAAAATACCTGAAAATATTAGATCAGGATGTTTCTTTCTGATCTGAAAAAATATATTTAGGCAATACAAAGAAAATATTATTTTGTCTCAGACAATTTACTACAAAGACAAGCAGGCAAAAAGCCTGTGACTTGAAAATTAGCTCATTTGAGAGAATCCAGAAGGCCTGAGGTATGACCACCCGCTCTTTTATTCTGAGTAGGACCGAACAAAAATCTCTCTCTTCTAGGGAAACGGGGGTGGGGGGAATAGGTAAATATTTCCCCAAATGCCCTCCAACCTTCTATAATTTACAAACAGGGATCTATCTACCCCCTGTGGAAAAGGAGATAATCAATTATAGAAAGTAATTTTTAGCTTGATGAGTGAATATCCCCAATTTCAACCACTGCTCCTTTGTGTATTTTTATGGCATCATGGGTTGGTATTTTGGTTTTGGGGCTACAAGTGCTAGAAGATTATTAAAATGGCTCAGGTCAGAATATTACTTAAATTATCTCTAAAGCCTCACTCCACATCAGACCATCTTCCCATCTTGACTCATTTTTGTTGATCAATATTGTCTAAATTTGTGTAGTCACATTAAGTAGCAGAAATAATCCCAATATCACATTATCAGAACCCAGAATTATCAAATTCAAGTGAGATAATAAATTTATCTATCTTGTAAAGTGAAATACAAAGTACAAAAAGGAATATTCAATACTTATTAAACATGTTTTCAGTCAGTATAGTATATTCTTATTCAGATGTAGATGAAGTTCCTTCAAGTTTTCTTCCACATGAATGAGGATAATTATTATAGCACCTGTAAATGAATGTATTTCATATACCTATTAAAAAGTCTAAATATTTAAAAACACACAAGATTAATGTCGTTGGCCCTAGGTTTCCACAATGATAGACCTTAGAGTGGTAACCCTTAGAAAAATGGTATTTCTTAAAACTAGAATTTAGTCTAATTCAACTTTTGTTTTCATTGGTAAGGACTTTAAGTGAGTTTCCATGATGCATGATATAAGAGCAGAGCAAGAAATCAGTTTTAAAGAGTTCATGACTGGTTAAATTTGTAATTAATTGGGAGAAATTCTTTAATAAGAGGCTAATCTTGGCATTAAGAAGTAAGCATATGTTTAAGGAAATATTTATTGTGTTGATAAATACTGATGGGTAATATTTTGTTGTTGTTATTGTTGTTCCATCTGGATAGAAGAACACACTTCCTGGCACTCTTGCGGTAGTGTGGCATTCTATGACTGATCATGGACGAATTCTGTGATCAGAAGAAGCAGAACTTTTTTTTTAAGTTCAAAATCACCCAAAGCTCTATTTTTCTCTTCCAAGGTCCTTGGTAATATTCTAGATAGCATGTGGTCTATGTGAGTCCAAGAGGGAGGACAATGAACAGGAAAACTGAGGTGAAAGCTAAAATGTTGCTGGTCTTGTTTTGAAGAGACAGAGTATTTAGCAGCACTGTGCTTACATGGATAAAAGACAAGGTATTGTGGTGGAAAGAATATGAGCCCACTAAAGATGTATGTATTCTAATTCTCAGAGTCTGTGAATGTTGTCTGCATGGCAAAAGGGATTTTGAAGATGTTATCAAGTTCAGTTTCTAGAGATGTAGTCCAAGTATTATCTGTAGTCCAAGTATTCCCAATGTAATTATTATAGGCCTTGGAGGAGGTAAGAAAAAGGGTTAAATTCAGAGAGGAGAAATGATGAGGAATGGAGAGAAATGGGAGTGATAGGAGTGATACTCTTGGAAAATGGAGCAAGGGTCACAAACCAAGACAAGTGGGCAATGTCTAGAAACTAAAAAAGGTAAGGTTATAAGTTTCTTTCCTAGCACCTCCCAAAGGTAAATAACTCTGATTTTATTACCCTGGGACTCATTTTGGGTTTTTGACTTCCAGAAATCTAAGATAATGAATTTGAATAATCTAAGATTTATCTATCTGTCTGCTTCTTCCTGAACAGGATTCTAAGAGTCAGAGATGCCGAAGTACTTCACAAGACAATGATATATGTCAATGGAAGCAAATAAAGATGGAATAATACTGGATTCCCCCCCCCCCCAAAAAAAAAAAAAAAACAATGTTTCCTTATTGAAGATTATAGTAAAAATAACTAGGATAATTGAGAGGCCAAGTAAGGAGATGGAATATACTGTTTTTTAAGGCACTTACTAATGCTATCAAGACATTCTCGGGCTTGCTCAAGGCGTAAATGATGATAGGGATGATTTCTTTTTAAGAAGCTAGTTCTGATTTTTATGTTTACAAATTGTGTTTTCAGTAATGTTAAGTCTTATTCTTTTAAGTACAAGTTCCAAGGACAGAGATCATCTTTGCTAGAGATGTTTAATAAGGTAGTTTCTCTGTTGGTTGGAAGGATATATTTCTTATAGTACAGCCATCAGGTAAGCAAAATATTTTAATGGAGATGATCATGATTTTTTTATGCATGGAAGTTTCATAGCTATGACCAGAATCCAGGTTGTAATCTGTATTCAGTATTATATATCTCCTATGCCTCAGCACCAAACATTTTTAGTTAAAAAAAAAAGATTGTGTTACATGGAAAGTATAAACTTGAAAAATTCCAGAAAATTTTGTATCCTTAGTATTTCACACTTTGGGTATTAATTCCATAAAGGTAAAATATAGAGAAGAACCAATATATAGCTGCTTATTAGAAATATAGCTACTTGAGTTCCACACTAGACCTAATAACTTAGAATCTGCATTTTAACTAAATCTCCAAGTGATTGCTATACAGATTAAATATAAAACCTTTGGTTTACAGTTCCCATTCTAGGTCATAACAAGTAACTTCTTTAATTTACATCATGAGTATGTTCTCAGCTCTGCCAAATGAGGTATAAGGAATTCTATTTTGAGATTTAAAGTTGTTACTCTAAATATTGGCCTGCAGGTGCCATTATCAAACTGGAAACCAATGTGACCCTGATGAACCACAGTGCCATTGACTGATGTGTAGAGGAACTCCTCTTGCTAATTTCTTGAAGGTGTTTATCTCAATGTGCTGAAGAACATGCTCAGGTAACAAAGCTTTACACAGACAGATAGTTTTGAAGCCATTTCCCCACTATTTTTATCCTTTTATTTTTATTAGTGTGAATTAGATCACTTGCCTGAGGCATCACATTTAAAGGAAGTAAAGAAAAAACTCAGATCAAGATAAGTAATATTTTAATGTAATGAAGTTCCAGAACTCAAAATTAATGTACAAATTCTATAATAGATAAAATATCAAAACTTTAAATATAGACAGGATCTGACATTATACTTTTGTGATTTATTCTTACTTGAATCCACCTAATTTGGGCTCTGACTGAGACACTAATGTGACCACAGCTTACTTGTGGGAAGCTCAGAAGATAAAGACACTGAAGAATGTGGAAACTCTTATTATGACTTAGGCCTTACTCTTGTGATAATTAAAAAAGAAAACTTTAAACAAACTCCACCCTCAAAAATATCCTCCATATTTTTGCTAGTGAAAATACCACATATTCATAAGAAGACTGATAAACATTTGCCATAAATGCATCTGAGTCCTGTTGGCATAATTTGACATTGGATTTGAAAAATGTTTCGTTTGATGATGTAGTAAAAGGGAACCCCTTGGTCACTAGATTTACCACACCATTATATTTTTAGTATGATAAAGCAAATCTTAAAAAAAAGAGAGAAAAGAAAAAGCTTCCTAAAAGCCATGGTACATGTTCTAATTTTATAGAGTAGAAAATATAGCTGAGATTAAGACCTCTGTGTCTCTAGGAATCTCAGAAAATAGTATTCATAAGCAAAAGACAGTGTACAATCTAATACCATCTGATGGGATTATGAGTCCATAGTCTATTGAGTTTAGCCCTTTGAAAATATGGATGATGACAGAAAAGAGGCTTATTCTTGCAGCAGTGAGCATGCCATAAATGAACACTCACTTAAGCAGCAAAATAAGCAAAGATTATTGTATAAAATTTTCCAAATTCTCTAGAATTTATTTTAATATTATTATTACTGTATCTGGGATTGAACCCAGGGTCATTTAACCACTGACCCACATTTCCAGCCCTTTTGATTTTTATTTTATTTTTCCTTTTTATTTTGAGACAGGGTCTCATTAAGTTGCTTATAGCCTGGCTAAATTGCTGAGCCTGTCTTTGAACCTACACTCCTCTTGCCTCAGACTCCAGAGCCACTGGGATTACAGGAGTGTGCCACCGCGCCCATCCGGGTTTAGAATCTACTTTAATATCAGTTTAGAAGCTGTTATTTTCTCTGCTTATTTTCAACTGCCATCCACAAAATCCCCTGTTTCCTATACCTACTCATTCATACTCCATGACCAAAGGCATACACTTTCCCATCAGTGGGTGTGATCTTGCTCAGACTATGTAATCACTTGACATCTCTGTTTATGATAGGCTTTTCTATTAACCAATATTGTATTTCTTATTAGACTCCTAAGACATTTTCACACTTACCATTTCCTCATGAACAAATCTTAGCTATTGTCTGCCATAATGAACCCTCCAATGTCAGATCATAACCCATCTTTCAACTTCATCTCCCATTAACTCCTAGTACAAACTCATCAAACATATTAATAGACTCATTGTCCCTGCATTTCATTTCATTTTTGTGCTTCCATCACAATGTTCCTTTTCTATTATGTCCCATATTCATTTCTGACATCCTGGTCTAAATAGTGCTTTGTCTCTCATATCAACACTGTTCTGACCATGTAAGTACAAAGTGACTTCATTCGCCTTTACTTTTTATATATAGAAATTAATATAAATAACAAAAGTGAATTATTCACTTTGAAATAACAACATGCTTCACTTTATTTCTCTATTTTTTCCAATAAGTATGTGGCATGGCTACTCAACTTGAATGAGACCCTTTCCAAGTTAGGCATGCAATTTACCACTCTTTAGAATCTCAGGAGTTCATTCTGATCCCCAGCAGCACTGATACTTTACCCAGATTCCCAGTTCATTGAAATGAATTATCTATGGGACATCATATTTACATTAATTTGATCTCTCCATCTAATTTAACACTCTCCCTTTCATCTTGTCTTCACTCCATAAAAAATAGATAGTCCTTGATGTTGTATCCTCCCTCATATTCTACATAGAATTTGCTTTTAAGTTCAATTGATTTCATTAAAATTCACTATTTTATTAAATATTTTGTTTCTTTTTCTGTTTCCATTGTAAGTACACCAAACCAAACTCCTTATCTATTTTCCAGTACTATTCTAACTGCCTATAAAGCATTCTTTTCCCAATCCACTCTGTATACTACAATGTGATCATTAAATATATATATATATATATATATATATATATATATATATATATATATACAGATAAAGCAAACATTAATAGAATTGAAGGGGAAATTTCATGGCAAACAATGAATAAAAAATTGAATAAATAATCCAGACAGAAAATCCATAAAGATAAGACTTGAAATACACTATAGAACTAATGGATCTAACAGACAAGCATAGAAAATTCTATCTAAGAGAAGTGATAGAATACATTCTTTTCAAGTGTATGTAGAACATTCTCCTAAATAGATCATGTTAGACAACAAGTCTTAACAAATTTAAGAAGATTGAAATCTTATCATGTATCATTTCTGACCACAATAGTGAAACTAAAAATCAATAAGAAGACAAAAACCAAAAAAATTCAAATATGTGAAAATTAAACAGTGTATTCCTGAACAAACAACTATCAAAAAGGACATTAAAAAATGAATCTTAAGACAAATGAAATTGGAAACCACATAAGAAAACTTATGGGATGAAGCAAAAACTATATATATATATATATATATATATATATATATATATATATATATATATAAAATTGCTTATGCTATGAAAAAATTGAGATAAGCAACCTAAATTTACAAAATAAGGGACTAGGAAAAAAGAGCAAATTAAGCCTACAATCAGCAGATGGAAGGAAATAGTAAATATCATTGCAGAACAAAATTAAATAGAAACTAGAAACAGCATCAAAAAATTAAACGTTGGCTTTTTGGAAAGATAAAATTGATAAATCATTAGACAAACAATAAAGAACAAGACTCAGGTAACTAAGAATAAAAATGAAAGAGGAGACATTATAATCAATATCACCAAAATACAAAGAATCATAAGAGGCTCTGAAAAATTATATACTAACAAATTGCTTAAGGAAGAAGAATTGGCTAAATTCCTACAAATATACACCCAACCAAGTGAAAGAAAATCTAAATTAAGAAATAACTACTAAGGAGATTGAAGTAGTAATCAAAATCATTGTAACAAAGAAAAGACCAGAGTTGGATGGTTTTACTGGTGAATTCTCCCAAACATTAAAAGAAGAATTAACACCAATATTTCACAAAATCTTCCCAAAATAAGGACACCTAGGTTGGTTCCATAGCTTGAGTCAGATTTTTTTGTTTGTTTGTTTTTAATTTTTATTTATTCTTTTTAGGTATATATGACAGTAGAATGTATTTTGATGTATTAAACATACATAGAGTATAACTTTCCATTCTTGTGCTTGTGCATGATGTGAAGTTACACTGGTCATGTAATCATATATGAACATAAGAAAGTAATGTCTAATTCATTCTACTATCTTTCCTATTCCCATCCTCCCTCCCTTCCCTTCATTCCCATTTGTCTAATCCAAAGGACTTCATATCATGTAGTATCTTCCCTCCCCCCCACCTTATTGTATGTTATCATCCATATATCAGAGAGAACATTCAGACTTCATTTTGGGACTTATTTCACTTAGCATGGTATTTTCCAGTTCCATCTGTTTGCTGCAAGTACTGTAATTTCATTTTTCTTTATGGCTGAGTATTATTCCATTGTATATATATATATACCATATTTTCTTAATTCATTCATCTGTTGAAGGGCACCTAGGTTGGTTCTATAGCTTAGCTATTGGGAATTGAGCTGCTATAAACTTTGATGTGGCTGTATCTCTATATATGCTAATGTAAGTTCTTTGACTATATGCTGGGTAGTGGAATAACTTAGTCAAATGGTGGTTCCATTCCAAGTTTCTAAGAAATCTCCATACAGCTTTCCAGAGTGGTTGCACCAATTTGAAGTCCCACTAGCAATGTATGAGTGGACATTTTCCCCACATCTTTACCAACATTTACTGTTACTTTTATTCTTGATAATTGCCAATCTGACTGGAGTGACATAAAACCTAGTGTAGTTTTACTTTTCATTTCTCTAATTGCTAGAGATGTTGAACATTTTTTAATGTAATTATTTACCTGTCATATTTCTTCTTTGTAAAGTGTCTGTTCAGTTCCTATTGATTGGGTTATTTTGTGTTTTTTTTTTTTTTGTGATAAGGTTTTTGAGTTTTTTATATATCCTAGAAATTAATGCTCTATTTGAGGTGCAGGTGGAAAAGATTTTCTTTCAATCTGAAGGATTTTTTTTCACATTCTTGATTGTTTCCTTTGCTGTGAAGAAGTTTTTTTTTTTTTTTTTTGAAACCATCCCATTTATTAATTCTTGATTTCATTTCTTGCACTTTAGTAGGAGTCTTATTGAGGAATTTGTTTCCTAAGCCTACATGATGGACACTTGGGCCTACATTTGCTTCTAGTAAGTGCAGGGTCTCTGGTCTAATGCCTACTTCCTTGATCCACTTTGAGTTGAGTTTTTTGCAGGGTGCGAGATAGGGGTTTAATTTTATTTTGCTTCTTATGGATTTCCAGTTTTCCCAGCACCATTTGTTGAAGAGGCTATCTTTTTTCCAATGTGTGTTTTTGGTGCCTTTGTCTAGAATAAGATTACTGCATATATGTGAGTTTGTCTGTGTCTTCTGTTCTGTACCATTCGTCTATTTTTCAATTTTGGTGTCAATACCATTCCATTTTTTATTACTATAGCTTTGTATTATAATTTAAAGTCTTGTATTTTGATGCTTCCTTCTTCATTTTTCTCACTGAGGATTCCTTTGCTCTTTGGGGCCTTTTATTTTTCCAAATGAATTTCATGACTGCTTTTTCTATTTCTATAAAGAGCATCATTGGAATTTTAATAGGAAGGGCATTAAATCCGTATAGTGCTTTTTGTAGTATGGCCATTTTGACAATATTAATTCTGCTTATCCAAGAACATGGGAGATCTTTCCATCTTCTAAAATCTTTAATTTCTTTCTTGAGTGTTCTGTAGTTTCCATTGTAGTGGTCTTTCACCTCTTTTGTTAGTTTGATTCCCAAATATTTGATGTTTTCTTGAAGCTATTGTGAGTGGAATATTTTTCCTAATTTCTCTTTCAATTGGTTCATCATTGATGTATAGGAATACAATTGATTTATGGGTATTAATTTTAAATCCTTTTACTTTGCTAAATTTGTTTATGAGTTGTAGAAGTTTTCTGGTGGAATTTTGGGAGTCTTCTAAATATCTTATTTTCCTATTCATATCCTCTTAATTTCTTTCTTCTAATTGCTCTGGCTAGAGTTTCAAAAATGATGCTCAAATAGAAGTTGTGAAAGAGGGCATCTTGTCTTCTTCCAGTTTTTAGAAGGAATGCTTTCATTTTTTCTTCACTTATAATGATGTTGTCCTTGGGTTTAATATATATAGCTTTTATAGTCCTGCTATCTCTAGTTTTTCTCATGTTTTGAACATGAATGGATGCTGTATTTTGTCAAATGTTACAACTCTTAAAATGGCTATAATCAAAATGAATTGTAACAATATGGTCAAGAATATGGAGGAAAGGAAATCCTTTAACACTGGTGTGAATATAAATTAATAAAGCCATTATATAATATAACATGTAGGATCCCCTCCAAATTAATAATGAATTTTATATTTGAAAATTGACAACATACTGAATCATAAATGTTCTCATCACAAAAGGTGTATGACGTGTTGGGTATGTTCATTGGCTTGATTTAAGTGTTTCATTTTATATATATATATATATATATATATCAAATGGTGGTTCCATATATATATATATATATATATATATATATATATACATGTGTGTACGTATATATATGTGTGTATGTATATATATGGAGGACTATTGGTGAAAGTACCAGCAAACTGTAAGCAAACTCACAGTCAGTAGGATTGTGAGTTCATATTTGAAATAGACCTTTTCTCTTCCACTTAATTTTACAATTTTACTTTTACAATTAAGTGGAAGATAAAAGGTCTATTTCAAATATTTCTGATTTAGAGTTGATGGAAAATGTATAAACAAATGAGTTATCACATTTTTTCTAGTTTTCTATTTTTGTTTAACTAAAATAATTCCCATCACAGATAGAAATACGCAAGGCATTTTATTATGAGGGTGTGAGAATGGCCTTAGGCCTGAGCCTAAGCAACTCCATTTTAAAACTTCATTTTAAAAGACCTGCAGTTTCACCAGGCACATCCACAGAGCCCTCCAGTATGGCCTCAAACAAGTTACTTCCCCTCACCTGGATAAAAGAGAGTGAAGCTCCTGGCAGGCTGTCCTCGCCTGATAAGAGGGAAAATCGAGAAGACCAGGGTGAAGACCACCAGATCAGAGGTTTCTGACCTCAGGGTAAATAGTGTCACTGAGAAGTCTGGTGGTAGCTGATAAGGATTGAAAGGGGGGTCAAAATCCACCCCCCCAATTTAGTATAAATGATAGAGCAAATGAACAGGGATTCAACCAGCAGAAACAAGGATGCACTCGAGCTGGAGAGCCTGATGAGGACCTGACATCCCATCACTTGTCATCCATCCTGAACCTCTGCATGATCCTCACCACTCTCAAACTCTACCACCTCATCTGGACCTTGGTGAGAGCTGTAACTCCTCCCTATGATCCCTCCTCAATCGGTCGTTCGCTCCACACCAGGAAAAGCCTGCCTTGGTTCCAGACCTGGTCACCTCGTTCTGAGTGAGTGTGCATCTGCTAGACTCAAAGCCTAAGACTTAAGCCCTTTGAACTTAGCACGCAGAGGGAATGTCTGTCTTTAGACTGTTATGATTAAGTGTGTTTTGCAGTGCTTAGAATTAATCTAGAATTGTTTGCTGTGAATTGATTATGTCTATTGCAGTGCCTAGTATTAAGGATTGTTGTTTTCTTGATTAAGAACCTATAGAGTGAAACTGTATTGAGTAATTTGAGTAAATAAAGCATTGAAAGGGGCAGAAGTGCATGGACATTCTTTATTTCTCCCCTCGACTGCATGCGTTGCAATTTTGCCCCCTTGCAACAGAGGGATAATGAATTTTAGTTTTAAAATGAATATACCAAGCAAAATAATAAGGAAACTTTATCACAGGACAGAGGTTAGAACACCAAGCAGCAGTATTATTATTATTATTATTATTATTATTATTATTATTCTCTATCATCTACGAGTACTACGAGTAAAAGTTTCTTTCTTTTTCTTTTTCTTTTTGGAACCAGGGATTGAACTCAGGAGCACTTGACCATTTGACCACCGAGCCATGTCCCTGGTCCTATTTTGTATTTTATTTAGAGACAGGGTCTCACTGAGTTACTTAGTGCCTCGCCATTCCTGAGACTGGCTTTTAACTTGCCATCCTCCTGTCTCAGCCTCCTGAGCTGCTGGGAGTACTCTTTCCTGTTCCCTAGATGTTTTTGTTTTTTTTTTTTAACCTTGATTCTACATGTGCCTGTTGATATATAATTTTGATAGTTTCCAGATCCCTGAACAAATTAAATTGGTCAACACAGAATTCAACACTGTGTTGAAATCCTCATGAAGACAAATATAAGCAGCTGCTTTTAGATGAAGCTGAATCACCAAAGTTACCTTCCAGCTGGCTGTCTTTGTATGATTGGTAGAATATCACCTAGTTCTTTTTTACTACTTAAAAATGTTACTTACTGTTTTAAAGATTAAGTTGAATTTATCTTGAAGCCCAACAAAATTGTATTCTCCTTAGATTATCAAATAACAACTGTGTTACCTTATTCAAGGTACTCTAAGGTTTAGTTTGTTCACAGATGTAATAATTGTTACTGAACTTTAAACTTCTATTTCATGAATTGTTATATCTTATGTATCTGCATTGCTTCTCTTAAGTAAAATAGTGTAATATTTTATTAAAAATGCATTACTATATTACGAAGAGACATTTTCATTACCGAACTCTCTATCTGAAGAATTAATCAGTGGTGGTATAGATGAATAATTGTTGTACAAACATACCTAAAGTTTTAGTTCATTGAAAAAAATAAGAAGAAATAATATCTCCATATCATGGAATGAATCTATTGAAAACATACTTCTGGTTAAAAATTAAATAAATAAAAGAAGAAGCTTAGTAGAGCCAGGTAAAGTTGCACACATCTGTAATCCCAGCAGCTCTGGAAACTGTGGCAGGACAATACCAAGTTTGAGGTCAGCCTCGGGAATTTAGTGAGCCTCTAAGAAACTTAGCAAAACTCTGTCTCAAAATAAAAAATTTAAAAGGTTGGTTATGTACCTCAGTCATAAAGTGCCCCAGATTCAGTCCCTGTTACAAAAAAAAAAAAAAAAAAGACAATCTATAGATGAATGGTTATAGTTTATTTTTAAAAATAAGTATTTTTATGTTTAAATATATTAATCCAAAGAAGTATATATATATATAATAAAATTAATATTACGAAAGTAAAGAGAGTTAGTAGAATAAATACAGATAAAATATTTGCAAGATAGAATTCTTAGAACACACTTTGGTTTTTGAACTTATGTAGATAATGTTTAAATAATTTCCATAATTTTAAAGTTATGTAAACAGTGAGTGATTTGACAGCAATGGGTACTGTTCACATCCAGATGATGGTCTGTGGGTTCCTGGAGAAAAGGATGATTTTTGGTTGAAGAATAAAATATAAGAGATGAACCCAGAACATATTGTTGTAACTTTAAGAAACTGTACCAAAGACTATTAGGATCATGGTAAATCACTTAGGAACTGCCTAAGTAAATGACCACTGAAGCCCTAGCTACTCAGGAGGCTGAGGTGAGAGAATGACTTGAGCCCAGGAATTCAAAACCTGAGCAACACAGTGAGACTCTGTCTCAATAACTTGTATAAGAAAACAAAATATAACAATAAATAAATGACCATTTGCCAAATATAGGACAATTTAACATCAGTACAGAAAATAGCAACAAAGATTCAAAATATATGACATATGCTAACATTCAAGAATTTATTCTAATAATGACTATGCACACAATCATATACACCACTGTAATGATCCTAGCAAATGAAGTTATTGTGGAAATGGCAAATAAGCATTAAAAGTTAATATTTTTTAAATGTATTTTCTATAGTTTAAGAATTAAAGCATCTCAAAACCAGCCTTCACCCCTGTGAGTTTCTGCTAATAGAGGAAACTTCACCTTCTATCTGGATGGCAGGATGTGAGAAAGGGTAAAAGAGCCAGAAGCCTCATTCCTATCCAGGGAAGAAACTTCTCAGTGGGATTAGGAGTTTGACAAACCTTTCTCCTGAGAAATCAAAATAAGAAGCCAGCCCAAGAGCAAATTTGTAGTCAGAAATTTATCCATGTCATTTTAAGAGCTTGATTTAATTTATTTATTTAAATATCAGAGATTGAAGCCAGGAGTAATTAGCCACTGAGCCACATCTTCAACCTTTTTTTGTTTGTTTGTTTTTGTTTTTGTTTTTGTTTTGAGGCAGGGTCCTTAAGTTGCTGAGTCTGGCTTTGAACTTGGGATCATTTTGCTTCAGACTTCTGAGTTGCTGGGATTACAGGTGTGCACCCACTGTACCCAGCTTAAAAGCTCATTTTAATAAAATATGTTCTGAAAAAGCAAGAGATGTTTCATAAAATAAATAAATTGATAAGCAAATAAATAAATAAATAAATAAATAAATAGCTCTAGAGCACCTGCTTGAAAACTGGGCTGTACTATATCCTATAGAAATAAAATGTTAAAGAAAAATTAGCACTTTTAATCAAAATTTGAAAAACAAAACTAAAGTATGCCTTGAATTGAGAGCTTGAAAGAATCAAAATGAAAAAAAAAAAATGCCAGACTTCAGATAACACAATTTTAAGCATAGTAATTGAGTGTGTTTAACATAATTCAAAATAAGAGTAACATAATATGAGCAACAAAAACAAATAAAATCAAAAGAAGCTAAAAAGAATCAAATAAAACTATTAAGAGTGAAAAACAACTAAAGCTAAATAGTTAAAGGCATTTCCGATAGATGTGAAGAATGTAAAATTGAAAATAGATTTGTAGAAAGTATCCAAGAGACATTAAAATACAATAGGATTTTTTTTTAAATGAAAGAAATTATGAAAAAGGGCATCCTTGTCTTGTTCCAGTTTTTAGAGGAAATGCCTTCAATTTTTCTCCATTTAGAATGATGTTGGCCTAGGGCTTAGCATAGATAGCTTCTATGATGTTGAAATATGTTCCTGTTATCCTTAGTTTTGCTAGTTTTTTGAACACAAAGGGGTTCTGTATTTTGTCAAATGCTTTTTCTGCATCAATTGAGATGATCATATTGTTCTTATCTTTATGTCTATTGATGTGATGAATTACATTTATTGCTTTCTGTATGTTGAACCAACCTTGCATCCCTGGGATGAATCCCACTTGATCATGGTGCATGATCTTTTTGGTATGATTTGTATTCAACTTGCCAGAATTTTAATGAGAATTTTTGCATTTATGTTCATTAGAGATATTGGTTTGAGGTTTTGTTTTTTTGGTACGTCTTTGCCTGGTTTTGAAATCAGAGTGATATTGGCCTCACAGAATGAGTTTGAAAGTGCTGCCTCTTTTTCTATTTCCTGAAATAAATTGAATAGTATTGGTATTAGTTCTTCTTTAATGATCTTGTAGAACTTGGCTGTGTATTATTTTGGTCCTGGGCTTTCCTTGATTGGTAGACTTTTGATGGTGTTTGGTATTTCATCAATTGAAATTGATCTGTTTAAATTGTGTATATCGGGCTGGGGATGTGGCTCAAGCTGTAGCGCGCTCGCCTGGCATGCGTGCGGCCCGGGTTCGATCCTCAGCACCACATACAAAAAAAAACAAAGATATTGTGTCCGCCGAAAACTAAAAAATAAATATTAAAAATCTCTCTCTCTCTCTCTCTCTCTCTCTCTCTCTCTCTCTCTCTCTTTAAAAAAAATAAGTTGTGTATATCATCTGGATTCAATTTGGGAAAATTATATGACTCTAGATATTTGTCGATG
The DNA here is from genome assembly GCF_021218885.2 of Marmota monax. Lineage (NCBI taxonomy): Eukaryota > Metazoa > Chordata > Mammalia > Rodentia > Sciuridae > Marmota > Marmota monax. Next base: position 90,608 of record NW_026694247.1, on the reverse strand, counting down.
CCTTCAATATTTTCTATTTTATGGGAGTACACGTTTTCAAAATAATTTCTAATTATCTTCTATATTTCTGTAGTTCTTTAAACAATGGCCAGAGCAATTAGACAGATGAAAGAAGTTAAAGGAATACACATAGGAAAAGAAGAACTCAAATTGGCACTATTTTCTGATGATATGATTCTATACATGGAAGACCCTAAATGTTCCACCAGAAAACTTCTAGAACTAGTAAATTAATCCAGCAAAGTAGCAGGATATAAAATCAATACCCATAAATCAATGGCATTTCTGTATATCAGTGACAAATCTTCAGAAAGGGAAATGAGGAAAACTACCCCATTCTCGATAGTTCCCCCCCCCCAAAAAAAAAAAACAACTTGGGACTCAACAAAAGAGGTGAAATATCTATATAATGAAAATAACAGATGAAAAAAATCAAAGAAAACCTTAGAAGATGGAATGATCTATCTTGCTCTTGGATAGGCAGAATTAATATTATTAAAATGAACATACTTCCAAAAGCACTATACATATTTAATGCAATTCTGATCAAAATACCAAGGACATTCTTCATAGAAATAGAAAAAGCAATCATGAAATACATCTGGAAAAATAAGAGACCCAGAATAGCTAAAGCAATCCTCAGCAGGAAGAGTAAAGCTGGTGGCATCACTATATGAGACCTTAAACTATACTACAGACCAATATTAACAAAAACAGCATGGTATTGGCACCAAAACAGACTGGGTAGAACAATGGTACCCAATAGAGGACACAGAGACTAACCCACAAGACTACAATTATCTTATATTAGACAAAGGTGCCACCAACATGCGTTGGAGAAAAAGATAGCCTCTTTAACAAATGGTGTTGGGATAACTGGAAATCCATATGCGTCAAAATGAGATTAAACCCCTATCTGTCACCAGACACAAATCTCAACTCAAAATAGATTAAGGACTTAGGAATACAACCAGAGAGCCTGTGTCTAATGGAATAAAAAGTAGGTCCTAATCTCCATCATATGGGATTAGGCCCCAACTTCCTTAGTAAGACTCCTGTGCCACAAGAATTAAAATCAAGAATGAATAAATGGGATGGACTCAAACTAAAAGTTTCTTCTCAGCAAATAAATAATCTCTGAGGTGAATAGAGAGCCTTCAACTTGGGATCAAATCTTTACCCCTCACACATCAGATAAAGCACTAATCACTAGAGTATTAAAAAAACTCACAAAACTAAACACCAAAAAAACAAATAACCCAATCAATAAGTGGGCTAAGGACCTGAAGAGACACTTCTCAGAAGATGAAATACAATTAATTAGCATGAAAAAAGGTTCATTATCACTAGCAATTACTGAAATGCAAATCAAAACCACTGTAAAATTTCATCTCATTCCAGTCAGAATGGCAGCTATTACATGTACAAACAACAATAAGTGTTGGCAAGGATGTGGGGGAAAAGGCACACTCATACACTGCTGATGAGACTGCAAATTGGTGCAGCCAATATAGAAAGCAGTATTGAGATTTCTTGGAAAATTGAGAATGGAACATTTGACCCATCTGTTCCTCTCCTAGGTCTATACCCAAAGGACTTAAAAACAGCATACTACAGGACACAGCCACATGAATGTGTATAACAGCACAATTCACAATAAATATAATGTGTGTATATATTTATATTAAACTGTGGAACCAACCTAGATGCCCTTCAATAGATGAATGGATAAAAAAATGTGGCATATATACACAATGGAATATTGCTCAGCAATAAAAGAGAATAAAATCATGGCAATTACAGGTAAATGGATGGAGTTAGAGAAGATAATGCTAAATGAAGTTAGCTAAAAAACAAATGCCAAATGTTTTCTTTGACATAAGGAGGCTATTCATAGTGGGATAGTAGGGCAGTGGGGTTGGAAGAGAAGGTATGGGGCATGGGGTAATTAATGATGGTGGAATATGATTATCATTATTATCCAAAGTACAGGTATGAAGACATGAATTGATGTGAATATACTATATATACAACCAGAGATATGAAAAATTGTGTTCTATATATGTATTAAGGATTATAATGCATTATGCTGTCATATATAAATAAAAAATAAATAAACAAAAGAAATTGTTCTTAAAGATTAATAGATCAAACAGGAAAAACAAATCAGAGATATAGAAGATTTGAAGGACAAAATGTAATTATACAGTTGATCTACTGGAAAAATATGTATGTTGATCTGTTTCATTGGGGAATATGGATTTTTTTCAGACTACCTAGAATATTTATGAAAACTGATCACAATCTAGGCCATAAAGCTAAATGAGTTTTTAAATCTTTAACAGACCATGTCACTGTTTGTTATAAAATTAAATTGGAAATAACATTTATACAGAGTGTAAAACTCTCATATTTGAGTATTAATAAGATACTTTTAAGCAATTTATTTCAAAAATAAAGGTAAAATTAGCATGCTTGTGTGTAATAATAATGTAATAAGCTTTATATTAAGCTTATTACATTATTGTATAGCAAACTTTGGAGATGCAAGCAACTGTTATTTATATAACTACTTATAATGTTAAGTGTCTAATGATTGAAGGACAGAAAAGATTAAAATTGTTCAGCCAAGTTCAAGAATTTAGGAATTAAACATTAGGAGAAACAAACAGAAAATAGTATACACAAATAAGTAGATAAGGATGACAGAATGAAATATTAAAATTAGAAAATAAATTTATAATATAGAATATATATATATATAATACATAAATAATAAATAACATAGAATATAGAACAAAATTAAAGACTAATATATTATGAACTATTGTATCAGTGATCAATTCGAAAAATTAGATGAAACATGTAAAGCATATCCCTTCATAAATATGACTTGCCAAACACAACTCAAGAAATATGTTAAGCTAGAGAAATCTTATGACCATTAAACAAATTAAATCAGAAATTAGTAACATTTCCAAAAGACAATACAAGACTCAAATGGCTTTAAGGATGAATTCAATTTTTTACAACATTAAAACATAAAAATAGTAAGAGAACATTTCCTAACAAATGCAGTAAACATTAGTTGATATAAAGACTATACAAAATGAAGATTGAAAGACAATCTTCCTAAAAAATAAAAAAAAAAAGTTGTAAACAAATATTCAAATATCAGAATCAACTATCAAAAATTAAAAGAAAAAAATGATCAAGTGAAGTTTAAGCCAAGAATGTAATTTTGGTTTAGAATTAGAAAACTTACTAATTCAACAAAGAGACAGATGGCATGATATAGATGCAGAAATAAAGTATTTTTTAAAATTCAGCATCAGATGACATTAAAAGTTTCTGGTAGCTGGGCGCAGTGGCACATGCCTGTAATCCCAGCAGCTCAGGAGGCTGAGACAGGAGGATTGTGAGTTCAAACCAGGTTCAGCAAAACGTGAGGCACTAAGCAACTCAGTGAGACCCTGTCTCTAAATAAAATAAAAAAAACACTACTTTTATTAAACAATACATTACAAATACAATAAGATAAGGAGAACAATAAAGGTATAAGAGCTGAAAGGAAGACATACAACAGGCAAGTTTTGCAAATAGTATTGCTCCCATAGAAAAACAAAAATAATCTAAAGATAAAAGGTTGAAATTGGTAAGAGAGCTTAATTTTCTAGTGTAAAATCAATAGTGTAATGTAAATCACATTCCTAAACATTTGCAAAATTCTGTTAGAATATACCTGAAATAAAATCTAGCTTACATGTTATGATTCCTTAAGAATGTCTTCTTTGACAGAAGCTTCTGAACCATTTTTATTTCATCTTCCAAAGTAAACAACAAAAGTGAAAAATTTGTGTCAGAAATATTTTCAAATTTTGAGATTTTTCAGTTTTTTATGTAAACATTTATAGCTACAAATGTTCTCGTTACCACTTCTTTTGCTGTGGTATACAATTTTTTTTTTTTAATTTTCTGTTTGTGTTCATTCTTCTTTGTTTTCTAATTTTCCTTGTGATTTTTTCTTCAATCCATTGATTGCTTAAGTATGTGTTGTTTAATTTATATAAATTTATAATTTTTCCAGTTTTATGTCTATCATTGGTTTCTAATTTTATCCTTTTGTGGTCAGAGAATATATTTTGTATGATCTATGTCTTTTTAAATCTACGGAGATTAAATTTGTAGTTGAACCAATTACCTACCCTGGAAAATATCCCATGTGCTTCTGAAAAGAATGTGTGTGTATTATGACTATTGGGTAAATTATTCTGTGTTTATTCTATTGCTGTTGGGTAAATTATTCTGCATGTGCTGTTTAGATCTGGTTGGTTTCTTATATTTATAAAATTTGGTTTCCTTCTATTTGGTGGCTTCATTCACTATTAATATGCAGAATCTCAAATCATAATTACAGAACTGTCTATTTTATGCTTTAAGTCTGTCAGTTCACATATTTTCTCATTTAGTAAAAAAAAATCATAATTTTTATAACATCTTGCTGTACCTTAGTAATATTATATCCTTATTTGCATCTTGTAAACTTTGGTATTTTTTTTTAAGTCTGTTTTGCAGATACCAGTACAGCCCACTCCAGTTCCCTTCTATTTAACATTTGCATGGATTCTGTTTCAATCATTTCACTTTCAGTCTGGGTCTTTGCATTTAAAGTGAGCATCTTATAAATAGTATAAAATGTGACCATTTTTTTTTCATTTTCCAATCACTGTCATTTGATTAAAAAGTTAAAAACATTGAAGTAATTACTGATAAAAAAAAAGAATTTCTCTCATTTAGCAATTTGTGCTCTATAAGACTTATACCTTCTGGGTACCTAATTTCCTGTCTCCTTTTGTGTATAGTTGACTTCATTGTTGTTATTTTGTATTGAAATGTTTGAATTTTTTTATATCTGGTAGTTTATATTCTACTGATATTATCTTGGTTGTTACCATAGTGATTATGTTTAAGATCCTAAAGTTTTAGTGTTCTGTATTGAGTTCACACCAGTTTAACATCAATAACATGCAAAACTGCTCTTTTACAGGTCGGTCTCCACCTCTTTTTCTTACTGATGTCACAAAATTACGTGTTTACACATTGCAGACCCCAAGTATAATAACTGTTTTAAATTCATGGGTCTTAAGGTATATGAAAAACAAACTATGGAGTTAAACTGAAGTTACAATAGAACTAACTTTTAGGCTAATCAAAAAAAAAAACATATTAGTCTCATATGTATATCTTATAGATTGTCTTTCAGTCTCTATTTAGTCTCAATTTCTCCATGATGGGGTGTATCAGCTCAGACTTCAATAACAAAATATCAAAGATAGAATAGCTTCAACAACATAAATGTAGTTCTCATGATTTTGGAAGATGAGAAGTCTGAAATTAAGTTGGCAGGGTACTGGTATGGACTATTTTGCTGTCAGCTGCCTTCCTTCTTGCTGTATCCTTACAAGCTGGGTGCAGGAGGAGTGAGAGCAAGACAAGAAGGGATGGGGATAGATTCAAGGAAGAAAGAGAGAATATGCTTTGTAGTCTCTTATAAGGACACTCATCTCATGAGACCCACCTCATGACCTCACCTAAATCTAATTATTTCCCAAAGGCTGTACTTCTTGAAGGTTATCACTTCATCCTATAATTTTTTAGGGGGTTTGGGGGGACAAGAAGATTCAGTCCATAACATAAGGATAATAAGATTATAATGCACACTATATAATATTATGAGGTTCTGGTGAAGATTAAATGGCACCATACTTGTAAATTATTTAGCTTGGTGGCTAGGCAGGTACATACACAGGTCATTTAATTAGTCTTCTTCTAATTACTATAAGCAGTAGCAGCAGTAGTTATGTGAGTGCTTTGTAATGATTTAATCATCATAGACTGGTAAGGCCTATGTTAAGTATTATAAACTGTATATCTTGTACTTTAAACCTATTGATTTGTATTGTAATAATGGAACTAAGCAGAAAGGTACAATGAACCCAGCCACAGTTTACTCACAGATAGGAAGTCTTGACTACAAAAGGAAAAGTCAGTGCAGGAAGGAAAACACCAGGAGCAAAACAAAATTCCCAAGTGAAGGAAAAGCCTTAATTTTCTCAAGACATTTGCCACCTGCCACCAATTTAGGTGTACTGCTTTGACCCCTGAATGAGAAGTAAACTGAGAAAGTTTTACCCTGCATTAAAAAAAAGCCCTGGAGAGAAATCAGGTTGTATGGCCAGTGCATTAGCTTCACAAAAGGTGCTAAAGTGTTTCTGGAGTTAGCAGAGACTGGGCTGACCTAACTGGTGAACCCAGATCCACAACACAGTTGCTAATTTGCTGTACCCTGAACCATAAGCACAATTGCTATTGTTTTGTTACAACTGCTTTTAACACAAGGATGAGGGAAAAAAAAAAACAGATTAAAAAGAAATAGTCAATATCCATAGAATGGGGTCTCATTTTATATATTTTCTAAATTATTCAGAGAAATACCAGAATGGATACTTTAAAATGCACAAATGTGAATGAACAAAGACAGTTTAGGCTGATAGTAATAAGGAAATAAGCTAAAGCACTGTACATTTTTTTCAGGAACTTTTTCATAAATGCGTACCTAGCCAAAGAGAACATAAGCAAAACTAACCGCAGAGGCCAAATAGCCACTTCTATTTATGATGTGAGAATTTCTATTTAGGGAACATTCCCCAAGCCTACTCATAATTTGCTTTTAAATTTAATTTGGCTTTTTATACTTCAGGGAATTTTAAGTTTATTTCCAGCTTAAAGATTCTTACAAAATACCCAAATCCTATTAGAGTGGACAATAGGGTAGCAATTAAGTTTTCACTGGGTAAAACTTGAGCAGTGATTAATTTTTCAATAGTATCCATGAGCCAAAATCTTGTCGCAAGGGTAACGGATAAATTCCAAAAGAATAATAGGAAAAGGGAAAGGAGTATTAAAAGATAAATTTGAAAACCGAGAAGAGCAAGTTTTCCCTTTTCAAAATATTTCCTAAGACAAGGTCAAAGTCCATTTTAAAGCAGAACATTTTAAAGCAGAACTTTGGAAGTTTTAGGCTGGATTTCATGAGCAACAAACAAGCCAGATTATTATACAGTAGGTTAGACTGAAATTATGTGATCAGCCAAAAAAAAAAAAAAAGAGAAGAAGAAGAGAACTCAGGAGTTTCATGATAATTAGTATGAAGTTGAAAAAGCTCTCCCTGAAAATTACAGGCAGGCTCAGAAAAAGGTAATAATTACTATGGTGTTGATATTTGGGTTATGGACTCAAAATTATTAAGTGATGATGATGGTGATGGTAGTGGTGGTAGTAGATTTTTTTTTTCAAAATAGCCAAAAGCTAGTATCATATTAGTAGAAAGTAAAGAAGTAACTATAAAAGAATTTTGAATATGAAGAGTAACTTCAGTGAGTAAGCACACATATTTACTGTTAATAAACACATATTTATGTTAATCTTTCTATAGATTTACTCAGTAACCATAAAAACATGCTGATTTTTCTGTTTGTCATACAAGGAATTTGGATCCATATATAGGCAGGAAGGATTCTTGTCTTTGTTATTCTTGTCAGGGAGTATTTCCTAAAGTTGGTGTGGACAAACACTAAGAATATTTCAGAGAGAGGAGTCTTTCTGTGTGTGTGTGTGTGTGTGTGTGTGTACATTTCTATGCTTTGCTGTTGATTATACGTTGATCTACAGTAACCAAAAGAGATGTTTAATTTCATATTTTAGAAGAAAGATTCAAAATAAAATAAAAGGAGTTCCTTCCACTGTAAGGAATCAATTCCGGTTAAAAACAAATTTACCTAGAGCAGTGGGACCTGCCACAAAAGACCAAACTCTGATCCCTGGTAGCCTTTCTTTTAGATAGTCGTATTTATAGTGTATAATTAGATGAAAAAGAGTAATCAGTCTAGCAAAGCAAAACATTACCTTGTTTTTCCAAATTATTCTTTACAAGGATATATTTAGATCACAGATGTTGGCATGGTCATTAAAACCATGTAACCTGGGTTGGACTGCTTTTGTTCAAGTCTAAATCCTCCTGATTACTTTGTTAAACTCTACTACTTACTTAACCTAAAGATTGCATGGTTTCTTTGTTTTAAAATGAAGTATATACCTGCTATTCAATTCAGGGATCTCATTTATATGTAATATCTCAAGAGAAATGACAACATTTCAATATATATATATATATATACACAAAATTCAAAACAAATTCTTTCTATGGTTCTATTCATAATAACCAAGACACACAATTGTGAAGGTAATTAAACAATCCAGATATTCATTAACTTGTAAATGGACAAATTCTGGTGCATTTATATCATCTGATATTATTACAAAATTAAGAAGAAACACATTGCTGATATATCTGTGGGTATGTGCAACAGCATGGATTAGCTTGAAATGCATCATGCAACATGCAAAAGACAAAAGCTTAAGGAAACAAATCGAACTAGTTACCTTGAGCCATCAGTGAGGAGAGAGGGTTGACTCCAAAGGGGCATGAAAGAACTGTTTATGAATAATGAGATGGCTGATTGGAATGCGATTATATGTCTTTATGCATTTGTCAAAGGTCATAAAGCTGTACACCAACAAAAATGTGACTTGTACTGCTATGAATTCAAAATACCTGAAAAGAAAATGATTGCAAATCTATTTTACTAGGTTGTTGTGAGGTTTAAAAGTAAGGCATATGAAATATTGCAAAGATTATCTCAATATTATATATACAAAATAGTAGTTCTCATTATCACCGTAAATCCTTTGTATTTTAATGGTGAAAAATTTTCAAGGGAAAATTACTTTAAAATGAAACCCTGTTACTATATAATAACTTTTTACTGAAAATTTAAGGTGTTTTGTTTACTAATAAGTCAGTTTATGGTGAGGTTCCCCTGAGATTAATTTGTTACAGATGATTGCTACACTCTCAGGGGTGCATTTCCAAGACAGGTTCACTTATGGAAGCTGCTCATTAGTCTGAGTAACAAATGAGTCTAGTGATAAGCAAAGTTAAAGTAAAAAAAGAAATCTTGCTTGTTGCCGGGTGCAGTGGTGCATGCCTGTAATCTCAGTGGCTATGGAGGCTAAGACAAGAGAATCATGAGTTCAAAGCCAGCCTCAACAAAAGCAAGGTACTAAGCAACTCAGTGACACCCTGCCTCTAAATAAAATACAAAATAGGGCTGGGGATGTGGCTCAGTGGTTGAGTGCCCCCTGAGTTCAATCCCCAGTACCAGTGCCCCTGCAAAAGGAAGGAAGGAAGGAAGGAAGGAAGGAAGGAAGGAAGGAAGGAAGGAAGGAAGGAAGGAAAGGAGGGAGGGAGGGAGGGAAATCTTACTTGCTATATTCAGAACCTTTCAATGTTTTTCAGGGTTCCCTGGCCTTTAGCCTAGAGTGCATGATAAATACCCTTCCTCTCTTTCTCCAGTTTTTTTTTTCCTTTGGTTTTTACCTCTTACTACCTTCCCTCAACTCTCTCTCAAGAGACCCACACTGTGTGTAATAAATCCATGTCACATACCTCCCAACTTTACCTCAGCTTTAGCCTCCATCTGTTTCTGCAAGAATTGATTTACTGAACTAATTTCATCCTCATTACACAGTTCATGGTCAGAGGTGGGTGTGCTACCTTTTCAACACCTTGTCCAAAATACTTGACAACAGCAACCACGACATAAAGGAGGAAATGCTTGTTCTGGCTCACTCTTGCGGGTTTCATTCCACAGTCAGCTGGTTCCATTTCTTTGGGCCTGAGGTGAGGCAGAAAACCATGGTGGAAGTCATGACAAAAGAAAGTAGCTCAGTTCAAGGCAGTCAGAAAGCAGGGTGTCAGGAGACAGGGACAAAATATTATAACCCCAAGGGCATGCCCCCAGTGACTTGATTCCTCTAACCATTCTCCACCTATCTATAGTTTTCACATCCCAGGAGTCCATTCATCTATTAATGGATTAATCCATAGATGAGGTCAGAGCCCTCATGATGCGTTTATTCCCCTGAAGTCCCCACTCTGTACATTGCTGAACTGGAGACCAATCCTTCAACACATGAGCTTTTGAGGGACCCTCCAGTTCTAACGTGGGTAACATCTTGAAGTTTCCTTAGCCATAGGTTGGGATGAGAACAGAGTACTCATCTGACAGAATAGGATTCTGTAAGTTCCATCATACAGGAAACCAGCTGTAAGAAAAAAGCCAGCCCAACCCTAGTCCTTACCATGACGGTGATTAAAACTCTCTTAGTTTTCTTTGGTGGATAACTAAAACATCTTTACCAATACATTTCCCTCACCTTTTGACCAAAATTGATATTTTTTTCAAGCCACTGATTTTTATGAAGAGCTGGTGACCAAGTGATCTCATAAATTAATATGTTTTAAGCCCTTAATGACATGTAATACAATGACTCTTCTATATACATATATACATTTTCATATCCCATTTTAAAATATGAGTTTTTCTAAATTGAAAAATTCATAAAATGTGGCAGATTTTGTAAAAAATGTTTTTAAAAGACATGAAAATTTACTGAACAACTCTATAAAAATACTATCCTGTAAAAAATTTTCTATGGCTTACTAACCTTGTAATTTCAAAATAGTAAAACACATGTACTTATTCAAGCATGCCTTTTAACACTAAAGGACTATTTGATGGATTAAAAAGTATATACAACTTCTTGGGTTCATAAATAAAATTACCTAATTTTTTTTTTAAAAGGGATATCTTAACTGAAAATGAGTGACTCTGATTTGATTTAACTTACATTTTAAAAAAGAGTACATCAAAATATCTAATAAGAATCTCAGTTCTTTTGGTGTAGCAACAAAATCAAGAGAGGTTATATTTAGTGATAAAAACAATAAATTATTAACAGTAATCTGTCCTAGGATTTTTCAGATGTAGTTCTTTTCTCTTTGTGTGTGTGTTTGTTTTAGGTTATAGTTATCTTATTCTTAAGTTATTAAATCCTGTTATTTGCTAGTTTTTAGCAAAACCTCTATCTCTATAAAACTTTCTTCCCTCTCACCTTACTTAAGATTTCACAATGGGAACATGTTCTTAATTAGTGTAAATAATCTTCCTTTTAGAAACTAAAATACTCCATGAAAGTGTTCATATCTCACTTTCTTACAAGGTTTTGAAACTCAGTGCTAATGAATTTATCAATCATTTCCTTATATTAACCTTTATGTTGAGCCAGGCATAGTAGCACAGGTTGGTAATCCTAATTTCTAGAGAGGTTGAGGCAGGAGGATTGCAAGTTTGACATCAGCCTGGCAATTTAGTGAGACTGTCTCAAAATGAAGAAAAGAAGAAGCGTTGGAGGGTGCACCTCAGTGGTAGAGTGCTCACACGTCAAGTTCTGGATTCAATCCCCAGTACCAAAAATGATTTTTAAAAAAGAAGAAATTATGATGAATCATTAAAGTCAAGTGAAGACAACTGAGAATATGAAGCATAAGAAAATAGGTATCAATTTAAGATAAAAGTTCATGATGGGACTGTAGCTCAGTGGTAGAGTACTTGCCTAGCATGCATGAGGCACTGGGTTTGATCCTCAGCACCACATTAAAATAAACAAATAAAATAAAGGCATTCTATCTATATACAACTACAAAAAAATTTTTTTTAAAAAGCTCATGATTAATTAAGTTAGAGAACATAGAGGAAAGAGAGCATCAAAGCAAATTCATCTCTCCAGAGTTATTAACCCTTGTCCTTCCTTGCTAAATTTACCACTGGGAATCCATAGCAGTGTGTGAGATAGGATGGCAGCAGTCAAAAGAAACAGGCTTAATCTTACCCTCAAAACAATAATCGAACAAATAAAATTAGTTGTCAAAAAAAGACTATGAAAAATGTCACAATAGATTAGAAGAAATAAACTCTATAAATAATCAAAGGGGAGAGGGAAAGTGCGAAGAAGAGAGAGAAAACAAAACTAAGAGAGAGCCTGAAATTTACCTAGTCCACTGGTTCTCAGTCTGTTTACAACTCCAGCCTTGACTAACCTAAATATGCTGCATCTTCATACAAGTACACTTTGAAGAATTCTGAGAACAGGATCCATTTTCTATTCTTACTACTTAGGTGGACTTGGACATATCTTTTACTCTAAAACAATGGGGTTCATATTATGGTCCCCCCTCTCTTTTAAATTGAGAGAATCATATTAGACTTCTATTGTTTTTTCTGAACCTAGGGGTAATAGAACATCCTGGAAGACTTGTTATACCAGAGTTCCAGGGAGGCTTGGGTGTGGTAGAAATAAAGTAAGGAGGATTTGCTCCATCTGGAATCTGTACTTATCACTTTGCCCACATATCAGAATTCTATCCATCTTTGAAAGTTCATCTCAAATATCAGTCTTTCACTGAAATTGTTCCCAATGCCCCCACTCAATATGACTCCTCTCAGATTTGCATCTCCATAGTGATTTGTTTCTTCTCTGTGCCATTTAAAATGTCCTATGGACCTGGGTTTATTTTTAATCTTCTTTAACATATTTTACATTTTTGGTGGGCACAGACTTTATCCTGTTAATCTTTATATTCTGTCTTACCTATTTACAATAAATTAACAGAATAAATTTCTGTTGTTTTTGCCATCATGTTCTTACAGTTCAAAGTTGATATTTCTGTCTTTTCTCAAGAAGTCTTCTTTTGCATATGGACAATACTATAGTTGACTTTTTTGGATATATTTGAGATGAAATTGTAGGTTTTCAAGTTTTGAATGCTTTATACATATTGTCTGGGAAATAGGGGAAAATGGAAGTGTAATACACAAGTACAACCACAAATGGGAAAAAAAAAAAGAATTGATTTGGATAGCTTCCTTTAATGACCTAAGTCAGAATTTCTTATATTTACCTAATTACCTAGTTCAGTAGGAGTCACAGAAAATATAGTTTGAGGTTAAAATGTTAGAAATAAAGAATTTGGTATTAATGGATTTTCATTGAATCTTATAATTATTAAGCTCTATATACTTTATCTTTCTCTCCATATACACTTACATATTTCTGGCCAGCTAAGAGCCTACTAAAGAAGAACCAGAAGAGTCCAAATGTATACATCACAAGTGTCCCTAGTTAATGTTTATTTTTTGTACTTCATTTGGAATGAGGCCTGGTATTTATGCACACTCCATCTCTGCTGAAGTCATCTGCCCATCATTATTTGTCCTTTACTCCATCCTCCCATGGACTAGATAAATATTGACGTCAATTTCAGAGTTGATCCAGTAGATGAAGCAGTGCCACTGAAAGTAGTCCAATGTGAACTTGGATTAATTTCAGACATTTAGTTAGAGAAAGGGAATGTGTAAAGTTAAAAAAAATGTAGAATGGAATAATGCATTTAAATACAAACACCATTCTTTGTTAAAAAAAATCTTTTATTTGTCCAGATTATTCTTTTGTTTTGGTTTGGAAATTTTCAAAGTATCTAACAAAAAGACTGATTATATGCTTGACTGTACAGAGACTATGACAGCAGAAACTGAGCCGGTGTGAAGTTCCTGCTCTCTGGAGGTTGCAGATGCAGTGTGATTAGTTGTGACATTTTGAAGGGTGTGAATGGATTTAGAAGAAGAGTGTAATGGACACAGATTGCATTTTGAATTAGCTGCCAAATAGTTACAAAATCAAGGACTATCAACCAATTTATTTATCTTTTATTCTTTTAGAGGGCAAACAGGAGCAGAAATTTTACACTAATGCATTTACAGGATGATTTACATTAAATATTTAAATAGATCTTAAATTTCAAAGAAGGCATTAATTTTATTTGAATGGGCTCAAAAACTAAATGAGAAACTGATACTTCATCTGTCATCTAGATTTTTTTTCTTGTTTCCAAAAATTTGGAATACTGAATGACTTGTAGACCCAGAATAAAGTTGAGGTGTATGCTTGGATATTTGAAATATCAGATTTTTTCCCTCTAACTCAAAGTCTGATTTTGATTACATATCTCAGACTAAACATATTATTTGAGAACTCAGTACCCTCAGTAGCATTTACCCTCTAAATGATTTAGAAATAGATCCTGGAAGAGAGTGATTCTTAATGGTTTACAAAACCAAAATAGATTGGAAGCAAATACTGTTAAATCAGAATCTGCCTGGGCATCTGTAGACCTCCCAGTTAGTTTGTGTTTGATGTCAGTTTGATTGACATAGCTCTCTTCTTCAACCTAGGTGAGTATTTTCCCCCCACCCCACCTCAATTTGAACAAATCTAAGAGCTGCCATCTAGTAACTAGCCTGGCATTGATGCCCACTATTCAACAGAAACAAGCCTTGTACAAACCACCAAAATGACCACAGTTCTCTCTTTCGCAAAGATACAAATAACTACTTTTCCTTTGTCAGCTATAGTCTTAGTCCTTATTTGCCTTTACTGTTCCTAGATAAAAATTATTAATGTACCCAATCATTGAATCAACCTCACCTTGTGACAGCGCCCAAATCAAGAAAAGTCCTGCTTCATTGACTTCTTCTTAAAACTTAGGCCCAAAGTTTATAACTAGCCCCTCCTAACAAAGGTGTATACAGCATTTTAGAATATTATCAGTGATTCCTATAGGACAGGCACTCTGTTAACCATTGCATAGGCATTGACTCATTGATCTTACTGTAGTCTCAGAAGGATGGTAAAGTCATTATCTACTGTTTCAATTATAAAACTAGCCCTATAAAAGTTAAATGTATTATCCGTAATCTTTATGCCTGAGACAAAAATTCACTGCTAAGGATGCCTGTTGAGGATAGAATAGTTGATTGACAGCGCCAGTTGCTACATCCTTGATCAACCGCTGAGTTCCATCAAAGCTGTACTTCTCTAAATGTTTCCAGGCAAAACCAAAGTACTAGTGTCCGCGTATTCCTAAAGCATAGAATTTCTTTAATGGACCGCTATGGCTCAGAGAGTCCCCACTAACATAAAAAAAAAAAAAAAAAAACTTTCTTAGAATTGAACTGCAGCCTGAGACACTTCTTACCCAACCCTCTTCCTCCTATGTTATTATAGGTGCCTGACCTACAATGTGTCTCAAGACTATTTTGCTTTCTTCCTTTTATCTATCACATACATTTTCTCAATGTTAACTCTTGCTTATCTAATTCCATCTGTGGATCTACTTCTTAGAAGACCAGAACTTGCTCATTGTGTAAGCAGCAAAAGATGAAAAATTTAAAGATGGCAAAATCAATTATCGAATTGAAGTTTGTAATATTAGCAAAACAGAAAGAAATATTTTTAATTGCCAAATCTTAAAGGATGACTATAAAAGTTCAAAATAGCTAAATTACAGTGGTAAAGTACCCTTGGATTTAATTCCTAGTATCAAAAAAAAATGAAAATTAAAAAAAGGAAGCCAAAATAAACTAATACCAAACATTTTGTAAAATTGGTAAATATGTTCCATGTTTAATTTCATATGAGAAATACAAATCCCCTTCCTTAATTCCTCACCCTCATTTTATACCTGAGTTTTTAGTTTGACCCTTGTCTTTGACACCTGTGTATGAGTTGTGAAATTTCCATATTCTATTAATACTAACTAAAGTCTCCTCTATACTATATGAAATCTTTTAAATATATTTTTAATATTTATTTTTTTAGTTATAGTTGGGCACAATACCTTTATTTTGTTTACTTATTTTTATGTGGTGCTGAGAATTGAATCTAGGGCCTCACACATGCTAGGCGAGCGCACAACTGCTGAGCCACAACCCCAGCCCCTTATATGAAATCTTGATCCTTCTAGATGCACTCTGCTTCTTGAGGGAGTGGTGTTGATGCATCTGAAGGCTGAGTTTGGGTTCCCCTTTTCATTTTGTGATTATCATGTATGAAGAACATTGCTAGTTCTCCAACTTTCATCTCTCAGAGAAATAATAAAAAACATAATAGAAAACATGTTTTTTTAAAAATATTTGAAGCTCCTAACACAATTTCCCATCAAGAGATCAAGTGAATGAATGATCATTAACTAATGATGCTTATTCCCTCTGAATTTCATATTTTTGGTCTTTGTTCCAACTCATTTAAATGTCTGGTATTTTCTCTGTTGCTTGACCATTGCACTAACTCCTAAATCGTAGAGTCACATACTCTCTTAGGTCAGATGTAGGTTGTCTTTGTATAACTTGACAGCTTTTGTGATTAGTTAAATCATCATGTGTGGTTTACTATGTTATGGATATATGATACCATAGAAATAAAGTAATTACTATGCTGTCAGTAATTTCATTGGTCCCACCATTACTCTGTATACAGTACCTGCAATACCTGACATGCATTTATTACTCAATGAATGATACAGGAATATATAAGTTACTGTAAAATGCAAAAGAGGTTCATGTTATAATATAGATTTTTTATTTATTTATTTATTTTTGGTGCTGAGGATTGAATCCAAGGCTTGGTGCATGCTAAACAAGTGTTTTACTGCAATATATTCTTGAAGGAGTTGAGGTTTGACTTTAAGAGAATGGGGAGATGAATCTATTTAATTGGACTGCTTAAGACTATTGGAAGTTCTTCACCAGTGGAGGGCTCTAATAATATAATAAAGACCATGGTGCCCTAATATAAACAGGAGGAATTAACAGAACTTGACATAAGTGACCTTGTCAAACTTTCTCCATTCATTTTTGTACTGTGATTGCTAAAGTGGTCAACTTGAGCTCAGATATTGAGATTATGAAAGTCCAGAATCTATCAGCAAGACGGTAAAATCAAATGAAATTTAAAAATGTTTGGTGATCAGACTCCTATATCACAATTCATCCAGAATAGTATCTCACTGATACTCTGTTAAACACTATTTTACTACAGATTATGTTTTTTATTATTCATATAAATAATGCAAAAGAGCTATGTACTTCTAGTAAATGGACAAGATTGGTTGTTATATTTAGTAAAAAATAGAGATTTATTTTTTTTACTAAATATAACAACCAATCTTTATACTTAATTATTATATTAAGTATAATTATTTATACTTAAACCAATAAACCACAGCTATGTTGTTTATTGGTTTAAGTATAAATAATCCTTTCTTGTCAGGGGGGTTTTATGCAGACAATTAACTACTTATTCACAGAACAATAATTTTGTGTTGAGATACTTTTCTTGGAGTTTAAGAATCTTTTCCAAGTGATAGCATTTTCTCTGGTAATTATCAATCCATAAAATACCAGACTACCTGGGTTAAAATGGAATATGACTCAATTATTTTCATATTTCGCCAAGGCACAGCAAAAATAATTGTGCAATCACTTTGGTGGAAAAATAATACAGACTTCCTCATGCAGGAGAAAGCTTTAATCAAACTGCTTTATCAAAAATAATCTTTGTGTGCCTGAAATCTCTGACTTACATTAGTTGTCATTCAGCCATGCATTCATCAAATCTTTCTGAAGAGACCCCAGAGTCCAATCTGAATGTCAATGGCCCTTTCTTGCAATTGTGAATATATATGCTCCTTAGCTTATGAACCAGCTGTCTCAGCTTCCATGAAGCCCCAATCAAGCCTGAATAAGATAGAAAAGGTGACATAATGGAACTCACAAAGGGATCAGCAATTTCAATTTAGAAGCCAAATGGGTTCTAATTCCCTTCATCACTCAGAACAAACAATTCCTAAGAAGTTGGTTTCCTCAGAATTCCAGGTAACCCAAATCTACTACTGGGGGTATAAATCAAGTATATAGCCACACAAAAATTGTGGATTCTCAACTTTCACAGTAGAATAAAAATCCTGTGTGTGTTTCCTAAAACCAGATATCAAAAGGTGATTATTACAATGCAAACCTTTCCTAAAACACGAAAACCACATTTCTGATTATGACTCTGCAGGAGAAAATAGTGCTTAGCAAATAGAGTGATCCAAATACATTCCTAATTATGCCATTTAACTATCACAATAATTTAGAGATTGAGACAGAGCAAAGATCGATAATTTGCCTAAAGTTATGCTAACAGGAAAGGCTGACTTGGAATTAGAAGCCAGGGCCACATTCTCTAACTGAAGCTGCATTTTGTGGCATACTAAGCCATTATGAATAAGACATGATAAAATTTACAGAGATAAAATTCATTTCAAAATAAAATATATTTACTAATCATAGTACTGCATTAACTGAACACACTGTTCTCAATATGTACTGACCTCATGTCTTTGGGTTTTAGTTCCTAGTAGTATTGAAGCAGAAGTTGGCCACTCATTTCTCACAGATGCTATATGTGAATGTGAGTTGTTGATACTGATGATAAATTTGTGAAGCATTTGAAGGTTAATACATTCTTGTCTTATTCTAAAACCACAACTTAAAAAAAAAAAATTCAGCCCAGCATGAAAGTGGAAATGAGCCAAATAATTTTTAAGAATTGAAAGATCTCAGGGCAGCCTATATACCTATGGGAATGCACATATATATTCAGGCACAGTCATAGTATATTATTTATAAACTATATGTATTTTATATTATATGATAATATAATTTACATATTATATATATATATTTAAAATCTGCAGCTACATCAGCTTTGTGCTGCAGGCTTGGCAAGCCAGAAACCAGGACAATAAGATCATGTAGAGCTAAGGACAAAATGCATCCTTTGGGCAGTTTGGGTCATGTGATCACCATTAGCACAAACCATTGGTGACTGGAGAGTAGAATCACCTGACAGAAACATGGCTTTCCAAAACCACTCCACCAGTACTCCAGTACTCCTTAAATGGTGCTGAGTGTGGAGAGGCCTTGTATTGTGAGTGCCCTGGGTAGATTTCCAAGGGAATCTCAGCTTGATCAGCATCCAGACCCTCTTTATCTCCTATCCTCCCCAGTCTCCAAGTAACCTGTTTCCACTCTAATTAAATCTCTAAATTATAAAAAGCCAAACTTCTTTCTAGAAAAGCAATTCAAATGAAGCGAGATATCATGTTTGATTATGAAGTATCAAGTTTCAATCATTTTTGTTTTTCTGTCTCTACTCAGCTATTACCAGCTTAGTTAAACACTTTTCTTCAGGATTTAAAGTCAGACTCTTTTTTAACCCTATGAAAAAGGAAAAAGTATTTTCAGGTTATAAAGAAATTACTTGATATTAAGTTTTCTCTGCATATACATGATGTAACCATTCACTATGTAATCTTTTCCATACTGGTATCCCTCCAAACTGAGACTCCTGTGACTCTGCCAGACCATCATTCTTCTATAAATGACAAATTTGGACTGTCATCCAGCATGACAGATGAGACACTGATATGAGTCCTTGTCCATCAATGGTCAGTGACAAATGCTGCAAGTGAGTGCTAGAGCTGGCAGTGGGTTTACATGACTCCATATGTTCTGCTCTGACTCACAGTTTAAGAGAGATTCTGTGGTTTTTCTCCCACACAAATATTCAGTTATAATAGTCACCATAAGCCTCTTGGGTGATTCTCTGCAAATCCCTACATGCCCTAGCACTACTTTTAATTCAAAAATAAAATAGTCATATTCACTTCTAATCTCCAAGGGATATTATATGCATTAAGTGACTCTGTAAACTTTGTAAAGACAAATTTGGTATGCCCAGATTAATAAACAATTTTTATTAGCTTTTTTTTAAGTGGAAGAGACTCACCTTTTATATACACATATTTTTAAGTATAAGTTGCATTTAACAATATGATATTATCAAGATCATTCTCATTTTCTTCTTTTACCTATCTCTTTTCTATCCATTTTATGAGTGTGGGCTTTTGTATAAACCTGGCTGGCTTCTTTTACCCTAATTATGTTGATTTCAATATCAATATTCATTTCTTGTTTCAGAGGAGTATGGATATACCACTATTTGCTTGTCCACTTGCCTACTGATGCACATTTGAGTTGTGTTGTTTCTATTTCTTGACTATTCCAGATAGAGCTTCTAGGAATATTTGAGCCCACTTTCTGGTAGAGATTTCTTTTTTTTTCCCTTGGGTAAATTCCTAGGAGTAGAATGGCTGGTGGAAAGAATATAATTAAATTTTTTTGTATGTGTGATGCTGGTGCATGCAATGTAAGCACTCTACCAACTGAGGTAAATCCCCAGCCCTACATTTAGATTTTTAAGAAACAGCTCAATGAACTTATAATAAATTTTTATGGGTGAATATAAAATATAAAATACTTTCTATTAAATTCTAATAATTTTAAAATTATTTAACCCCTCAAGCAAAAACTATGCTACACTAAGTAACAGTGTAGCATGTACTTCATAACATATAAAAATAAAAATTGTGACAATAGTAGCATATAATATAGTTGGGGGATTTGAAATATGCATACTTCCATACATGAAATGAAAAATATTACTACACAGGAACACATTAAAATGAATACTATAAAACTTAAGTTAAACAGTAAAATCACAAGCAAATCAAATATAGAAGATTGTTTTGTTAAAAGCAATATAGTGCTGATAAAAGACACACTATAAAGACAGATATAAAATTAAAGTAAGAGAAAAAAATCAATCCCTCCAAATATAAGTTGAAAGAAAGTTGGAGTGACTTATTGATATAAATGAAGTGGATTTATAATATTGCCAGGAATAATAATAAAAGTGATCAAGTTCTTTATAATAAGCCAGAACAAAGTAAGAGGGTGAAAAAAGGGAAGGGTTGGGTCTCATGAAAATGGAGGAAAGATCAGTGGAGTACAAGAAGGAGGTTGAAGTGGAGCGAGGAGAGATGAGTAAAAGAAGGAAATTAGCATGATCTTGATAAAATTATGTTACATACGCCTATGAATATTCCACAGTGAATTTCACCTTTAGGTATATATTTATAAAACACCAATTTAAAAAAACCAACAAATAATGAGAAGGAAGATTTGTTGAGTAGAGTAAAGGGAATGAGGAAGACAGAGTAGGAGTCTAATAAGAAGCAGTAAGTAGTAAAGTTGAGCAAATTAAATTTCATGCATATATGCTTATGTCAAAATGAACCCCGCTATTACATCTAACTGTAATGTACTATTAAAAGTATTTTTGAAAGAGTTTGGATTCTTATAATGAATTTTAAGTATTAGTTTTATTTGCCAAATATAACTCCTTCATCAGATAAATGATTGGCAGACATTTTCTCCTAGGCTGATGAAATTTGACTTTTCATTCACTCAACAGTATATTTGGGGGTGTCACTAAATATTTTCCATTATATTCATGTCTACTAGTTTTATAATCATATGTATGTCCATGATCCATTTTGAGTCAAATTTATATTTAGTATGAGGTATAAAATTAAAATTCTTTGGGTATGGTTTTCCTGTTTTCTCACATCTTTGGATTAAAATTAGCTTTTCTCGCTTGAACTGTCACCCAAACTTACTAATAAAGTAATTGCTCTTATAAGTGTAAGTCTATTTCTGAGATAGTTCTTCTGTTTCAATGATATGTCTATATTTATACCAATTCCTAATAATGCATCTTTATTAATGTTTTTGTTTTGTTTTGTTTTGTTTGGGACCAGGGATTGAAATCAGGAGCATTCGAACACTAAGCCACATCCCCAGCCCTATTTTGTATTTTATATAGAGACAGGGTCTCACTGATTTGCTTAGCACCTTGCTTTTGCTGAAGCTAGCTGAACTCACAGTTCTCTCTCTCAGCCTCTGGAGCCACTGGGAGTACAGGCGTGCACCACCATGCCCAACTAATGTAGCTTTGTAACAGGTCTTGTAAGAAAGTTGTATAAGACTTACAAAGAATTCATTTCCATGTGAATTTTAAATTTCGAAAGAAAAAGAAAGCTGCTAAGATTGCACAGACTCTATCGATTAAATCAGGCAAAAATGACCTCTTAACACCTTGGTTTCTTCTGGTTCATGAACATGAATAAATAACAATAATTATTATGAAAGATTTAATTAGAATTTATTTAATTAATTATTTAGTTGTGTCTTCTCAGTCATGTTTTTTAGTATACTGTATATGAGTTGCACAATCAGGTTTATCCTTATTTTATGTTTTTATTGTTTCATGTATTATTTTCAAATTTTATTTTTTAAATTTGTTATTGTTGTAGAGACAGAATTGATGTTTGTATATTGATCATATATATTGTAACTTTGTCAACCTTCTTTGAATCGTTTTTGTTTTTAGAATTTATAAAATTTTCTTCACAAATTTTCATGTCACATTTTAATTTAAAATAGTTTCACTTTCTTTTCTATTTAATACCTTTTATTTCTTTCATTTTACTACATTGGCTAAAACATACAATAAAACAGTGAATAGATGTGATATTAATTAATTAATTCTTGATTTTAAGACAAATCATAGAGTGTTATGAAACAGGCTATTTGGCAAAGACCAAACAGGCTCCATTTTACCCTGAGACTTCATGTCATTGAAAAAATGCTTCTCCATGGGAAAACCGCACCTCTGCCACCCTGCTTAGACCACCCTGCGTAGAAACAAAAACATTTCTGTACTTAAACAATGTAAAATTGTTCTCATTTTGGTTCCCAGTTTTCTTTGATAAACGTACCTTATCAGATAATGATTTTCTAGACATTAGTAACCATTCTTTAACTTGTACTCAACTAGGGTTGTTTGACCCACTTACCCTTCTGCTTATGATCTTAGATCTCATGATGCTTGTTTTTGAATCATAGCAACAGCCACTTTTATGATTAATGTGATTTTGGACTATAAAGATGTGCTGTAATCCTTGGAGAGGGTCAAAGGGTGTAAACTTGCAGCCTGCCCCTTGGCCGGCCAACTGGTGAATAAAGATGTTTCCATCTTCTGCTTTAAATTCAACTCAGTGATTTATTGCAATCTGGCCATAAAAATAGCTGTTCTCTATAAATGACTGAAAAATTGTTTTACCTTGATTGTAAGATGCCCTGATTCATCCTAAATATTTTTTTCTTATTTGCCTTTTCCTGAGCAATTTTATATGCATTTTATTTTGTGAATTTCAAACATTAAAGCCCTATTAGGTCATTGTATTAATCAGTATTCTTTAAAGAAAATGATTGATGGGAGACATAAAAATCCAAAAAAAAATTATTATGAGAGAAAATTGGCTCATACAATTGTGAGATTTACATTACTGATGAGGTGTCCATTTTTCCAAGTTCTCCACATGTTGAACAAAGAATTAAGCAAGACAAGCAGAAGTGACAAACAGAGCATTGTATTATTGAAGGTGAAAATAAATGTCTATTAATACAGATGAATGTGCTTCAAAAAGTAGAACGGGCAGAGAGAGAGAGAGAGAGAGAGAGAGAGAGAGAGAGAGATGGTATCAGCTACCCTACACCTGATTGAAGACCCTGACTCATTTTTTCCCATTGATCTCTTAATGACACTTAATTAGAACCCTGCTTACTCCACCCCAATTTGTTACTTCATTTAAGCTTAATTAGAATATTGAACCTGTGGTGAGAGTTGTCCTGGGTGATAATCCATGTGGTGGGAGTTATCATGGTAATGGTACTTATCCTGAACAGGGACATGATGACTGAGCTCTCCTCTTGTACCCCAGCCATTTGTCATGTACCCTGTCTCTACCATCTTGATGTCCCTGATCTCCAGCCCAATAGTAAGTCTGAGATTTTAGACAATATTTTTACACATAAGTCAAATCCTTCGTCTCTAGGAAACCTCAGTATTTTCTCTTAAGGCCTTGATCTTATTGGACTTTATGTACCCACATTATTGAAGGTAATTTCCTTTACTTAAAGTCAACTCATCATAAATGTTAATTCTATTTTGTTGGAAATTACGTTTAACAAGAGAGCAACTACCACTCTTAGGGTTGGAGAACTAGGATTTATTACTCCCGTGGCCTCAGATAAGCTAGTACTCTGAAATTCTGGGACACCAGCAGTGGAGTTACAGGGGTTTTCTGAGGCAGTGCAGGAAATCAGGTTGCAAGGGCCATACTGCTTGCTCATAGCTGGTTTGAAATTGGGAGTTGCTCAAGCAGGAACAGTGTTTGGGACAGGGTGGGAAGGTTGTGGTAGGAATTCTTTTGATAAGCTGTTCACCAAAGAAGAACAAAGGCAGAGAAACATCTACAAGTGATATGGGAAGTGGCCTTCATCACAGGTAGCATTTTCTCAAGGTAACTGTAAACTTACACTTCAAAGAGCTATAATTTAAAACTATCATAGAAATGTTACAATTTAAATGAGTCTTTACTTACAGAGACCAGTGATTAAGTAAAACTCTTAACAAAGACCAAAGCTATAAAGTAATATTTCCCTCTTCACTATCTGCAAATTACCTTCACACCAAGCTTCAGATTAGAGTGTGACCACATGATTTGGCATCTAGGAATCACAGTCATTAAATATGGCTCTTTTTATATAGTGTTAGAATTGATTTGGTGTCATTTTTTTTTTTTTGAAAAGTTTTGCATCTGTTTCCAAGAGGGTAATTTGGAAGTTTGTTTTCTTGTCTTTTATTCTGGTTCCTGTATGAGGGTGATATTGATTTCATAGATTGAGTTGTGAAGTATTTCCTTTCCTTCTCTTTTCTGCAGGAATTATTATATATTTTACTTTTTCCTTAAATGTTTGATAAAATTGATCACTGAATCCATCTGGGTTGGGAATATGCTTTGTGGGAAGTTTTTTTCACAAATTAAAATTTATATATAAGACCACAGAGGCTTTCTACTTCCTTTTTAATAAGCCTAATTAATTTTTCCCATTCAAGAAAATTGTCCATTTTATCTAAATAGTTGCTTTTATTGTTATAAATTCACTTATGTTAACTTTACTTTTTTATGTTAACTCTACATTTTTTAAAAAATTTAAAGATTCTTCAATAATGTTCCTATCTATTTTCATATGTTGTTAATGTGTCTCTTCTCTCCTTTTTTTTTTTACTGGTTATTATAACAGGAAATCTTCCTTCAGTGATAATTCAAACAGGCTTTAATTTCATTTATGTTCCTTAATGTTTCTCTCACTTATGTTTAAATTATTTTGGCTTTAATCTATACCACCACTTTTCTTCTGTATTTCTTTTAATTTATTTATTTGAGACTTTCTTTTTAATATGTTGCCAATTTCACAGTGAAAACTGCTTTAGTGTCATTCCTTGACTGTGATAAGTTTTATTTTCATTTTTATTTAGTTCAGAATGCTTTCCAATTTTCTTTGTGAATTTTTCTTTGAATGATAGTTGGTTTATAATTATGTGGAATTTTTTTTTCTGAAATCTTTTGTTAATATTTCCAATTCAGTTTGTTTTGTTTTGTTTTGTTTTGCTTAGAGAACATGCTTGGTATGCATTAACTTCTTTTAAACTTTTTTTTTTTTTTTGAATTTTGTTATGTCTCCCAATGAGAACTACGGTCTAGAAAATATTTTTTTTTATATTGTTGATACATAAAAGGTTTCATAAAATTAAATTGAGTCACCTAGGATGAATTTTTAATTAAAGTCTTTTCTATCTAATTGTTCTATAAACTGCTTAAGAAGAGTGTTAAGCTATGCTACAGTAATCTTATTTTAGTTTTGTTATTTCTTTTGGCATTTCTACAAGGTTTGGCTTCATGTATTTTGAAGGTGTGTTACTAGTTGCATAAATATTTTGAATTTTTATGCTCTCTTAATAACTAAAAATTTTCATCACTATGAAATGATTTTATTTATGTCAGATTTTTTGCTCCAAATTTATTTTGCCTGATATTAACATAATTATTTCTGCTTTCTTTTGATTAGCATCAGCACATATCTTTTTTTCATTGTTTTACTTTTAGCCTATTTGTAACTTTATATTAAAACTAAATTTTAGTATAGGCAGCATTCACTAGGGTTTTCTCCAACAAATCATATAATGTCAAACTCCTAATTATTCAATATGATGACGACTTCGTTACTTTGAATCTATCACCCACTGTTTTCTATTTTTCCCTCTTTCCTTTTTCTTCTTTTTCAATGAGTGTTTTTGTATTTTATCTCTGTTAGACTATTTGCTCTAGATTTTATAATACACATTTTTATCAAAGTTTATCTTCAGGTAACATTCTATCAATTCAAACATACCTTAAGAATCTTACAACAATAAACTTCTATATGCCAGCTCCTATTTTATACTGTCATTGAAAGATATGGAAAACAGGCCCCAAAGGAACTTACATTCATATTCCCTTACCTGCCTTCCCACCCTGCCCTAAATGAGCCCACCACCAATATTCCTCCCATGACCTGGCCCCACCCCTTGCAACGCAAAAAGCCCTGCTAAATCACTAACTCCTCCTTTGACCTGGTTCTGCTATAGTACCTTTCCAGACCATCATGGTAGCCCACCAACATTTTGTCCCTGAAGATGTTTTCCCCTACTGGTGTTGAATTAAACATTGCTGGTCCATGAGGTCTGCCTCCATTTTTCTTTTTCTTTTTGTATTCCCATCTGCTTTAAGTCATTGTAAAACCTTTTATTTATGCATGTTATAATCTGAAGAGCACATAATATTTTTATTTAAATAGAGCACATTATTATTTTTATTTAAATAGAGCACATTATTATTTTCATTTAAATAGTGTTATGGTTTGGATGTGAGGTATCCCCCCAAAACTCATTTTGATATAAGGCAAGAAGTTTCAGAGAAGAAATGATTGGGCTATCAGAGCCTTAACACAATCAGTGAATTAATCACCTGATGGGATCAATTGAGTGGTAACTGAAGACAATTGGGGTGTGACTGGAGGAGGTAGGGCATTAGGGGTGTGGCTTTGGGTTTATGTTTTTGTCTGGTGGAGTCTCTCTTTCTGCTTGCTGATCTTCATGTGAGGTACTTCTCTCTGCTGCTCTCTTCTGCCCTGATATTCTACCTTACCTGAAGCCTGAGGAATGGAGCCAGCCTTCTATGGACCAAGACCTCTGAAACCATGAGCCTTCAAATAAATTCTTCCTCCTCTACAATTGTTCTGGTCAGCTATTTTTAGTCACAGCACTGAAAAAGCTGACTAAAACAAATAGTTATATTTAAAGTCATTTATCTTATGTGAAAAATAATTTTATAAGATTATCCACATAGTTATTATATCTGGAGCAGTTTATTTCATTTTCCCCATCCAGTAACAATTTCTTTTTGTCAAAAGACTTCTTTTAATTTTTCTTGAAATGTGGTTTTTGCTGGTGGCATTTAAGTTTAGCTTTTATAATTCTGCAACTGGTTTCTATTTTTGCCTTCTTTTTTTAAAGATATTTTCTCTGGGTATAGAATTGTATATTTACAAGTGTGTTTTTCTCTTTTTGTCTAAAATATTCTGAAGTCTTCAAACTTGCTTGTTTCTTTGAAGATATTCTTTTTATATTAAAAAAATAGATTTCTGGAATCTAGTCTGACTAGTGGAGAGCTTAGAATCTATCACTCTTATCCTTCTAATAAGAAATAACAATCTAAAAAAAACCCCAGAAAATCAGTAATTCTTCTTTGATCCATCAGAGAAATGAGGTGACAGAGCATGCAACTTCCCAGAAAATGTTAGTAGACAAACAGAGCAATATATTTACCAGAGCTCACCACTGCTGTAGCCAACATTGGGTTGGAATACTTCAAAGGTATTTATGAATCTATGGAGACTGAACATGTACTAGCTTTATATTGTCTCAGGGGGAAAAATTTAAAAAAAAGAAACTTATGGAGATTGGATCATTGGAACTTTCCTATTCATTTGTGAGTCTTACCTCCAGTAGCTCCACAAGATTTTCACTGTGAAGATCTGAAAAAAAAAAAAAGAAAAAGAAAAGTCTTCTTTGCTTTCATTAGGGAAGCAGGAAAATGGCTGTTTGAAATTTTGAAATAAACTTGTCCTACCCTCATGAGAAAGTATTTTCACAGAGCCTAGCCAAGTTGAATGAAAGGAAGTACTCTACTCTGGATGTGTTTAGTCTTCAGAGAGAAGGTAAAGAAATGCCTAACTGCAGCCTCCTCTAAGCAAATTGGAGGAAAGCAAATATTGATCTTCTGTTCCCTGAAGTTTCCCTAACTCACTTCTATCATTAAAAAAAAAAAAGTTGAGAAGCACTTAGAAATGTCATATCTCTGGAACCAAGAATAATTAAACCATTATTTAATCATTGGATAATAGAATGTGTCTCCTCCCCCCCTTCCATATCTTAGCACAACAATAATGCTCCCATATAAACAGAAGATTACAGCTGGAAAGAAGTCCTTGCCTCAGACTCTATGTCAGAAAACCCTAGGTAAACACAAAAACAATGGAGTAACACAAAGTACACCACAGTAAAATTTGAAGCCTCTGATTTAACACAGGGTCACATGAGGCCTAGAGGATTCTTGTCTCATGCACCCAAAGAATGAGGTACACAGATGACTGAGGATGAGAATTCAGTAACATATCTATTAGAAGCAAGCAAGGAGAGCTCCCACAGCATGGCAGGCATCCCAAAAAGGGTCCCATAGGTGGCCCTCTCTCTAGGGGTTTTTATACTATTTTGATGAGGTACTAAACTTTCATTGGAAAGTCTCCCTTGATTGTTCTCTTTCTCAGACTCAAATGAAAGTGTACAAGTTTCTTGTACCCACAATGGAATGTTTTAATGTGTTTGTTCGCCTAAGTACTTGTTTCTTCAAATTAAAGAATTGCTCGGGTTCAAAACAACTCTTTAGGGTTGACTAATGTTAGGGTAGTCCAAGCACCTGGGACAACAAGAGAATGTATGGGCAATTAAGCATGAGTGAGACCTTTCAGTCAGCAGCCAAAAACAAAACCAAAAAATCTTTAGTCTAGCGTTTTAATCTGGGTTGCTGGATCTCATTCTCCAAGATACCCATTTCTAACTCCTGCTTTACTGACACATACAGATACAACAAACAGTAAAGTGATTCTAACTCCCAGCAGACAAAAGTGTACAACTTCACTGTAAAGACTAACTTACCTCAGTACCTCTTATCCAATCGATATTTCTGGCTTTCAGCACAAAGTTATAAGATACACTAAAAGGTAAAATATGTAGTCTGAAGATACAGAGCAATCATCAGAACAAGAATAAAATATGGCTATGATTTTGAAATTGCCAGACTAAGAAAGTAAAATAAATATTAAAAATATAATAAATGTTTTAGTGGGGGAAAAAAAAGGTCAAACCAAAACAGATGGGAAATGTAAAGTCAGAGATGGATTTTATAAGAAACAAAAAAATGAAACTGACAAAAATTGAAAACATTCTAACAAAAATGAAGAGCATGTTAGATATTAGACACAGCCAAGGACAGAATCAGTAAGTTCAGAATATATCAAAAGAGACTTCCCAAAGTAAAGTTAAAGGAGAAAAGAAAATAATGAAATATTTGGAACAGACTACCTGAAAACTCAAGAACTATTAAAAAAGATGTAACATACACAGTATAGGACTATTAGAGGGATAGTAAAAAAAGAAAAGAACAGAAGAAATATTTGAAGTAATAGAGGCTGAAACCTTTTTTAAATGATTGACAGATAAAAATCTAGAGATTCAGGAAGCTCAGAGAACACTGAGCAAGAGATGTACAAAGGAGAAAAAATATTATACCCAGGTACACCACATTCAAACTAAAGAAAATCAAAAGCAAAAGGAAATTTTTTAAGAGGACCAAAATAGGTTAAGTAGTTCTTACACAGAGAGTAACAGAAAGAAGAATCATATTAGATGAATCTTCAGAGACCATGCAGTTAGGAGGAGAGTGGAGTGAAAGCCTTGAAAGAAATAAGCCAAGAAAACCACACCGTTTTAGAATTTTTTATGTAGCAAAATAATCCATCAAAAGTGAAGAAGACATAGACTTTCTCAAATCAACATTTGAGGAAACTTGTCCATAATCAAACTGACTTCAAAAAAATGTTAGAAAGCATTTCTTCAGAGAAAAGAAAAACAATGCAGGAAGTAAACCCTGATCTACATAAAGAAAGGAAGATAATTTGAGAAGAAATAGATGAAGGTAAAATAAAATCATTTTAATTTTTAAAATTTTTAAATAGTTACAGCAGATAACAGCTTATTCAAAATAACATTAGCAGCAATTTTGCATGGAATGATAATGGTGATGGTTAAGTGAAATGTATTATAAAAATATAATAAGGATGGAAATATTGGGAATATTCAACTATAAGGTACCTGAACAAATCATGTAGTGGTATAATTGAAAATGGACATAGATTAGTTATAGGGGTATATTACCTCAGATTAACTACTAAAAATAAATGAATTCTATAAAATGCTTAATTAAAACCATAGAAATTTTTAAAAAGTAGGAGACTAAAAACAATAGTAACAGATATAAGAAAGTACAAATATGGTAGATATTAATGCAGCTCTGTCAATAATCACCTTAAATGTGAAGATTTTTCATACACATATTTATATAAAGACTGTAGTGTATATGTTGTCTACATAAAATCACATTAATAATAAAGAAATAAAAACTGAATGAGTTGTCTCTAGAATTTTTTTAAGCTATTGTTTGTGGAATTACTTTCCTGATTTCTTTTCAGTTAGTTCATTATTGGTGTACAGAAAAGTTTCTGAGTATTATATACTGATTTTGTACCCTGCTACGTTAATGAATTGGTGATCAGTTCTATGAATCCATTGGTAGATTGTGTAGGGGTTTCTAAGTATAGAATCATATCATTAACAAATAGGAATGATTTGACTTCCTCTTTTCCTATTTGTACATCTTTTATTCCTTTCTCTTGCCTAATTGTTCAGGCTAAAATTTCTAGTACTTTACTGAATAAGAGTGGTTAGAATGGATACCCTGGTCTTATTCTGATTCTAGAAGTAATGATTCAGATTTTCCACATTAAGCAAGATGTAAGCTATGGTTTTATTATAGATAACCTTTATTATACTGAGGCATGATCTTTCTATACCCAATTTGTTTAAGCCTTTACCATGAAGAATTATTAAATTTTATCAGGGACTTTCTGTGTCTATTGTGGTGATCATGTGATTTTTTAATCCTTGGTTCTATTTATATGTTATATTTAATTTGTTGTTTTGAGTATATGGAAATATCCTTGCATTACTGGAGTGAAATCAACTTGATAATATTGTATTGCCATGTCAATGAGCTATTGATTTGATTGTAAGTATTTTCTTGAGAATTTTTACATATGTTTGTCAGAAATATTGGTTTACAGTTTTCTTTTGTTTTTGTTGTATCCTTATCAGATGTTGGTAGGAGCATAAAAGTGGCTTTATAGAGTAAGTTTAGAATGTTTTCCTTTCAGTTTGTGGACCAGTTTTAGGAGCATTGGTGTTAGTTCTTTAAAATCTGGCAGATTTTAGCAGTGAATTCTCCTGAGCCCCGCCCCATAAGAGACTGTATTACTGCTTCAATCTTATGAGTTGCTATTAATCTATTTAGGATTTTATAACATTTTGGTTCAGTTTTTGATGGGTCACATGTGCCCAGAAATTTGTTCATTTCTTTCAAATTTTCTAATTTTTTGGCCTGAAGTTTTCCAAAATATTTCCTAAAGATCCTTTGAATTTCAGTGGCATCTGTTATAATGTCACATTTTCACCTCTAGTTGTATTTATTTGAGTCTTCTCTCTTTTGTTAGTTTAGCTAAAAAAATCTGTCAATTTTGTTTATCTTTCCAAAGTACCAACTCTTCATTTCATTGATCATTTATGTTTTCCTTTGGACTTTGTTTGATTTGTCTAGATTTGATCTTCATTATTTCTTTCCTTCTATTGATTTTTGGGTTTGGTTTGTCCTTGATTTTATAAAACATTTAAATGCATCACTAGATTATTCATTTGAGATCCCTCTGTTTTTTCTTTTATGTAGTTACTTATTGATATAAATATCAGTCTTCCTAGTGCTTTCACAGTATCAACACAGATTCTCTTATGGTTCATTTGAGTCTATAAAATTTTATATTTACTTACTGATTTCATCAATTACTCACTGTTCATTAAAAACAGATGTGTTCAATTTCCTGTTTCATAATTTCTGTAGTTTTTCTTGTTTGTCAATATCTAGTTTCTTTTCACTGGGATCTGATAAGATGCAAAAACCTATTTTGATTTTGTTTTTAATTTGCAAAGTCTTGCTTCGTGGACTAATATGTCATCTTTTTAGGAAAAAGTTCTGGATGCTGAAGAAAACAATGCATATTCTGCAGCTGTTGAATGGAATACTCTGTAGATGACTATTAAGTCCACTTAGTCTATATTGTAGTTTAACACTGATTTTTTTTGTTAACTTTTCTTGTCTGGATGGTTTATCTATTGGTGAGAACAGAGCACTGAAGTCACCCACTATTATTGTGTAGAGGCTTATCTCTTTCTGTAAGTCTAGTAGTGTTTGTTTTATAAACTTCAGTATTCCATTCAGTATATTTATACTTAAAAAATTTATATTTACTTAATGAACTGTTCTCTTGATCAACAGATATTTGTAAATACTCTTTATTATATCTTAATTTTTTCCTTTATTGCTGCTTGAATATAGTTTTTTGACAGAATTATCTTTAAGCTCCAATATTCTTTTCTCTGCTTGATCTAGCCATTTGTTGAGGCATTCATCTATGTTTTGTTTCTAATCTGAGTTATTGAGTTTTTCATTTTCAAGATCTCTTTTTGGGTTCTTCTTCAAAATATCTCTTTATTGAAATGCTCATTCATATTTTTTTGTTGTCGTTCTTAATCCATCTAATTATTTAATTGTATATTCTTGTATATCACTGAGCTT
Organism: Marmota monax; assembly: GCF_021218885.2. Lineage (NCBI taxonomy): Eukaryota > Metazoa > Chordata > Mammalia > Rodentia > Sciuridae > Marmota > Marmota monax. The sequence continues at coordinate 57,835 of NW_026694247.1, read as the reverse complement.
TATTGCTGCAGTCTGGCTGGGCACAAATAACCAGGAGGTCAGGAGCCACTTGTAGATTCAAGCAGGAACAAACTTTATTCCAGAACCCATGCGAACTCAACGGGAACTCTGCGAGAACTCCAAAGTAGCGGGCACCGAGGTAGCAGGAGCTGCCTTATTGCCGGACAGCAGAGGTTTATATACACAACTGAATACACAGCTTGTTTCAATTCAGCATCATCCAGTTACAGCAATCAGTCATTATCTTAATAATTATACACAGCTTAACTTAATTATCATCATCTTAATGGCTCGCTGGCATTACTTCTCAACCACTCCTTCTGGCAAAATGCCAGGCACCATCTTGACTTGGTTGTGGCTCTCAACACTTTGTAAAATTTATTCTTTTGAATTTTTTTTTTTTGCATTTTATATACTTCAACAATTTTGGAATCTGTTACTTTGGAGCTATGAACCTTTGGAGCCATCATATTGCCTCAGATTATGACTTTTTAAAATTTCCTTTTGTTTTTCTATGTTGAGATTTGTGCATCTTCTTGACTATATTTTTCTTCCATTTTATGTGAGGGTCTTCTTACTGAGCAGCCTTCTGATAATGTGTCTTGAAGTATAGATTTATTATTTAGTGTTGAGTTTCATTCCAATAGGATAGTCTCTCTGTGGCTGTGTGTGCTCTGATTGGTGGGGTTTGACACAATGCATACCACATTGGAATCTGAGAGATCTATTTTGTATTTAAACCTCTTAGGCAGGTGTGGTACATATACCAGAATAAGTGGGATACACTTTCTGTGGATATACTACAATGAGAATGGAAACCCCTGTCAGGTGATGGAGGTTTCCTTAAGGTACCATTCATAGTTCTGATACTGGAAAAATAATTCTAATGCTGACTGTCCCAGCCATGGTGAAGTGGTTATCCTCCATTTAGAACTGCAGATTCTGTGTTCCATGGGGAGCTGCCAGGACCAGATCACAGTTCCCCCTCTGTTACATGCACCTCCAGTCTTATCAATGCATGGTCCCATGAGGATGGAAATGATTGATGCTGGGGACCTTCATGGGTACAGGGTCTACAATAGTATTACTATTTCTTTTTATTGTTGCTATAGAGATGAGCATTTAGGAGCAGGACATCAGCTCCCTCAGCAATCCCTACTTTGGGACAAATCACTGGCTTGGGGTTTCTGAAGGTGAAATATATGCTAGAGTTTGGTCAAACTAGGTAATTACTGGAGCAGGGTGTATCTTCTCAGGTCGTCTGGAAGAGTAGTTCAGAAGAAGTCCAGGCCTCACTTCTCAGCACCACAAAGAAAAAACAACACATAAAATATAAAATAAAAACCACATAAAGACAATAGCAACCACAACTCAACCAGCAACTACACTCCAGCTGTTGCCTCCATGAGCGAACTCAGTGTATCAGACTGAATTAAGAAAAATAGAACTGAAAAAAGAAATAGACATTGCCAATCTAATACCTTTTTAAAAAAATTTTCGTTTTCTTTTTCATTTTATGTCAGGGCTCTTAAACTTACTGGTTTCAGATTCTGGAGCATTTCATATTTAACATTTTTAAACAAAAGATGCTCAGCTTGTAAAGTCTACAAAAACAGTATAAAATGTAAAAAAAAAAAAAAAAAATCTGAAACACTTCTAGTTCCAAGCATTTTGAATAAGGTATACTCAACATGTATTGTAGTTAAGAGATTTTAGTCCTTATATCAATAGTTGACAGATTCAGTAGTAATTGAAGTAGTAGTAACTATGTGCTTGAATTGAACATCAAGTATATAGTTGAAACATTATTAATCAACAGAATCTAATTGAAATTTATACAATATTCATTCAACAATATCATAATACACATTTTTCTTAAGCTTACATAGAATATTCACCAAAATAGATCATATTCTTGACCATAAAACGTACTTTGCTGTCACAAGTCATCCATGGGTTATGTGTGGGTCACTGCTCATTGAAGCCTAGTGGAATAGAGGCATCCAGTGCCTGGGAATTACCCCAGTGGACATTTTCTCTAGTCAATTGCTTAGAGACATTGTTAATTTCTATCCCTCTCTGCCATGACCCACATAGCACCTGAGATGGGTATGACCTGCCAAGATGCCAATTAACCTACTGATGGCAAGATATCAAGAAACAAGACTCCACCCTTGAAACCTTATCCCTTCCTTTGACGATGTACCCTCTTAAATAAACCACCAGAGCCATCATTCCTTTGTCTAGTTATAGCTCTTGTGTGGACTGGATGTATCTTGGGCTCTGCTTTTGTAAATGTATCACTGACTCTTTGTTTTTTTGTTCTTTTGTAATTATTTTAGACTTTAAGTTTTCAGGTGGCTTATACCCTCCTTGGTGGGAAAATTAAAGAGTATGAATTATATGACTTTTCAGGCACAATAGAATTAAAATAGAAATATGAAATCTAAAAAGTTAGAAAATCCCCAAATATCTGAATATGTAAAGAATGCATTTCAAAGTAATACATGTAACCAAAGAAGGAATATTAAGTATTATTTTTTAACCAATTGACAATGAAAATGCAACATTCCAAATTTTGTGTGATGTGGAAAAACTACTGCTTATAGAAGAGATATGTTGAGTGCATAAAATGAAATACCTAAAACTTAAGAAACTTGAAGAACAAACTTAATCCAAGTCAACAGTAAAGTAAAAAAAGAAGAAAACACAGCATAAATATCATTGAAATTCTAGACAATGAACAGAGGGGAAAAAAAAAAACCTGGTCTTTATCAATAAAAATTTTAAACCTGCAGTTAAACTGAACAGAAAAAGTAAGGAGATGACTAATTTGTGAAATGAAATTGGAGCCAAAACAATAGACTCTTTGGTTATAAAAATAATAATAAAGAAATATTGTAACTCAAAATACATCATAGATATAAACTGAAAATGAAAAACTAAACAATTTCTAGAAGATAATAGGAAAAATTGTGGCATTTGGGTTTGGCAGTGGCATGTTAAATTAATACCGAAATCATGATCCAGCAAGGAAAAATTGGTAGGTTAGATTTCATTAAATTAAAATCCTTCTGCTTGTCAAAGAAACAGATGAGAATGAAAAGAGAAGTCACAGACAGGAATGGCAACTAAGCTTATGAAAAGATGCTCAACATCACAGGTCAACAGGAAATTGCAATTTAAAATATCATTGAGATCCCTCTACACATCTGACCTTCTTTAATTAAAAAACTGCCCATCCATCCATCGGGCTAGGGTTGTGGCTCAGTGATAGAGCACTTGCCTCGCACGTATGAGGCACTAGGTTCAATTCTCAGTACCACATAAAAATAAACAAATAAAATAAAGGTACTGTGTCATCTACAACTAAAAAATTTTTAAAAACCTGCCCTTCTAGTTTCATGTGTATCTCAACAATCAATTTATCCATAATTTTCCTTCTGCAGCCTGAAGGATAAAGCATGTTTTAGAATGAAAATTCCTGTTACTCAGAAATGATATCATTGCATCTTACTCACCCCCTCCATTCAGTTTTTTTTTTTTTTTTTTTAGAGAGAGAGAGAGAGAGAGAATTTCAATATTTATTTTTCAGTTTTCGGCAGACACAACATCTTTGTTTGTATGTGGTGCTGAGGATTGAACCCCAGCCACACACATGCCAGGCGAGCGCGCTACCACTTGAGCCACATACCCAGCCCTCCATTCAGTTTCTATATCCTCACAAATTTTGTTTGCTATGTCTTATCTATGAAATACCTGGTAAAACTATTTGTCCTTCATCTCTCCTTTTTCATTAGGAATTATCTTTTCATAATTAATCAAATAGTAGAGTAAGGTTTAGCAATATGAAAATAAAATGGTACATGGAACTAGGATTTAATTGCTTTCAACTTTTCCTTACTTTGGAATTCTAAGAGTGTTTTTCTCCTTAAACTATTTGAAGATTTTATATTAGAAATAATGTAAGATAAAACAAAATGTTATAAATATCTGTTCAATAGTTATTAACAAGATACAAAAAGAATAGTTAAATATTGATTTGCCTATTCTAGTAAGAATATATATATGTATGTATTTTTAATAAAAAGTCAATGTGTAGTTGAAATTTGAAAGATAGTAAAGTTTCTTATTACTCCCTTGAAAGGCCTGAGAGTTCAAATTTAATGATAGCAAAATTGAACTGGTCTGGTATGTCTGATGCTATGTAAATGTACTAAACATGTTAGAAGTGGTCATTAGTGCAAATGAATCCCTGTTGGGCCGCCTTCTTTTAATTGATGTAGCTGCTGGTTAATAGTACATATGTGCATCAATGAGTCACCCAGTAGATAGACACCTGAGTTCAGAGCAATTGGCATTTAGTATAGTGAAGCATTTTTAAAGTGCATGTGTGTGTGTATACACCATATACTATGCACCAATAAAAGGAATTAAAATGATGGTTACTCTGTCTTTTGTTTCAAATATGTTGATCACCTTTCATATTTACTGACATTCAAAGCAATGCCATGGGGTAGATACCACTATCAGAAATTTGTGAATCAGAACTCTGGTTTATATAGGTTGCCCAAACTCCCACAGAAAGTAAAAAACTTCTTATAATAACTGTAATAATTAATTAAATATTAGAATAAGATTTAGCCATATGAAAATGAAATGATACATGGAAGTAGGATTTGATTGTTTTCAACTTCTCCTTCATTTGGTATTCTAAGAATGCCTTCTCCTTAAACAAGGAGAGAAGAATAGTTTTCTTCATTAAACAAGCATTTGAACACAGGTTGTTTGACTTAATATTATATGCTCACAAACACTACCATATGCAGTTCAAGCAAATCCTATTGAGAGGAAGATACTGAGAAAACACACATACAACAGATTAGCCATTTTCACAATAATGCTGCATAAAAAATTCCACAAAATTTGGTGATACAAAATAATAATCATTTTACTCACATGTCTGTAGGTAAGCAGGGATGTCGTTGATTTAAGCAGACCTCAGTTGTACTTGATTTCAAGTTACATAATGAATCAAGATGTGCTTTATGTGACTCATCTTTCTTAGGCCAGTACCTGCTTTATTTTCAGCATATTCTTATGGAAACATTTAAGATCTTGAAAAAATGAGCTCAGTTGTACAGTCTCCTTAAACTTCTGCTTGTTCCATATCCCACTGGGTAAAGCAGGTTACAGGCAAAATCCAGTATCCATAGCAAAGAAAAGTACATTTTCCTTTGTGGTTCAAAAGAGGTTGTGAATATTTGCCTTATCATAATCTAATCTAGTGCATGAGTAAGCACACACACACAAACACACACTCCCCATTGTCACTCAACTCCATAAGTATGTGCTATGTATTTTTTTCAATCAAAATTTCTGTTTTCACTTAACTAAATCTATCCAATTGTTTATTGTCTCTCTAATATTTAGTTGTTGTTGTTGTTGTTGTTGTTTGAGTATGAGAGTCCAGATTCAGCAATCATCATCTTTATAACTGTTTTTCAGAGAGAATTCTTGCTTCTGTTGCACTTAATGGCACATTTGTTTATTTGAAGGAGAAAAACTTTGGTACAACTGGAGACATAGTATTATTCAAATGACTTAGCTTTTTAGATTAAAAAATAACAGTGGAGAAAAGATAGATTCATAATGGCGATAAGGTAATTATTTAAAGTCAGAGTTAGTGAGGTGCAGTGGAGCATACCTGTAATCCCTGTGACTTGGGAGCTGAGGCAAGCAGAACACAGGTTGTATGCAAGCCCCATCAATTTAGTGAGACCCTCAACAACTTAGTGAGACCCTGCCTTAAAATAAAATCTTTTTTAAAAAAGGGCTGAGGCTATAGCTTAGTGCAAAAATGTCACTGGGTTAAATCTTCAGTATCACACACATTATAGTAGTATTAGTAGTAGTAGTAATAATTTTTAATAATGTATCAATTAATTATTCTTATTAACATATTAATAAGTATAAATAAATATTAATATATTAATAAGAATAATTATTATTCAGAGCTATAAATTGTGATTCATTTGTAATATATCAAAATTATGTGATCATAGTTACATTTCACAAGCACTGTCATTTATGCCAATCTAATAGAGTCTATAGAGCTTGATAATTTCATAATCTCTCCTGCCTGATATTGGCTTTTGGGCAGCATAATAACAGAATATATAGAGATGAAATTATTTAAACCAAGAGGTAGGGGTAGTGCTTTATATACTTAAGGCTTTCAAGAATTGACTTTAAAATTAATGTATTATGCCTGTGTGTTCATAATCTCTGAATCTGAGAGAAGAAGAAAAATTTGAGTTCACTCTCAGGGTCATAGCACGATGAGAAATTATTTTCCAGTGAGAGAAATATTTGCTTCATAAAATCATTGAATGGTTTTAAGAGTCACGTGTCAAACAGATCTGTCTTCTCCAAGTGAGAATGAATTTAGAAAAGCTGCCTGTGCCTTCACTACCACATGTTCAGACTTAAAAACTTATTCCTTTATATTCAAAACAAACATTTTGAAAGACTGAAATTATCAGACAAGTTCTCCTCATTTTATATTGCCATCTGGGTGTAGAAACCAACACAGCACCATTTTGTTGAGAAAGCTATTCCTGGAAAACAGAGCTGGGGTGATTTGAGGAACACTGTGGTTTTAATGCTTGGGCTGATTTTATGAGAATTCTAGCCAATTTAATGCAGGAAGAAAAAAGAGAGAAAAATCCTTTTTAGGACCTGAGAATTCAGTCCATCCTTAGTTATTTTTCAACCACATGATATAGTATACATTGCATTTATTATTTCTTTGTTACTTAAGGCAAAACAGTTCATTTGTCCTTGTGCCTGCCTTCTTCTGTAATAAGAACACTTGAAAATAGGGAACACTGTGGTATGGTTATTATGATGTTTAAGAGATAGTGTACATTGTAACTCAGAAAAGACTAAAAACTGGGCTGAGGGTGTAGCTCAGTGATAGAATGCTTGTCTAGCATATGCAGGGACCTGGGTAATTTCCTCAATACAGAGAGAGAGAGAGAGAGAGAGAGAGAGAGAGAGAGAGAGAGAGAAGAAAAATGAAAAAGCCAGGTGTGGTAGCACATGATTGTAACCCCAGTGGCTCATGAGGCTGAGGCAGGAGGAGCACGAGTTCAAAGTCAGCCACAGTAATTTAGCAAGATCCTAAGCAAGACCCTAAAATGTGTCAGGGAGCTAGAGAAAAAAAATGAATAGCTACTAATATTTAAAAGATACAAATTAGACTTTGTTTCAGGCCCTATCAACAGCAAATTATATAGTTTAAATTTATCATAAAGCACTTTAGATTGACATTGTAAAGTTTTAAGTTTTTATTGGTCCACAGCTCTTTTAGAATTTCTATTGAACATTTCTCCTCAAGTCAAAGACACACACTTTAGTGTTTATTTCCCAGTGTCCTCTACCTGCCAAACTATATTTATATCTATTAATTACTGTTAAGTGGAGATAATTTGAAATTCCCAATGTGGTTAAATATTGTTTCTTAATCCTTTCCTGATATTATGATTAATTTGTATGATATTTTTTTCTAACCAAGAAGGTACAGTGAAGGCTGAGTGCTGTTTCTTTTAAAAACATTTCCAGTCTCTGAGTCCATGAGTCTCCACCCAAGCCCTAGTGCCAAACCTGCTATTACACAAACATGTGCATGCCTACTCATATGTGAACACTAAGGCATGGTTTGAGCACAGATGCAGTTATTAAAAGATATTTCTCTTTCTTTGTATTATTCATGTTCAAAATGTCCATGATAGACTGATTTTTGTCTTCTTGTTTCCATGTTGACCACCACTCACTAAGATAAACGAAATTCATGTCTAATTAGTAGTTTCTTAATAAGTAATCTCACAATAGGATTCTAGACTCTAGATGAAAGCCATTAGTCTGTCCAAATGTAATTTCTAAGAGTCACCATTCTCCCTTAAACAATATTCTTCCCACTATCATTGTCTTCACAGCTGAGGGGTCATTCATCCTTTCTCTGATGCTTTGGAAAACAAATTATCATATATGGCTATTTCTTCAGATGTGGCCCTATCTGTGTTATCCGAGCCCAATGCAATGTGCATATCTAAGTGTTTTAATTTCTCTCAACACACAACCTCTCCTTCTCTTAAATAAACATACACTCTAAAACTACCCATAGTAGTATGCCTGAGCCATTACATGCTTCTTTTCTATGGGAATGAATTTCCTATTCTTGGTGTTTTCTATTAAGCCTGCCTTATGTTTTGTTGTTGTTGTTGTTGTTTTGTTTGTTTTTTCCAGATAGGACTAAAACAATGGGATTGACAATGGGAAACAGCTAATACAGAGCTCCTTGAAAATGGAATAGAAGAACTGAGTACTCACATACTTGCATACAATCCAACCTAAAGAAAGACAGTTAATGACCTCTTGAATTTAAAGAGAGAGATAACAATAACTGATCATTCTAATAATTTGCACTTAGAAGGAACTAACTACCCTATGCATGTTTTGCTGTAGTAAAAACACATTTAAAAATCTGTATGCTAAATTCAAGATAAAAGCAATTTGTTCAAAACTTCACTTGTTATTAGTTATTGCTTTCACAGCGATATGAATGAATCACAAAATATAAATTAAAGCTCTTGAAAAATGATTAAAATCATTATTTTCACTTGCTTTTTACCTAGACCATTTTATAGCCTAGATAAATCCTACCTGATTCATTCTCTCCTACTTGAACAGATGGATCATAAAAGTATGGGCTCACCAAGGAAAATTTTGTCTCATCCCATTACATCTGCTGGCCAAGGGAGAAATACAAAATAGACTCTATCTGATTCATATAACCATCCAAGAAAACAGCTCTTCAGGCCTTGCTGGCCAGCTGGGTTTGTCCTTGGCTTGCTCTCCATAACATAAAACTAAATTACAGTAATTGCGGACCACCAGATATCACATGTACACAGGCACTAAGAATTATATTACTTCAATGGCTGCATAAAGAAGGTATATCCCTAGTATGGAGAATGTAAAGAACATTACAAAAAGCCCTAGTCTGAAGAAGTGATCCCTCTCAGACCTTGTTCTCATAGCTGTATTTCAGTATGTAAGGGACCCGCGAACGACGGAGGAAGAGACCACCAAGAGACCGACTCATGCAACCGCAAAAGGGGGTTTATTGAGGATCCAGTGCGCTGGGGCTCCGTGCTCACTCAAGAAGGGAGAGTGGCCCAGAGCCCTGAGCATGGGTTAAGCAGTGCTTAAGTACACTTTTTGGGGAGGGCGGGGGCTTTGCATATATCAGAGCAAATCATCATGAGGTGCGGGAAAATCAAACAACAACTCTCAGACATGATTAGCACATTCATTGGTGGGAACAGGTCGGGCGAGAGCAATAGGTCAGTCCTAAGGAGGGGGATACATTTAAACTGATTGGTTTGGGCCCTGAGGTGCCTATGTGCCAAGCTGCACAGGGTCCAGGTTGTTAAGCAACTAAGTGGTCAGGGGGGGAATTTCGACACATATCTAATGGGCAGTTTCGGGAATTGTCTTAACTGCCACAGGAATTTCAGGTTCTGAGTGCAGTTCAGAAACTTTACAAAACCTGGTCCTTTACATTTTAATTTCAATTTCTTTTATCCTTTCATTCCCCACTCCTTTTTCTGACTACTTTTAATCTTAAAAGTAATAAATCATAATTATTGAAGGGTTTCACATTTCATGAGTTGTTTTGCGTTCCCTGGAATCATTCTCAGCATGGCCTCCATTTTAGATTTCACTCGATATTAGACCAGATCCAACTACACTGACTACCTAACTTTAAATCTGGCTTCATTCCCCCCTCTAATTTGGGAACACCTTACTGCTGTAAGGAAGGGGGGCGAAAAGATCTTTCTGGCTTCTTCAGGCTGAAAAGGGACGGTGTGGGGCAAGCAGTTTGGAGTCCCCCTTTAAAATCGGGTCTATCGAGTGGTCCATGATAGAAGTCTGATTGAGAAGTAATAGACTGGAACCATATTGATGCAGCAATAAATGCCACCGCACAGGAATATGCCAATGAGTATGATGGCAAAGACAAAGACTAACAATGTTTTCCACCAGGAAGTAACAAGAGAACTAGGAGCTAAGATGTTGTTTCCATGACAAAGTTGCTGAGGACATGGCTTCTATCTGAGCATGTAAATCTTTAAGGATATTTGTCACATTGCCAGAAATGTCAGGGATGTAAACACAACATTTAACTTTTAGGGTTACAGATGTCCTTTCCTTTAAGATATAGTCTAATAATTTAATGTCATCTGATCTAGCAAAATCCTTTTACTAGTATGACCTGTGTCTAATAGAGAAATCTTTATTTCTGTTACTTAGGGCTGGATAACCATACTAGCAAACATTAAGCCTACCTGTGTAGGCTAGGAATAAAGGCCTTAAACTAAAAACTACTCTGGCAGTTTCTTTTGATAGTTATCAGGCATTCCTGTCTGAGAATCTCTTTTGTAGCCTCCAGTTTACTTATTTATGGAAGTTACATTTAACTATTATTATTATTATTATTTAAAATGTCCAGGAATAGCTGTGTTTTGGCTTTAGCCGTCTTTGCTAAGTGTTTAAGATGAAGCAAGTCAAACTGACTTTTGTTTCTATCTGTTGTTAACAGTCATCTGAGTTTCCCTGGGAGTCCTTGGGGAACTTACAGCAGCTTCTCAGTTCTGCTAGTGCTATTTGCGCTAGGATGGGTCCAGGCCTTGCTTGACCATGTGGCTTCGCTTGGAAGCACCCTTCTCTTCACAGAAAATGCACTGATTGGCTTTCTGTCCTCCACTGGTCTCATTAATCTCCCTGATCGGGAGGTTATGTGGCCTATAGTTGCAAAGCTCTTTTGGAGAAGTCCCCTATTCCCTGATTCAGACTGACTCAGAGGGCAAGAGCCGAATATTGGTTTTCTTGGCCCTTTTAATTTAACTTTAATTTTAAAACTTAATCTTAAACATCTATCAAATAAGTTAACAGCCTTATATTAAGAGTACTGGGCTTTAATGTCTATCTCTCTATTCTGTAGGTGATAACTCCTTATCTTAAATTAACCCAGGTTGTGTTTTCTTAAATCAGTACCTCTGCAAAACATTAACAGGCAATTTTCAGACCATTTATAAGAAAACTACAGAATAAAATTAACTAGGGTAAAAACATATTTAGTTTATGTAATAGCTTCCTTGAATTTTGGCAGAGTTATACATTATAATCCCCTGTTTGAGATCCTGGTAATCGTAACAAAAACCAACTTTGGACACAACGTTAAATGTACTGAAATCTGGCATACTTCTTTCATAGTCATTCTCACATGTAGTGAGAGGGGACATAGAGCCTTATCTCAAGTAAGGCGGGGCGCTTTATAAATCTTAAACACTATAGTTCTGAAGCTGATCTTTGCTTTTTAGACATCATTTTACAAAGCCTACATAAATTGTTGCTCAAGTTCACATGAACATTAGCTAACACAACATAATATCACATCTAAAACATGAATTAAAGAAAGGCTGAAAGCTTTTAACCTTTTGTAGAAAAGTAGTAATGTATTTTTGTGTTTTGCAATAAAACCTTCACACAGATTAGGCTCTCATTAACTTAAAAATACATTTAAATTGTATCTCAGTGTAAAAAGTAACAGAACTTTACATATCTTATTGATAACAAGTCCAGTTATAGAACACAAATGATATAAATAAATCTCCAACATGTTTTTCTTTTTAAGCCTAAAATTACCATACAACTTTAAAACACCAGCTTGATATAATGCTCTTTTGAAGCTTCCACCTTACAGACTTGTATACCTGGAAGATATGAACACATTAATAGCACCATAATTACATTGATGATTTTATGTTAACCAAGGTTAGCTTTTAAACAAATAACATTACAATATTGAAAAATAACAGTTGTTGTTTAACCATAGTTGTATAATTTTTAATTTCTTTAAGATTACTTGCTCAAAAACTTACACATATAACCAACTTACACAAACATTCTTTATCACTTACTTAAACCCTCTTAATTACTTAATCACATAGACTCTCTTATCCAGAAACACATTTTCCATCTATTAAATCCATACCTAGAACCTTCTAGTTTCTCTTTTCCATCTGTTAACCTCCTTCTGTTCACATTTTGAAACAATACTTGTAAATTTTTGAATTTAGGCAATTATTTCATAGACATCAACATTTTATTAGGGTCTTTTTGAACACCTAGAAAAACTTATAAGCTTAATTTTAAAGACATCTTTACTTTTATCTGTTTACCCAATTTAAATTGAACCATTTGAATCACGTGAATCAAAGATATTTGGATCCATTTTTTAAATTTTTTTATGAGTGCTCCTCATATACCTGCTAATTGTCATATAACTGCATGATATATGGACATACACACATATAGACATACTGACATACAACACATATCACAAGTGTGCACACATACACAAGGCCTTGTAACTGTTTTTTCAGGTGAAATCTCCATTGCAATGTTTAAAAACTCCACAGTTGATCAAAAATAGAACTGATCAGAAAACATTAACTTGTCTGTAGGATCAAAATCATGAGCTCAAAAAAATACAGAATCTAAGAAAAAGCAAGAGTCCTAAAAAAGATGACTGGCCAGTAATTAGTAAATACCATACAATTTAGTTTTTGGTTTGGTCTAGTTTGAGTTCAGGTAAAAAGACACTTTTACTCTTTTTTTTTTTTCCTTGGGCCTCAGATCTGTCTCCTGAGCTCCAGGCTTCTTCTATTTGCATATCAACTTAAGTCCTGGCTGAGGTCTGGAAGGAACTGGGAAAACTGGAATTCTGAGGAGAAACCTCATGCCTAAGGCATTTTAACTATAAGTCACAATTTTCAGGTTTGGATGTTGAAAATTATGATACAAGTTTAAGATGCAATTCTCAAAATTTTATATCTTTATATCTTTCTACACTAGAAAAACTTGCTCACACAAAACTGAAAATAGGATCTTACTTAATAATATAAAAGCCACCATCAGAAGAAGTTCCTTCAGGATCATTAAGCTACTTTCTTTGTTCTGAAGTTCCTAAAGTAGTATTAAGTTACATTAAATCACCTGAAAAAAATCTTAGAAGAGAACCACACACTACCATGTATATCCAAAATTAAGCTTTGAAAATTTTTAGACTGTTGCTATTTAATGTCATTTTAATAAGCCAGACCAATGTTTTAATTTAACACCTTTTTTTTCTAAATTTTACACACTGAGGGGAACAGATACCATATCATAATTTATTATCCTTGCCCAAGTTAATGTACTGGTATAACTAGTGAAATCTTTTCAGGCTACCCAGTGCAAAAATTGATGAAAAAATAAAACTAAATGATTGGGAGTTACTTGCCAACTTGGAAGTAGAGTTTTTTAATTTTCTATCCTAAGTATTTAAGTTTTCTAGCATGAACTATCTGAAGTCTCAAACTAAACAATTACTTAGACCCAACTTTTAGCTGCAAGATTGTGCAATGCTTTAGAAACCCATTCAGATACCAGATTGTTACAATAAAAAAAATCATCTTCTAGATACACATTCAGCCAAGATCATCCCCAAGAAACAATCTATAATATCAACACATTACTGCATTCATTGTCCCCTTTTTTTTAAGTAGACAGAGGTGGAGTAATCCTTAAAGTGCAGGTAAGGAAGAGGGAGTTCCCCAAAGCAAAATGGCTTTGGCAGCTGCTGGGAGTCCCTTAGTCCCACATTTTACTTACAAGATTAGTTCCTCTGGTTTGGTCTGACCCAAGGCACCAGGCATTTTCCACATCTCCTAACTTTTCAGTAGTCAGCTCCCAAAAAGTTCATCCTCTGCTTGCAGTTGTTTCAAGTGCTAGGCTTCCCCAAGAAGGCAGAGTGGAGACTCCTCTAAAGTCCCCTCTGGGGTGCCAAAATTTATGACTGAAAGTTCGGTTCCCATCCCCAAAGCCAATTAATACCAATTTAATAATGAGGACAGGGTTTTGAGAAAAGTTAAATCGAGATATCAAAGTTCTTAGATCCCCAGTACGCATTTCCCTCTGCAGTGGGTGCACTCAAGCCAACTATGGGAAGAAAAGGAAACACTGCTTCCCTAATCTCGCTTAACAAAGGGGAGTAAAGTTTATCAAAGTTCTTTTCAACTTCCCTTACGGTACTTGTTGACTATAGGTCTCATGCCAGTATTTAGCCTTAGATGGAGTTTACCACCCGCTTTGGGCTCCATTTCCAAGCAAACCGACTCCGGGAAGACCTGGGCCCGGCGCTCTGGGGGCCGCTACAGGCCTCACACTGTCCACGGGCAGCCTTCCCAGCCATCCCGGAGCCGGTCGCGGCTCACCACTGTGGTGGAAATGCGCCCAGTGGCGGCCGGACGCCGGCGGGGGGGTGGGGAGTCCCCTGCCGACCCCACCCCCGACCCCGCCGGCCCGCCCCCCTGCGCCCGCCGGAGCGCCCCCCCCTCTGGAGAGGGGAGACGGCGATGGGGCGGAGAGGACGGACAGGTGGAGGGGCCAGGAGGAACAGGGATGGGAAAGATCCGCCTGACCGCCGGCATGGCCGGACCACACCGCCAGGTTGAATCCTCCGGGCAGACTGCACGGACCCCACCCATTTACCTCTTAATGGTTTCACGCCCTCTTTAACTCTCTCTTCAAAGTTCTTTAAAATACAGCTAAAAGGGGTGTAAAAGGTGAGAACAGAAAAGCTGGCGGTTCTATTGACTTTTGGTCCCTTACAGGAGAAGCATACTAGGGACAATTTAGGCTAAAATTTAGCTAAAGTTGACTCAGGGAGAATAGAGGGAAGAAGGGGAGGAGCAGAGGGTTTGAGTGATAGGATCGTGGGGGAAGGGGTCGGAGTGGGGGCAGGGACCAGGAAAGGCTTCACCCATGTGGAAGGAGATTCACAGAGGTCCTGCCAGGTCCGGCGTTTTACTGAAAAAGAAAGATTCTGGGCCCTTGAGCGGACGTCAGTCCAATGATCAAGGGTGAGGGACAGAGGCGTGGAATGGCTTTCTCCCATAATAGGAGTTACTCGAACAGGAACAGTGACAACACAATAGCGACACAGACAAAGACAAACAGCAAACGTTTAACACGAGTCAATAAACAAAGATTAGAACTGAGTAACTGGCAAAAAACCTGATGGGTTAGACCCCAAAGACAGACAGTAAACTCAACCTGAGAAAATGAGTAGCCGGCAAGACCAGATGGGTTGGCATCAGAGTACACCTGATGAGGGCACCTCCGTCCCTCCGTTTCCCAAGTCCTCCAAGGTGTCCCTTGGGGACGTGGCCTGTGGCTTCAGGACACATCTGTCCACCACCGCCAGGGGGAACTCACGCTCTCCACTGGCAGCCACTCTGCCAACCCTTAAACCGAACCTGACTGAGCGATCGCAAGAAAAAGAAAAAAAAGAAGGCGCCTTACTTACTCCTAGAGGAGTCCGTTGGGGTCTCCTTGTCCGGCGCTGCGGGATTCCCGGCCAATGCACCAAATGTAAGGGACCGGTGAACGACTGAGGAAGAGACCACCAAGAGACTGACTCATGCAACCGCAAAAGGGGCTTTATTGAGGATCCAGCGCGCTGGGGCTCCGTGCTCACTCAAGAAGGGAGAGCGGCCCAGAGCCCCGAGCAGGGGTTAAGCAATGCTTAAGTACACTTTTTGGGGAGGGTGGGGGCTTTGCATACATCAGAGCAAATCATCATGAGGTGCAGGAAAATCAAACAACAACTCTCAAACATGATTAGCACATTCATTGGCTGGAACAGGTCGGGCGAGAGCAATCGGTCAGTCCTAAGGAGGGGGATACATTTAAACTGATTGGTTTGGGCCCTGAGCTGCCTACGTGCCCAGCTGCACAGGGTCCAGGTTGTTAAGCAACTAAGTGGTCAGGGGGTGAATTTCGACACATATCTAATGGGCAGTTCTGGGAATTGTCTTAACTGCCACAGGAATTTCAGGTTCTGAGTGCAGTTCAGAAACTTTACAAAACCTGGTCCTTTACATTTTAATTTCAATTTCTTTTATCCTTTCAAGTACTATCTGTGAGATATGCTTCCCTATTGCTCCAGGCATCCCCTGCTTTGTAGTTTATGCTAAGAACTTCCTATATGGTTAAAAAATGGTTGGCTCTCTATGTCCATGAAGTTTGTTTCCACAGATGCAACCAACCACCCGTCAAAACTGTTCAGTATAGCTGCAGCTTTTTATAGGGTGCAGACAATTTTTTTTTCTTATAATTATTCCCTAAATAGCACAACTTCTATGTGCTTAGTATTAGGTATTAAAAGCAATCTAGAGGACTAGGGTAGGTTATATACAAACATAATGCCATTTTATGTAAGAAACTTGAACATCTGGGGGAGGGAACTAATCGTCCATGGATACTGAAAATTCACTGTATATGTATCATAAATATGTTCATGGGAATTTATTGTGATGACCAATGATTGGAAATAAATGAAATTTGAAACAATGAAGATAAGATCAACAGTTCATGCTATGTGTGCACTATAAGATTAGATGTTCATTAATAATGATAACTAAAAATGATCAATATGTAAATTTGTTCAGGATATATTTGCACGTAAACAGGGATACTGCATACTTCAATTATTATAATTCTATTAATATAAAAGTTTACATTTATATATGTATATAGATATCTAAAATTCACCAAAGTGATGATAATGAAATTTTAGTGA
Source organism: Marmota monax (assembly GCF_021218885.2). Lineage (NCBI taxonomy): Eukaryota > Metazoa > Chordata > Mammalia > Rodentia > Sciuridae > Marmota > Marmota monax. The sequence goes on along the minus strand of NW_026694247.1, from coordinate 41,079 downwards.
CTTGCTATCTTATCCATGTTTTCCAATATGTTACTTGCATTATTTAAAATGAGTATATGTCATATTTTTCAAAATGATAATTCTCATTCTAAGGTCATGTCAATGTACTAACTCTGAGTAACATATATTTTACTTAATTTTCTTTTTATATTAGAAATTTAACCCAGTGCTTTAGTGCTGATCTACATCTCCAGTCCTTTGTATTTTTATTTTGAGACATGGTCACACTAAATTGTTGAGTAATATACAATAAGTATGTGAAATATAACACACTTGTTTGTCATAGAAATATTGAATTGCTATTAAAATTTTCACAATCTTACACTTAATTTCTATACTTCTCTTATTGCTCATTGAGAACACACTGTGGTTCAGCACAGGTCTGTAGAACACTACTAGGGAAAATATGGTAGTTACTATGGAATCAAGGAATGATTTTTTTAATATCACATAATCAGTATAACCCAATTCATATCAATGATATAAAAAGAACCATAAAATCTCAATGGCCTATGCTATAATGGCATTATTAAATCATCACAGTTCATTGTTGTTCAGGTCATGGTCCTCCTTCTTCTCACTCATTCCACTTGGGGCACTTGGCTTCTGCATCTCATAACAGGGAAAAAGAGAAATGAAAAAGAAGACCTAGGTTTTTGTTCCTGACTATAAAGAACAGTCCACTAATAAGAATTAACATATGATTCCACATTAAACAATAGCAATGGTGAGAAATGTAGGAAGGAAAATGGGTGTTTGGTGAACATTAACTTTATGGAGCATTTGTCCATCTAAGTTACCTGATACTATCAAGTTCATACAACTAATTAGGGAGTTTTAAATTTTCTTCTAAATACAGGTCTTTTGAATCCAAATTCAATGTATATTTGTATCCATCAGGATTTATGAGGTTATACTGAAGTGCAATTTCACCTTTAAATCTCAGGAACTTAACACGTGGAAGTTTCTATCGTGCTATATTTCGGGACTCTTCCCACTCTGTGTGAGTTTTCCAGCATGAGAAGGGAAGAGACAAGAAGAGAGTGCTTGAAGAAGTCATAGCCATCCTCTATCTTCTGTCCCAGAAGTGAATACATACCACTTCCTGTTATAGATAATTGTCAAGAGTTGGTCATATGGATCACCATTACCAGGGAGCTAGACAATGAGGAAAAGCAAATGTATGTTTGGTAATCAGTATACAAGAAGATATGCACCCTTAGCATTCAACTAATACAAACCAACTATTAATAATCTCAGTTGCAATAGTTCTTCATTTTCAATTGCAGCTATATGTAGAATGGTTGAATTAAATTCAAAAAATCCCTAGTTTATCCCTTATGTTTCACTATATGTCTACCAATATTAGTTCAGCATTTTTCTCTGAACTGTTTAAAAATATTGAGAGTATTTGAAAGACAATATGTAGAAAAATTTGGCTATCTACAATGTGCATATACTTTAGTCTCATATTACCTTCTTTTGATTTTAGTGATTAAAACATCAAATAATAACAGGCCTAATCATAGTTCAACTTTCATAGCAACTGAGAATAGATTTATCGTTCTATTTTCTCTAACACAGTCTAGAAATTATGTGTAAGACACTCACTTGTCAGGAACCACTTTATTGGGATGAGATTGCATATGAAACTTTATCCCTGGAGAATCCCCTAAAAAGATTAATGAAAGTATATTTAATCAAAGAGGAGAGAGAGCCATCTGCCTCTGATAATCTAACATCCACAAATATGAAGCCAGTAGGAAGGACAAGGTGAAATCTTCAGACAAATATTAGCCCAAGTATGAAAGATACAAAGTCATGTGTTTGATTTGGATTATAGTCATCACACGATTCTGTCCCTTAAATACTAATATTTCATCCATAACTATAACGTGAGTTTAATAATAAAACAAGTTGGTGTAGGAAAATGGCACCTGCAGGTGTAAATGTGGCAGCAGATCACATGGAAATTGTCAAGATTTACAAAAGGGTGTTTGGCTTGAGTTCTCTACTTCATCAAAATTCCATGTCTGTGGTAACTTCCATCTGTCTTGGCAGATATGTGGATAAAATTATCAGTTCTTTATTAGCATATGTTTTCCTTCTCAGATGTTTGTTTATGGGAAAAATTAATGTAGCATGCAACTTGCAATTAGTTTTCACACTGTTAATGACAGGTTCCCATAAAATGCCTTGTATTGAAATATGGAAGCTAATGGCATTAATAAGGCAAACAGATGCTCAGACACAGGTGAAAAAATAAGCCAAGTCAATAGTGTACCTATACAAAATTTGATTTTGTATTGCTAAGAATTTTGCAATCATCCATTTAGTAATTAAAATATTAAGGAGTAATTTATGGTTACCATTCTTGATACAATTTGGCTCTTGTGGTTAGAGAATGAGCAAGGTACTTACTTCTACCTGTACATGTGAAGAGATAGAACATGCACCTATGCTTGTACATAAAAAATACATATGAAATGTGAATTATATGAACTGGAGCTGTGAAGCTCTGTTTGAAACTCTGGACGTGGGTCCAAAATACTTCATGAGTAAAGCACGGTTCTTGTCCCCCCTGGAGACTATAGCAGTGTCTTCTATATGTCAATGCACATTAGAAACATTTCGGGAACATTTGCAGACATAGAGATTACTAGGGTCTTCCCATTATAGCCTATGAGATAGATCTTAACACTAACTCTTGAATTGGGTCTAGACACCTGTATTAAAAAACAACAACAATAACAAATCAAAAACAAAACAAACTCCCTTTTGCTGATGTAAGTAGTTAGCTAACTAAAAATTGAGAATACCCACAAATGTAATGTATTTTTTGTTGTTTTCTAAATGTATTATTATTTCCAGATGAAATGATTTTCCTCCAAGTCCCCACAGCCTACTTAACTTAAAAACTTAATCTATGTAATATTTTTTTCTCCCATATGACTTAGTAGAATGCAGCCTCCTACAATCCATGATCATCTTTTTATTCTCTGATGGAAGGAATATACACATACAAATAATTATCCTCAAATATAGGACTAATTGTATTGTTAAAGAGTCATGGAATCTGGTGACAATACAGAGGTTTGTCATATTAATTCTGGATTGGCAGTAATTTAACTGGCATCTTGACAAAGGAAAGACATTAAGAGATGGCAGAGATATTCTAGAATTTCACTCCAGAACTAAGTTCTGTCCTTCTGTTTCTCCTCCACGTGTGGAAGACCAAATGCATTTTACACTTTCTTGAAGTCTGAAATCTGGTTGGAGTTAGCCTTTGGGGAGCATCAGTATGAGATCAGTTTGGGAAAGAAAAAATGTGGTATTTAGTTTTCCATTTCCCTCCAGACCACACTGTGAATTGATGACTAGTCCTATTACACTCTCCTTCAGTGTGGTTTATCTTGGAATCCAGCCACTATTTCCACTTTAATTGTTTCCATTAATTTATAATTTGTGTAGCAAAATATTTATCTTTCTAAAGGTCATAATTCAATTGATCACAGTATTAAGTTATGCATCATCACTGCCATGTTATCACAGAGCATTTTTATTACCCACCAAGAACTCTATATTGCTTAATTATCACACCTCATTTTCTCCTTTCCTATGTTCTTGAAACCATGTATCTCCTTTTTATCTCTATAGATTTGTCTCATCTTGGCATGAGACAAATGGAACTTTATAATATGTGAGCCTTTTTGGTCTGAATTTTTATGGTATGCACATTTTAAAAGTTTCATCTAGTCGGGCATGGTGGCATACTCCTATAATCCCAAAGCTAAGGTAGGAGGATGACAAGTTCAAAGCCAACCTCAGCAATGGTGAGGTGCTCAGCAACTCAGTGAGACTCTGTCTCTAAATAAAATACAAAATGGGGCTGGGGATGTGGCTTGGTGGTCAAATGCCCCTGAGTTTAATCCCTTGTATCACCCCCCCACAAAAAAAGTAAAAAACATTAAAAAACGTTTGATCTATGTTGTACCATGAACCATTATTTTATTCTCTTTTTATGGCTGAATAATATTTCATTTGATAGTTCTACCACAATTTGTTGAACATATAGATAGCAGTTAATTAGCTTTTGCATTGTGTCCACATTTAGCTGTAGTAATGCTTCTATAAACTTTCAAGTAAAAGATTTTGGAAATAGGTTTTCACTTATTTGATATGGACCTAGCTAGAAGCAGTATAATTGACTTATATGATGGGTTTAATTCTTGGAGAGCCAGGCAGAACTTTTTTCCGAAGTGCATGCTTTCCCAAAAGCCAGAAGGTTCAACTTTCTCTCCATCCCTGACAAGACTTGTTATTCTGTCCTTTGATTATAGTTACCCTAACCTAAATAAAGTGGTACAACATTGTCATTTGATATGCATTTGCCTAATGACTAATGATGTTGAACATCTTTTCAAGCGCTTAAGTGGCCATCTACATATCTTTTTTGGAGAAATGTCTATTCAAATCTATTTTAATCAGGTATTTGTCTTATTGAGTTGTGAAAGTTCTTTAATATATTGTGAACATTAGATTCTTTATTAATATTATTTACAAATATTTTTCCATTCCTGAAGCTATGTTTCAACTTTTAAATATTGTTCTTTAGAGAACAAAAGTTTTCTTTTTTTTGTAGTTGAAGATGGACAGAATGCCTTTATTTTATTTTATTTTATTTATTTATTTTTAACATGGTGCTAAGGATCAAACCCACTGCCTCATGCATGCTAGGCAAGCACTCTGATGCTGACCTACAGCCCCAGCCCCAAAGCTTCCATTTTTATGAAGTCCAATGTATTTATTTTTCCTTTGGTCATATTTTTTATGATATATCTTAGAAACAATTATATAATTCAAGTTCATGAAAATTTATAGCTGTGCATTCTTCTAAGATTTGTATAGTTGTATTGTTAACTTCATCTATTTGATCCATTTTGAGTTAAATTTTGTGAATGTCAGGAAGTAGCAATCCAGCATCATTCTTTTGCATAGGAATATCAAGTTGTCCTATATTATGGTTTGAATGTGAGGTGTCCCGCAAAAGCTCTTGTGTGAGAACCTTCTTGCATTCAAGAAAGTTAATTTGCCCACATTCAGTTTACCATGCAATTAATCCAATCAGGGGTTAATTGCATGGTAAACTGAATGTGGGCAAATTATGACTGGAAGAGGTGATTCATTGTGGGCATACTTTTTAGGTATATAATTTTTATCTGATGAGCAGAGTCTTTCTCTGCTGTCTTATCATCATGTGAGGCACTTCCCTCTGCCATTATCTTCCACCATGATGTTCTGCTTCTCCTCGAGCCCTGAGGAATGGAGCTGGTCTTCTATGGACTGAGACCTTTGAAACCATGAGCCCTCAAATACACTTTTCCTCCCCTAAAATTTTTCTTGTCAAGTCTTTTAGTCACAGTAGCAAAAAAGCTGACTGAAACATCCTACCACCATTTATTGAAAAGACTTCCTTCCCACATTTAATTATGTTGGAAACCTTGTTGGAAATCAACTGACCAAAAATGTATGGACTTATTCCAGGACTTTCAATTCTGTTCCTTTGGTCTATATAACTAAACTTTTCTCATTAATACATTTGATTCCCCCCCCCATTTCATTAAGACATTTATTAAAACCTGATTATTTTAGGATATATGCAATGAATATTATGGTTTCTATATTTCTTTTCTTTTGTTCAAATTATTTATACAGTGCATTTCAACTCATTGTACACAAATGGAGCACAACTTTTCATTTCTCTGGTTGTACAAAATGCAGAGCCATACCATTTGTGTAATCATACATGTGCATAGGATAATAAAGGCCATCTCATTTCACCAACCTTCTGACCTTAATACCCTCTGTCCTTCCTCACTCCCCTCTGCCCAATCTAAAGTTCCTCCATTCTTCCCTCCCCATCCCCATTATGGATCAGCATTCACATATCAGAGAAAACATCTGGCCTTTGGTTTTGGGGGATTGGCTTAGTTTGCTTAGCATGTTATTCTCCAGCTCCATTCATTTAACTGCAAATGCCATAATTTCATTTTTCTCGAAGACTTTATTTATAATTTATATTATTTATTTATAATATATTTTATCTCTTAGACTTTAATTATAATTCATTGTGCATATATGCCACAGTTTCTTTATCCATTCATCTACTTAAGGGCATCTAGGTTGGTTCCACGGTTTAGCTATTGTGAACTGTACTGCTATAAACATCGATGTGGCTGAATCACTGTAGTATGCTGATTTTAAGTCCTTTGGGTATAGACAGAGGAGTGGGATATCTAGGTCAAATGATGGTTCCATTCTAAGTTTTCTAAGGAAATCTCAAATTGCTTTCCAGAGTGGTTGCACCAATTTTCAGTCCTACCAGGAATGTATGAGTATGCTTTTTCCCCACATCCTCACCAGTACTTATTGTTGTTTGCATTCTTGATAATTGTCATTCTGGCTGGAGTGAGATGAAATCTTTAGAGTAGTCATGATTTGCATTTCTCTAATTGCTAGAGATGTTGAACTTTTTTTCATATATTTGTTCATTGTTTGTATATCTTCTTCTGTGAAGTGTCTCCTCAGTTCCTTCACCAATTTATTGATTGGGTTATTGTTTGTTTGTTTGTTTGTTTTTGGTGTTAAGGTTTGAGCTCTTTATATATCCTGGAGATTAGTGCTCTATCTAATGTGTGTGTGGTAAAGATTTTAATCTCATTCTGTAGGATCTCTTCACAAAATTGTTTCCTATGCTGAGAAGAAGCTTTTTAGTTTGAATTCATCCCATTTATTGATTCTTGATCTTATTTTTTGTGCTTTAGTAGTCTTGTTAAGGAAGTCAGGTCCTAAACTGACTTTATCAAGATTTGGATTTACTTTTTCTTCTATTAGGTACTGAGTCTCTTGTCTAATTCCAAGGTCCTTGATCCATTTTGAGTTGAATCTTGTGCAGGGTGAAAGACAGGGGTTTAATTTCATTTTGCTGCCTATGATTTCCAGTTTTCCCAGCACCATTTGTTGAGAGTCTATCTTTTCTTCAATGTATGTTTTTGGCACCCTTGTATAGTATGAGATAAATACATTTATGTGGGTTTGTTTCTGTGTCTTCTATTCTGTACCATTGGTCTACAAGTATATTTTGGTGCAAATACCATGTTTTTTTACTATAATTCAGTAATATAATTTAATATCTGGATTACAATGCCTCCTGCTTCACTCTTCTTGCTAAGGATTGCTTTATCTGTTCTTGGTCTCTTATTTTTCCAAATAAATTTCATGATTGCTTTTTCTATTTCCATGAAGAGTAACATTAGGATTTTAATTGAAATTGCATTAAATTTGTATAACACTTTGGTAATATGGCCATTTTAACACTATTAACTCTGCTTATCTGGGAGCATGGGAGATTTTTCCATCTTCTGAGATTTTTTTCTTTAGTGTTCTGTAGTTTCATTGTAGAGGTCTTACACCACTTCTGTTACAAGTATTTTATTTTATTTTTTGAGGCTATGTGAATGCTATCCATTCCTCATTCAATACATGTTATTTAGTCCCCATGTGTTGGAGTATCTTCTTTTTTTTATCATTGATTTCTAATTTCATTCATTATGATCTGATCAAATGCAGGACAATATCTCTATTTTTTGTATTTTCCAAGAGTTGCTTTGTGGCAAAACATATGCTATATTTTAGAGAAGGATCCACATGCTACTGAGAAAAAGTGCATTCATTCATTGATTGCTAAATTATTGTAAATATGTCTATCAAGTCTAAATTATTGATTATATTATTGATTTATATAGTTTCATTTCTCTTTCAGAGGATTCATCACTAATGTATAGAAATGCATTTGGATTATAAGTGTTTATTTTATGTCCTGCTACTTTGCTGAATTCATTTATTAGTTCTGGAAGTATTCTGATCAAATTTTTTAGATGCTCTAAATATAGAATCATGTCTTTGGTAAATAGTGATAGTTTGAGTTCTTTTTTTCCTATCCATATCCTTTTAATTTCTTTCATCTGTCTAATTGCTCTGCATAGAGTTTCAAGGACTGTATTGAATAGAATTGATGAAGGAAGTCATCCCTGTCCTGTTCCAGTATTTAGAGGGAATGCTTTCAATTTTTTCCATTTATAATGATGTTGGCCTTGGGCTTAGCATAGATAGCTTTTACAATGTCAACATATATTCCTACTATCCTTAGTTTTTCTAGTGTTTTGAACATGAAGGGATGCTGTATTTTATCAAATGCTTTTTCTGCGTCTTTTGAGATAATCATATAGTTCTTATCTTTAACTCTATTGATATGATGAATTATGTTTATTGGTTTCCATAAGTTAAACCAACCTTGCATCCCTAGGATGAACCCCACTTGATCATAATGCACTATCTTTTTAATTTGTTTTTGTATGGGATTTGCCAGGATTTTACTAAGAACTTTTGTATCTATGTTCATCAGGGGTATGGCCTTGAGTTTTCTTTCCTTGATGTTTCTTTGTCTGCTTTTGGTATCAGGGTGATATTAGCCTCATAGAATGATTTAGAAGGGTTCCCTCATTTTCTATTTCATGTAATAATTCAAGGAGTATTGGTATTAGTTCTTCTTTGAAGGTCTTGAAGAGCTTGGCTAAGAATCCATCTGGTCCTAGGATTCTGATGGTTGATAAGTTTTTGATGGCATCCTTTGTTTCATTGTTTGAAATTGATCTGTTTAAACATATATATTGCATATATCCTCGTGATTCAGTTTGGGTAGATCATATGTCTCCAAAATTTGTCAATGATTTTGAGATTTTTTTGTTTTATTAGAGTATAAACTTTCAGTATAGTTTCTAATTATCTTTTGTATTTCAATAGTTCCCATTGTGATATTTCCTTTTTATCATGAATTTTAGTAATTTGTGTTTTCTCTCTCCTTTCCTTATTAGTGTGGCTTAGGGTTTATCAATTTTATTTTTTCAAAAACCAACTTTTCATTTTGTTAATTTTTTCAGTTGTTTCTTTTGTTTCAATTTTATTGATTTCAGCTCTAATTTTAATTATTTCCTCTTCTCTACTGCTTTTGGTGTTGCTTTATTCTTCTTTTTCTAGGGCTTTGTGATGTAATGTTAGGTTATTTATTTTTTGACTCTTTATTCTTTTAATTCTTTTGATCAATGCAAAATTAACTTTTCTCTTAGTACTGCCTTCATTGTGTCCTAGAGATTTTGATATGTTGTATTAGTATTATCATTTACCTCTAAGTTGTTTTTATCTCCTCCCTGATGTCTTCTGCTATTCATTCCTCATTCAATAGCATATTATTTAGTCCCCATGTGTTGGAGTATCTTCTATTTAAAAAAATATATCATTAATTTCTAATTTCATTCCATTATGACTTGATAGAATGCAGAATAATATCTCTATTTTTTTGTATTTGCCAAGACTTGCTTTGTGGCAAAACAAATGCTGTACTTTAGAGAAGGATCCACATGTTACTGAGAAAAAAGTGCATTCATTCATTGATTGCTATATTATTCTAAATACATCTGTCAAGTCTAAATTATTGATTATATTATTGATTTCTATAGTTTCATTGTTTAGTTTTTATTTGGAAGAGCTATCCTATGTTAAGAGAGGTGGGTTAAAGTCATACAGTATTATTGTGTTGTGTTACACTTGATCCTTGAAATTGATAAGGATTTGTTTTTTGTACATAGATGCTCCTATTAAAATGCTTACAGTTTTGTTGCAATAAACAGAAATGACATGTTCAATTATTATCTAAGATATAAATAGTAGGTTTGCAAAAGGGCCTACAGTTTCTAATGGTGGGCAAAGAGAAAACCAGTGGCAGGGTGCTGGGTTTCTGTTCTGGCGACTAAAAGGCTCAGGGGTCACTCTAGTTAAACTGAGCTAACTGAGCTGCACAAAATAACCACACAAGAGACACAAATACCTTTTTCTTTGGGGTTGCTGTGATGGCTCCTCTGACCTTAAGGGTCTGCAGAAAGAGAGAGAGTGAGAGCATGCGCTGACCCCTTTTATTGAGGAGAAGCTATTCAAATGAGGCAAGGGGTCAGGTTTCAGGGGGCTGAGTCTATCTTCATGATCTCCACTGTCAGCAGGTTGACTGACATCTAGGAAGGCCACACCCAAGGGCACAGTAAGAGGAGGGGACACACACAAGGCACTTCCATGGAAGATTCTATCCTAAACAGGGCAAGGGGTTATATTACAAAGGAATAGGTGAGCATAGCTTCACCCAAGGGGCTGTAGCAAGACACACCCATTTCTGTGACTGAGTCCCTCAGTACCCAGCTGGGGAGTGTAACTCAGTCACCTGTAAGGTTGGCCTCCCACAGCAGGGGATGTAGGATGTGATGTTTATGAGGTAGCAGGTGAGAATAGAGAGGTATTAAATCATAGGAAGAGTGAAAGAGTAATCAAAAGAAGTTGGCTGTTAGCAGGACAAAAGAGAGAAAAGACTGCAGGGAAACAGATAAGTGAGGAAAATATAGAAAGAGAGAGAGAAAAAAAAATAAAAGAAAAATAATTAATTAATTACTAAAAAAATACCCACAAAAATGAAATAAAAAGAAAAAGAAAAAAATGTAAAAATAAAAGTATGTACAGCAAAACTGTAATATATGATTCAGAAATCCCATTCCTCGGTAGACTGATGCATGAAAAGTACTTGGTTCCAAAAATGTTGGGGATATATAGAGTGGGAAAAGAGAAAAAAAAATCTTAAAGAAAATTGAACAATTGTTTCTATTGGTGTTCAGTATCTTCTCTGTTTCCTTTCTCACCCAGTAAGTGGAGTGTGTGGAGTTTGCTGGTATCAGCACTCTCAGATGGGTAAATTTTACTAGGGTGGGAGGGTTAGTTTTGGAGATGGAACTTCTGGAAGCAGGGTATAGTAATTGCTGTTCCCTGTTGGAAGACTACACTCCAGGAAATCTCCTTTGGAGTCCACTCCTGTGATACAGGAGCCTGGTCTTAGCTTCTTACCTTACCTGTGAACCTCACAATTCCTGGTCTCTAATTTAGTCTCTAAACTAGATCCTTTCCACCCCTGCTCTTTTGACTTCCCAAGCAGGAACCTCTCTCTGTCTCTCTGGAGGTCCTGAAGGTTGGGCACAGGGAACAGTGTGCCTGTTGTGGAGAGCTGTTCTGTTTGGGGCAGATCAGGACCAAGTATTGAGAGCTGTGGGCTGGCCATGTACTGCAAGTCCTGGGCTGAGTTTGTTGCTTGGCAAGAGTTTGGAGACTGGGGATCGGGAATCCAGAGTTGATTGCCAAACTGTTGGGACCGTGTAATGAGTGGACGCTGGATTGGGGAGGAAGTCGAGGACCTGGCTGATGTCGGGTCCTAGCAAGTGCCACCTAAGTTGGCCCTGGGAACCCTGTAGGTGCCAGGCTGGTTGGTTAGGCAAGCTGGGATCAAGATGCCCTCACACCCTCTTCCCACCTAAAGACCCTGTGCAATGCTCTTTCCTGCCTCTGCAGCAAGAAAGTGGCTATTAACACAACTTGGAGGGTGGCCTCAGGAGTAACCAAGCTGCAGGGACCTTGGTCATGATCTTCCAGGCCTTGTCTGTTGTCCCTAGATGGAATCAGCTATGTCCTTAATTGGTGGAAGCAGCAAATATGTAGGAACCTTAATGTTGGGTTTCCAGTCTCCAGCCAGTGACCCAAGGTGGAAGTTGCCCCAACTAAAGATGGCTATGGTGGCAGTGGAGGTAACCCAAGATGGTGGTGGAGGTGTCCTAAGATGTAGGTGACTGCTTTTAGGGATGGGACAATGAGGGCAGGCTTCGCATTGGTGTTGGGGTACCTGTTGGGAGATGCGGCACTGTGGTGAGTGGGGCTGTGGTAGATCACTACCTCCAGGCCCTCTCCAGTGTTCCAACTTGAAGGCTACTGCATTGAGGGGGTTTTGTGTCCTGTCCGTGGCTATAGTGTCCCAAGATGGAGGTGGCTTGGGAATCCAGCTGGACAGGAGATATGTGCAACATGGGAGCACTGATACACTTTTGATGGATGCAACTTTGTAGTAAGTTTTGAAATTAGGAAGCAAGTGCACTCCAACTTTTTCATTTCAAGATTTTTGGGCTATTTTCTGAATCCCCTGTTTATCCATGTGAATTTTAAAATCAGCTAGAACATTTTTTTAAAAAAAAATGCTATGATTTCTATAGGAGTGAATAGGTTTTATCTGAATGTGTAAGTAAAATGTTTCTTAAAATAAGACTTCGAATCCATGATAGCAAATATTGTCCATATATTTAGATTTTTAATTTCTTTCAATGACATTTTATAGTTTTCAGTAGAAAAGTTTTGTACTTCTTTGGTTAAATTTTTGCCTAAGTGTTTTATTCTTTTTGAATAAAATACATTGGATCACTTTCTTAACTTCAATTTTGAATTGTTCATTGTAGAGAAAAATATTTTTGTATTGATCTTAGGTCTTGCTGAACATAAATATATAGCAATTGTAAAATTATTATCTGTACATCTTTGCTGAAGTTCCTTAGTTGATTTAATAGTTATGTGTATATTTCTTTTGATTATCTAATGACATTTGCAAACTGAGATATTTCCTTCTTTTTAATGTGATTTTTATTACATTTTTCTTCTTTTTTTGCTCTATTACCCTAGCCAGTAACTCCATTACAATATCAAATACTTTAGTGTCTAGATTCTGACATTAGGGGGAAAACATCCTGTCTTTCACCATTAAATATGTCTTTCATCTGGTTGAGAAAATGGCCTTCTATTTGTAATATTTTGAGTATTTTTATGATGAATTATTGAAACTTTCCAATTTCGTTTTAGTTTTTATTGGAATGATTATGTGCTTTTTGTCCTTCATTTTACTTATCTACTAGTTCATGTTGATTTCCAGATGTTCAACCTATCTTGTCTTACTAAAATAAATCACATTGGCCACTGTGTATAATCATTTTCAGATGTTCTTGGGTTAATTTTGCAAATATTTGGCTAAAGATTTCTGTGTATTTATGCATAAAGTTTATTAGTCTCTAGTTGTCTGTACTAGTAGTATGTTTGTTTAGATTACAGGATGAAACTGGCCTTATAGAGTGAGTTGGGAAGAATAACTTTCTTTTGTGTGTGTGTGTGTGTGTGTGTGTTTGTGTGTGTCTGATGTGTGTTTTTTAATGTTTTAATTAGTTATACATGACAGTAGAATGCATTTATAAACTTTGATATATATATAGAGATTGGATATAATTTCTCATTTTTCAGAGTGTACATGTCTGATGTGTTTTGAGAACCGATAAATATTAGTTATTCTAATATTAGTAAATATATTAGCTTGTGATTTGAAGAATTTCTTATATTTAATATTAACTTTTTTATTATTTCTTACATACATCACAATAGAGGAGTGCATTACATTCATAATTTTTTTTGCATTGCAATTCTTAGTGCACCTTTATAAATAACAATGAAAACCAACAGTGGGAGGTAGTACAGTAAAGGAAAAACTAATCAAAGAGGAAAAACAAATAAAGTTAAATAACAAAAATAAACAAATATGGCTGGAAATACAAACCATATCTCAATAGTAACCCTAAATGTTAATGGCTTAAACTCACCAATCAAAAGACATAGGCTAATAGACTGGATTAAAAAGAAGATTCAACAATATGCTGCCTATAGGTGACTCATCTGATAGGAAAAGACATACATAGACTGAAGATGAAAGGTTGGGAAAAATCATACCACTCACATGGACCTCGGAAGCAAGCAGGGGTGTCCATACTCATATCAAATAAAATAGACTTCAAGCCAAAGTTAATTAAAAGGGATAAAGAAGGACATTACATACTGCTCAAGGAAGGATAACATTCTTAACCTGTGTTTGGAAAAAATTGTGAAGAATTGGTTTTTACTCTTTGTGGAATATTTGCTGGAATTCACTTGAGAAGCTATATGACCCTGAATTTTTTGGGGGGTAGGGAAATTGTATTCTAAACACTTATATTTACAAGACAAATAATATTTCCTAGTTTTTCTTGAATTAGTTTCAATAGTTTTTGTCTAACAATTTGTTCATTAAATTCAAGATATCCAATTTTGGGCATAGAATTGTTTACAGTATTTTATTGAAATTTCTCTACTCTTTTATTTCTGTAAGATTGGTAATAAATATTTCTGGTCACTGTTGTGCTTAATCATTCTTTCTTTCTTCATCTCTTTTTTACATCTTTAGAAACAGTCTGAAAATTTAAAATGTCCTAGGATTCTTCTCTTGAGTGTACTGTTTCCTAACTCAAAGAAAATTATTTTTGGAAAAGAGAATACAGATCATTCAAGGAATGATGAACAAGTCAATATTTCAGTGACCTAGTACTGTGGCTGATTTACTACAAGTGTTGGTTGTAGAAACTGGGAAGTATTCTGAAACACAGCCACCAGCACCCATCCGATATACGTCACTGTCAAATCCCTTAGAGTGCATTTCTTTTATCAAAAAAATATTAGTGCAAGAGTCTCTCTATTTAAGGATATCATTAGTGAGTATACTAATTATGAAGAAAATATACTGATAAATAAATTTTTAAATAATTATGAAATACAAACCAATTTCTAGAATATAATATATAAAAATATAAAAATAATATATAAAGATAATATATAAAAATGCTTATCTTAAATTTTATATGTAGTGTAATATTTCCACATATTAAAGTGATACAGATTCATTTAAAATTTGTGAAAATATTTAAAAGTAAGAATAAGAAAATACTCTGTTTCCACTATTTGACTATAACAAGTGAAAATATTTGGGAATACTTTTTCTCCATATTTTTATACAGATGTTTTATGCTATTTTTATGTGGTTTTGTTCATATATAACATCTTTATATATTTTTTTAAAAGCATGACCTTTCACTTAAGCTTTCATAATGCATTATGTGGAATCTCTAACTTATTTTGTGTGGTTTTCAAGTGTATGTTGTATAGTTTAATTAACCTGTTTCAGTTACTATTTGTATTATTTTCCAATCTGTTATTATAAGGATGATTCATAAGAGTTAATAAACATGATAATTTCACTTTGTTGTGCTTGTTTTCTAGGTTGATTCTTAATTATTCTTAATGCTTAAAACTGGGATTCTTTTATATGTTGGAATTTGGAATATGAGCAACATACAGAATGAGATGTCTTGGGGATGGAACCCAAGTCAAAACATATAATCATCTTTCAAGTATTCCTTACATACGTAGTCTGATGGTAATTTTATACAATACTTTAAGTGTACCTGCATTTTGACTGTGATACATCACATAAGGACAGGTGTGAAACTTGTGGCATTATGTTAGAAAATCAAGAAATTTCAGATTAGTGATATTCAACCTGTATAAAGATTTGTGGTAGAAAAACAGATGATATTGGTGACCAATTTGTAATATGATTTTTAGAAAAATATGAGGAAAATCCCCATGTAGGAGGACATTGTAAATAAAAGCACAAATGTTAATCAAGGATAAGATTTGGGGACAGGTGAATAAAGTAGTTTTTCAAAGCAGATAATTCATGAGAGAGAGAGAGAGAGAGAGAGAGAGAGAGAGAGAGAGAGAGAGAGAGAATAGCTTAAGCTGTGTTTCATTGTATTTACCCCAAATTAACACCCTCTCCTACATGTAACCTTATTAATGTAGAACCTTACTAAGATATCGTGAGATGACCATTTTGAAGCTGACTTTGACCATAAATTTTGCACAATTTAATGTAAAAAGCAGTGATTATACCACTTTGAACAAAGACTTAAGAATCAGGGTGCAGTTCTCCGTACTTTCTTGTCTGCCTTGGGAGGTGGATGCTCCTTTAGCTTATGTGTTGAAGGGACTTTCATATAAGTTTGCCATAAATTACCACAGACTGGGTAGATGTAACAACAGAAATTTATTTTCTCACAGTTCTGGAAGTGTTGGTAGAGTTGTTTTTTCTGACACCTGTCTTCTTGGCTTAGAGATGGTTCTCCCTGTATTTCCACATGGTCTTCCCTTCGCATCTATCTGTTCCCTGATCTCTTCTTATGAGAACACAAATCATGTTGCTGTAGAGCTTAGCTATATGAACATATTTTACCTTAATTACTTCTGTAAAGGCCATATCTCCAAATACAGTAACACTCTGAGATATTGAGGGTTAGTATGCTAATATAAGAATTTGAGGGAATGTAATATACCTCAAATTGCTACTGTGGGTAGCGGGTCCTTTGCTGACCCACTAGGAACTGTAATGTAAACAATGTTTTATCACATTTTTGTGCATGTTGAATGACAAAAGCTTTAGTTACTGTAGCATAATCTAGGAAATTATGAATGAAATATGCAAATAATAACTATTTTATAAGTCATTCTGTGCAAAGGCAAGAACAATGAGAAAATAATACCCAATGTCCCTCCTCCAACCCTAAATTTTAGTGTGTGAGGGTGACAAATGCCAAACCAAAAACTAACACAAAGTAAATGTACGTTGGCTAATTCTATATATGAAGAATCAAAATGTTTTTGGAAACTGATTCATAAATCTAAAAAAATTAAATTAAAAATATACACACACATATATACACAATCTATATAAAGGTAATTGAAAATAATGAAACATTTTATGAGGTATCTATATTTTTCTTATATTAATAGTGAATTTTATACCACTAAAACTTTATGATGAAGCTGATGGGTAGAGAGATTAATTCAATTATCTAAGGTTAAAAAGTCTTCTGTTTCCAGAACTTGCATATATTTTAAAAATTCACAATTACATTTTTACTTGATTTTTTGGATCAAATTTCAATTGGATGACAATATGATCATTATTTTAGAAAGCAGGTCATGTATACTGCCCATAAATAACAAAAATCTCCCAGCACTCTGACTTGATTAATTATACAACTGAATCTTCTTCTTATTCTCTAAAGTCTCATTTTGTGGTGAAAGGTGGAAAACCAAATGAATCTAAACTATATGTGCTTCATGTATTTAAATACACACACAAACACACACACACACACATATATATATATATATATATATATGTTTATAAATATATACATAATAATTTTTGAAAAAATAAAAATACCTCAATTATTGAGAATCCAGTAATCCTGAAAATGTAAGATATTGTTAAAATTCAGTATTTTATAATAATAATTAACTTCACCTCTAAAATATTTCCAAATAAAACAGGTATTGACCTTTATGTATACGGAATTGATTGCTGTTCCTCACTTCTACTGAAATATATAGTTATGATATTAAGTTTTAATTCTACTAAAATATATGGGTAGTATTTGTGAGATTAACATTTTCTCTCTATATATAGTATTAAATTACAAGTTTTCCAAAGAAAGTTTTACTTCTACCTGTGAGTAACATCTTGCATATGATACTCACTGATAATATATCAACCTGGTATAGCATTGTCTCTAAGAGGCCAGTGCAATAAAGATGTAAATAGTCAATGTTACTGCATGAAGGAGATAAAAATAAATGGAAATGTGTATTTCCTGGATATTTAAGTTTTGTTATGAAATTTATGTGAAATATGGTAGTATGTTAATATCATGTTAAAAAAAATAAAACAGACTAATATGGAAATTTCAAGTGGATAGAATTGAGATTGTTCTCTCTCATACTCCCCAAAGTGAACGTAGAAATTATTTAATTAAGACAAATTGGTGTTTTCTGGGATTGAAAAGTTTAATGTAAGGTTGAAGAGACAGAGTGTAATTTAATAAAGGCCTTAGTGTTTTGATTCTTGACATATTGATAAATTAAAGTGTAATGTCTGTTTTTAAATCCAATACATTGCTTTTTTATTCATTGGGGTAAGTTTATCCTCCTGTCTTAAGTTTTTTCTGGGATTGCTTTTCTGTCCTAACATTTTATTGAATTTTAAAAAGTCATATTTTTAACATGAATTTTTCTTTAATTTGACACGTTTCATTGTTTATTTATTTATTTATTTATTTACGTACATGGCAATAGTGGAATGCATTACACTCGTTATTACCCATTTATAGTATATAAAGTATGTTCACACCAAATTTTTCCATTATACATGTACTCGCTTTTTTTTTGCATTACAATTCTTAACACAGATAAATACCACAATTTGTCATATCTCTGTTTGTATACAAGGTATGTTGACACCAAATTCAAATCTTCATACGTGTATTTTGTATAATAATGACCATCACCTTCCTCCATTCTTGCTATTCCCCTTCCCCCTCCCTTTCCCTTCCACACCTCTTCCCTATCTAGAAATAATCTTCTTCCCATGCCCTCCCTCCCTACCCCACTTTGAGTCACCCCCCTTATATCAGAGAAAGCATTCATTTGGAATGTGTTTTTTTGGGATTGGCTAACTTCACTTAGTGTAGTCTTCTCTAACACCATCTATTTACATGCAAATGCCATGATCTTATTCTTTTTTAGTACTGAGTACTATTCCATTGTGTATAAATGCCACTTTTTAAAATCCATTCATCGGCTGAAGGACATCTAGGTTGGCTCCACAGTTTAGCTACTCCTCATACATCAGATAGAGCAATCTCTAGGATATATAAAGAACTCAACAAGCTAAGCATCAAAAAAAACCACAAAAAAACAAATAATCCAATCATTAAATGGGCCAAGGACCTGAACTGACACTTCTCAAAAGAGGATATACAATCAATCAGCAAATATATGAAAATCTGCTCATCATCTCTAGCAATCAGAAAAATTCAAATCAAAACTAATCTAAGATACCTATCTCACTCCAGTCAGAATGGCAGCTATTATGAAGACAAACACCAACAAATGTTAGTGAGGATGTGGGGAAAAGTTACACTCATACATTGCTGGTGGGACTGCAAATTGGTGCAGCCAATTTGGAAAGCAGTAAGGAGATTCCTTGGAAATCTGGGAATGGAACCACCATTTGACCCAGCTATTCCTCATTTTGAACTATACCCAAAGGACCTAAAAACAGCATACTACAGGGACACAGACACATATGTTTTAGTCTGGTAAATATCTTCACATACATTGACCCAGATAATCTGAACCATCTACAAACTGCTTTATTTTGATATAAATATATACTACAAATGTTTGTTTTTTTTATCGGTATGGGCACTTTATTCTCCCCCCCCCCCAAAAAAAAAAAAAAAAACAGAGAGCACAGAGATATTCTTAAGCTTTATACTGTTGAAAATGTTCCATGTGGTCTCAGGCTTTCAACAGTTCCTAATAGGTGGTTCTAATAATGTTGTTTCATCTCTTTGAGATTCATTTCCCTCATGTGTAAAATGAAGATGATGATCTTTTATAATACACAATAACAAATCTATGTCATAGGAATGGCACTGTAATTTCTTTTATCCCTCTTATCCTTTCCTAAATTAAACTGTCTTGGTTCATGGAACCAATTATCACTTATGATATCTCCAGAGTCTTCTAAATGACTATACCCACTTCAAGTATTTCTTTTCGATTATTTAAACCAATTACCTTCCCTTACCTGTTTTTACTGCTAATCTTACCTTCCTTATGAATCTTCCTTCATCCTTCCAAATAGATAAGAAACATATGTTTTCTAAATGAAAGCATCTCTTTCCCTTTTATTTTAAATAAACTCCTTTCAATTTGGTTTATTGGAAGTACTATCTTCTACATAAATTGCATAAATCGGTTCTTATGGATAATTTGGTGTATTTAAAAAATATTAATCTCTGAGTTCTTCTCTCATCTGTTTTTAGTTCCTTAAATGTACATATCCAGCAACGTAAGATTTTGGAGTTGTGGGGACAAGGGGCTCTCCCCTGATTTGGGCATTTTCTGAATCTTTAATATTCTCTATTGCATAAGGGCAAATTTAGAAACTTCTCTCAAAGATGACAGATGAGGTTACAAACAAGAGTGCACTGCTGGAGTACATAGTCTGAGCAATTTTTTTTTTGTGTTTGTTAAGCCACAAACACCTTGGCCTTGGGGAACAAAGCATGAAACTACTCAGACACACTTTAAAAAGACACAGGTACTTCTGAAACTAAACATCACACAGATAGATAAGGATAAGCCAGTCTTATTTATCCACACATTTCACAACTAAGGCAGTAAGGCTATGACCCTTCACCTCATTTAGAAGGAATCCTTTGCAGGGTTTCTTTTATGGTTTCTAATGACGTGATCTGTAAAGGTCAAGAGGAAGGCTGGCACATGTGTGCTAACAAATGTCTCTCTTTATCTTTTTCTCAAATCACTGACTTAACAGGTAAGGAGGATGAGAGTCTTCATACACTCCAAGTTTTTCTTGGGAGTCTTGTTTTTTCTATCAGGTAGAAACTTCATAACCTAATATGGTCTGGATTTTGTGGAATTAATTAGATTTCAAATTTAGTAATCCATCTATTAACATAAAATCTTGTCATTTAAAAAAACCTATCATTTTTCTCAAAGCAGTCAGCTAAGTCAACTGAATAGTGACCTCTTTATTTTAGGAGAACCTTCCTTCTTCTTGGGATAGTGGTATCCTAGCTCAGCCTTGGAGCATAAGGCTCTTGGGGAACGCGGTTTGTGAAATGAAGAGTAAACGTATAGAGTCATAGTGTCATTTGCAAGATACAGAACATTTTTGCAAAGGTAATATGATCTTGATGAATTTACTTCCTTAACTTTTTGTGGATATAATTCAATGCCTAATAAAAATGCTTGAAATTAAAATTAGCACATGTTAGGTGTGCATGATTGGTATGGTAGCATTGTTCAGTAGGAAAAAAACACACAGTAAGACATACATAATTTGCTTTCTAGATTTTTTCTGCTCTGTAGTTGTTTACAAGGGAAAACCTCTGCTAAATATAATAGCTGATGATTACATAAAACACTTAAAAAGTTTTAATTGTGTTCATGGAAACAAAATTCCTTTCTTCCACCTATAAGTAAAACTTTCTTTGCTAATTCCACTCTTGTATCAATTCTGTTGCATGTAGCATTAATGTGGCAACAAATTGGTAGCTCCATCTGATTCAATTGGACTTTACTTTTATGATATGATTGGTGTTCTCCTTCCAAACACTATCATGAAAATGATATCTTTAAGCACATATCTTAGAAGGTCAAGTTGGAAAAGTACTGAATGATGAATTCTGATGAATTTGAATGCAAGGAGCCAAGTTATGCAAGCAATTATATGCTGCATGATAAATCAGCAATTCTGTCTGCCCCATTCATATTCCATTAACTTTTCCCACATATTATTGAAACACATGGATTTATCTTCAACAGACATGAGAACAGGTGTTTAAAAATCAGAATAATATTCTGCTTGCTATTTATTGGTCATTACTTAACATAATATTCTATCACATTGTTTTAAATGAATAAATTCATATTTTTTTGTCAATCAACATAATTAATTTCTGAAATTAATTTAATTAGATTGATATACATCATGTAAGAAGGGCAAACATATTTCTCTGACCTCTGAAACCATAGGGCACAGTTGCCTAATGCCTGTGGCACTGTTTCATGATGGAAAAGTGTTAGGATAGATATAGAACAACATCAGTCAAAGACTGAGGAAACTTAAGAAAATCACCTGATCTTGACCTTCAGCCTCTACTACCATTCCTTTCCTTCATTTCTTACTCTGTGCCATTCACTGTCATGTTTTACTTTTTATTATGGAAATATCATGCTTTACATCTCTGTGGTGGCATATTATGGTAATTAAATACATGCATGTAATGTGTAATTATCAAATCAGGGTAATAAGAATTTCTATCTTCTCCATCAACTTTATGTGTCAGAAATTTAATGCTCACTTTGAGGTGTAACATACACTGTTTTAATCAGCAGTTCCCTACTACAGAAAGCCAGAACAAATTCCTCCTCTCTGTTTGGTTCCCTTATTGATCTCCTTTCCACTTTGCTCTTCCCTGCCCTGCCCAGTCTTTAGTGACCACTATTCTACTTCATTAGTTTATGATATTGACCATTTAATGTCTAGAAATGAGTGAGAACACTTAGAATATATCTTTCTTTGTTATGCCTATTTAACATAATGACCTCCAGTAGCATCCATTTTAGATCCACATTTCAATTGGATTTTGTTGTTGTAGTTTAGTTTTGAAGTTTCTCATATATACTGGACATTAGTCCCTCAGCAGATGAAGAGTTTGCAAATACTTTCTCCCATTCTGTAGGTTTTCTGTTCACCCTGGTGATTATTTACTGTGCTGTATAGAAGTTTCTGAGTTTGATATAGTCCCCCTTGTTAATGTTTTCTTTTGTTGTCTGTGAGTTTGGGATCCTCTAAAATATCATTGCCCCCACCAGTGACTTGAACTGTTTCCTGTATGATTTCTTCAGTAATTTCATACTCTTTCAACTATTTTGAGCATATTTGTGTGCATGATAAAAAGAAATGACTGAGATTCATCCTTTTGCATATGTATCCAATTTTGCTAGGAACATTTATTGATGATATTATCCTTTGTCCACTGTGTTCTCCTAGCATGTTTGTCAAAAATTCAGTTAGCCATATGTACATGGGTTCATTCAGGGATGCACTATTTTGTTTAATTGACTGTGTGTCTGTTTTTAGGTAGAACCACACAGCTTTTGTCACTATACCTTGGTAAGCTTTGTACTATGTTTTGAACTCAGGTGTTATGATGCATTCAGTTTTGTTAGTTGTCTTGCTTCTTTATTTGTTTTATTTGCTATTCTTCTTTTTGCTTAGTATTCCTTTGGCTATTCTGGGTCAATTTTGGTTCCATATGAATCCTAGAAGTTTTTTTTCTTTAATTCAGTGAAGAAAATTTTGGGCATTTTGATGAGGATTACATTGAACGTGTAGAACACTTTAGGTAGTGTGGTAATTTTAACAATATTAATTCCTCCAATTCATGAACAGGAGATATCTTACCTTATTTTGGTGTCCATTTCTTTTGTCAGGTTTTTTTGTAGTTACTCACTGTAGGAATTTTTTTGTCCTTGGTCCCATAGATTTTATAGTTGTTCTGAATGGAATTGATTTTTTTTTTATACCAGGAAGTGAACTCAGGCAGACATAACCACTGAACAACATCCTCAGCCCTTTTTTGTATATTATTTAGAGACTGGGTCCAGCTCAATTGCTAAGGGTCTCCCTAAGTTGCTGAGGCTCACTTTGAACTTGCTATCCTCCTGTCTCCGCCTTCCAAGCCGCTGGGATTACAGGAGTATGCTAGCACACCTGACTCAGGATTGACTTCTTAATTTCCTCGTCAGCAGGTTAATTACAATGCTTCCATTTCTCATATGTTGATTTCATATTCTACAACTTTTCTGATTTGTTCGTAAGTTCCAAAACTGTTTTGAAGGAGTACTTCGATTTTTATGTATAAAATTATCTCATCTGGAAGCATGGATAATTTAACTTCCTCCTTTCCAATTGATTCCCTTTATTTTCCTGACTAATTTTTCTTGATAAACTTCTAGTACTATGTGGAAATCTATCCTCTTCCACAATTTTAGAGAAAATGTTTCTAGCTTTTCCCCATTTTGCATGATATTAGATGTCGGGTTGTCTGACACAGCATTTAGTATTTTGAGGTAAGTTTCATCTATCCATAATTTGCTGAAAGTTTCGTATCATGAAGGCATGCTGAATTTTACTGAAGTTTTTTTTTTCACATCTTCTAAGATGATCAGATGGTTTTTGTTCTTCATTCCTTTTGTGTACTGCATTGTGTTCAATGATTTGCATATTTTGAAACTTCCTTGCTTCTCTGGGGTGAATCCAATTGATTATGGTGAATGATGATTTTGACATGCTGTTAAGTGTGGTTTCTTTGAATTTTATTGAAAATTTTAAATCTATGATCATCAGAGAGATGGTTTTATAGTTTTCTGTTGTCATTGTGACTTTATCTGGTTTTGATTTTAAGGTAATCTGGCTACATGATATGTTTTGATGGAGTTTCTTTCATTTCAAATTTTGGAATAATTTAATAAGAATTTATATCCTTTGTTAAAATGTTTTGTAGAGTTCAGCAGTAATACCAATGGGTCTTGGAACTTTTTCAGTGGGAGACTGTTTTTTATTTGTTCTTTTTAGTTATAGAGGAGAGTATGATCTATTTTGACATATTTATACAAATATGGAGTATGTCTTATTCTAATTAGGATTCCAGTCTATGGATGTACATGATTTTGAGATTCACTATGGTACATTCATATGTGTACATAAGATATTTAGGTCAGATTCATTCTACTGTCTTTCCTACTCCTATCCCTACTTCCCCTTATTACCCTTTGTCTAATCCACTGAACTTCTACTCTTCACCCTACCCACTTGTTATGTGTTTGCATCCATATATCAGAGAGAACATTTGACCTTTGGTTTTTTTGGGTTGCCTTATTTCGCTTAGCATGATAATCTCCAGAACCTTCCATTTGCCGGCACATGTCATTAAGTCTTTACTGATGAGTAATAGTCCATTGTGTATACATACCACTATTTATTATCCATTTATCTGTTGAAGGGCACCTAGGTTGGTTCCATAGCTTAGCTATTGTGAATTGAGATGCTATAAACATTGATGTGGCTACATCACTATAGTATGCTGATTTTCTTTTTTGAGGGGGGACATCGGGGTACAGAGGCTTGAACTCAGAGGCACTTGACCACTAAGCCACATCCCCAGTCCTATTTTGTATTTTATTTAGAGACAAGGTCTCACTGAGTTGCTTACCACCTTCCTTTTGCTGAGCCTGGCTTTGAACTCGCAATTCTCCTGTCTCAGTCCCCCAGAGCTGCTGGGATTACAGGTGTGCACTCCACCTGGATAGTATGCTGATTTTAAATGCATTGGGTATATACCAAGGAGTGGTATAATTGGGTCAAATGGTGATTCCATTCCTAGATTTTGGGGAATCTCTATACTGCTTTCCAGAGTGTTTGTAACAAATTGCAGTCCCACCAGCAATGTATGAGTGTACCTTTTGCCCCACATCCCCACCAACATTTATTGTTACTTGTATTCTTAATTGTTGCCAATCTGACTGGAGTGAGATGAAATCTCAGTGTAATTTTAATTCGCATATCTTTAATTGCTAGAGCTTTTAATTACTTATTACTCATTATTTTTTTCTGTTTAGATTTTCAACTCTTAATTTTTTAAAAGGGATTTTCAATGTTTTTCCCTTTTTTTTCTTCTTTCTAATTTCTCACAAGATGAGCAACTTTTCATTTAATGGCGCCTCATAAGTTTTGTAGGATTTCCTCACTCATTCCATTTAATTATTTTTATCTTTATTTGTTTTTTATTTTATTTCATTTTGTCTGACTGGGTTGATTCAAAAGAACTTTCTTCAAGTTTCTTCTGCCTGTTGTAATCTACTGTGGAAGATTTCAACTATGGTTGGGTCACATGTGGTTTCATTGATGGAAGTTTTTAGAACCAGGATTTCTGATTATGTTATTTTTATCCCTTTATTGAATTTCTCATTCATTTCTTGAAATGTTCTCATTTATTTGTGATATCATATTATCCTGTATCTCCCTGATTTTCCTTAAGATAATTATTTTGAAATTCTTTTCAGGTGTTCCATGGATTTCTCTCAGATTAGGTTCTATTTCTGGAGAATTATTGGTTTTCTTTGAAGGCATCATAGGTCTTGTGTCCCTAAATTGATATGTGAATATTTGGTGTAATGATGGCCCCTTCCATGTTGATGGAGTAGTTTTTCTAGGATTTTTTTTTTAATTTGTATGGCATGTGGGGTGTCAGTTGGGCTTTGGTTATAGGCAATCTCAAAAGTGTAGCCTGTCTGATTTCTTTAGCTTTAGTTAATGTTCACAGTGTTCACAAATGCCTAAATAGTTTACACTACAGAAATTCATGAAGGTTATTGTATGACTTTTCAGTGGCCATAGGCTTCCCAATGTATGTGTGTTAAGGCACCAGACAGGCAAGTACTGATGACATTGGGGCTTGTGGCAGCATTGATTGTGTAAGTTATGGAAAAAGTGTTGATACATTACTAAAGGCAAGTTCTGGTGACATCAAATTTTGTGGCACCATTAACCATTATGGTATAGGATATAAAGAATTTTCCCAGGTCACTCAGTATGAATGTGTGAGATGGCTGATTCTATGGCATCAGGAGTATCAGATCTGGATTCTCAAAATGGTAGAAGAACCTTTTCAAGTACTAAGAGATCAGTGCAGGTGATTCTGGGGTGTGTGGCATTCATGCATCCATCACTGCAGACTTCAGGTTGTTAGATGCACTTCCTTCTTTCCTTTGGGGAAAATTCAGGCAGTGCTGGAGTTTCTATCATTTGTAGTGACTTCACTGGAAATGGACTCCAAATGGTCCCTTCTTCAGGTCTCAAGGAACAAGTTCAGGTGATGCCAAGATTTGGACACAGCATCTGTGATCTCAAGTCCATGAGTTGTGAAGGGGAGTTTCCATAGACCCTTTGGGGCATAGGCAGGTAATGTTTAAGTTTGTGTGCACCAGCACACAAACTCCTGGCAGTATAGGATATAGAGGACATGTGCCTTAGGTCCCTTGGGTCACATGTGGTTAGAATTGAGGCTTCTGGTGTTGGTATCTGTGGTCTTGAAGCTTCAGGAGCTGGAAAAAGAATGTCTCCAGTATACTCAGAGCAAGTGCATAGTGAGCCTGAGGTTTGTGCATTGAGTATTTTTTTTTTTTTGTCCTGGAGATGAAGGACAGAAATGTTACATTTTTCTGGTCCCAAAGGACAACTTTGGGTGATTCTAAGGCTTTTTGGAGGAGGAGCTGCAGTTCAGTAGCCATGGACTAGGAAAGATATTTTCCCTAATTCTCTTAGGGTAAGTGCAATTGATGCCATGTTTGGGGAAGTAGTAGTCACATTCATAGAGCTAAAAAATGAAGATGGAACCTCTGCAGGAGATTCTGTAGGAGATTTTAGGACAGTTACACTTGATGACTTTTCCCATCAGCTGCTTCATTCTAAAGGCTGTGGATTGGGGAGTAGACACTTTATATTTCCTACTGGGTGAGCACAGATGTTGACCGGGTTGAGGGTGGCTTCTAGCTGTGTGTACAGAGTTTCAGACATGGATGGTATTCTTTTCCTGGTCCTGAGAGACAAGTGTTAATGATACTGGTGTTTGGGTTCCAGCAGTCGCAGTCCCAAGGCCCTGGGTTGAGGAGGGAATCTTTTCTAGTTCCCATGGGTGAGTGCTGGTGATTCTTGGGATTGGGTCACTGCTAGTCAAACTGTGACATTGTAGGAAGTGTAAAGGGCCTTCTCCAACTCCCTACCAATTGGTGTGTATAAACTGGACTTTAGCAACAGTTGTAGTCTCCATGCTGTCAGTTGACTGACCTTTCCTAGTTACCATGGGGCAATTGCAGGTGGAACTCAGGCTTGTGTGTAAGACAGCTGCTGGTCCTGGAGCTACAAGATGCTGAGATGACTGTCTTCTACCCTTGAGGCATGCAGAGACCCAAGACTGCTGACTGGGTCACAGGAAATGATGCAAACCTCTAAAGCAGGATAATATCCAGCAGTGGCTGTTATAGCAGGTTGGGTTTTGGGAAAAGAAACCAAATATTAATTCTTTCTTTGGAACAGAAATTTGCTCTTAATTCAGTCTGTAATCCGATAATTTTTAAAGCCTATGAAGATTGTCAAATTCTTCTAGGAATTTAGGACTACCAATCCCCTACCATGTTAGGGGTTGTTGGCATTTTATCCAATTACCTTTTCCCTGGAGTTTGAAGTTCCCCTTCAAGAAAGGGAATGGAGTTGAAGCTACATTTGCTTTGTTCCAACTCTCTGTGTTGTTCAGGGTTCTTATCATTATTTTTTAATTATTTTATTTTATTTTTTACATTTTTCAGATTTTTCCCACCATCTCACTGAAATACCATCTTTCTTTTCTTGGGCTCCAGTAGCCACAGTCCCAAGGCCTTGTTATGTTGTTGTTGTTGTTGTTGTCGTTGTTTTGTTATGTATTTATTTATTTATTTGATTGGGTGGAAGATACCAGGGATTGAACTCAGGGGCACTTGACCACTGAGCCACATCCCACATCCCCCAGTCCTATTTTGTATTTTATTCAGAGACAGCATCTCACTGAGTTGCTTAGCACCTTGCTTTTGCTGAGACTGGCTTTGAACTCATGATCCTTCCATCTCAGCCTCCTGAGCTGCTGGGATTACATGTGTGTGCAGCTGCCCTGATTCTTCTTTGTGGCACAGTCAGAAGCTTGGCAACTCTAAGGCTATCTTGGAACCTGGCACTTCTCACTGTCAATTTCACATGGATTATTTTCACAAGAACCCTCAAATACAGGTATGTGGTATTTCCCTATTTCATAGATTAAAAAAGCTGAGGCTAGATAAGGCATATCTAGCAGCCAAAATAATATAGTAAATGCATAAGCTGAGTAAAACTCCAGCAGTCTTCCTTTAGAATTCATATTTTCAAAACCATTACATTAGGCTCAAACTATTCAGCTAGAATAGATATCAATATTTTGACAATACCTTTTGCTACAATAATGTTATTGTTCAAGAATAGAAGCAAAGAACCATTTTGTCTATATCAGGGTATAGGCAATTATGGACCCAGAAGCCAAATCTAGCCCACCATCTGCTTTTATAAATAAAGTTTTATTGGAACCCAGTCATATTAATTTATTTACGTATTTTGTAGGATTGATTTTGCGTTGCAATTGCAGAGTTTATGACTTGTAATAGAAATTTAAATGTAAACTAAAATATTTAATATCTGGCCCTTTATAGAAATTTGATGACCTTAAGTAGCCTATGAATATATTGTCATTTAATGAACTACTTGAAAATAACTAAATAAATACCCTATACTTTAGATGAATGAGCTATCTCCTTCTAGCTTTTAAATGTACTAGAGAAATTTTAAGACTCAGGTGGGTAGCCATTAGAAGTATTTATCATGCAATTTACCCATCACAGAAATAAGGCAGAATGCCAGAACTAAAGAGACATGGATCTGGAAATCAGTGAAGGTAAGCTCATTTATAAATTGCAATAACTTTGTAAGGAGTACCTAACTTGTGACAAGTTTTCAACATGCATTTTGGGTAGGGTAAAAAAGAAGACAAATCTACCTCTTGCCTTCTTGTGGCTTAAGTAGATGATCAAAAATAAGGGTGTGATTTTTCCTTTATTAGCTAAGATTGGCCATATACAAATGCATCCTCCTTTGGTATTCTATATTATGGAAGCAGTGTTCTGTTTTTTGCTTTCCTCTCTACTCTGCATACCTATTCATTAGGATTATTTCCTTTTGTAGCTACTCTGAATCCCCTTGCTTTTAGTCACAGCTCCTGCTCTCCACCCAAATGTCCCTTCTTCCTGGGTCTACAAGTTCATAGGTAGTTTATGTAGACCTAAAATATAGAGCACATCATGCTGAACTCACTGAGATAAAATTATAAAATTAGTGAATAAGGGCTTGCAGTCGATGTTACACATTCGGGCAAAAGCAAGTAATTTGGTGAATTACTTCATGAATTTTCACATACAAAATTGGTTCAAATTATTTGGGAAGAGAATACTGTCAAGTTAAGAAGTGGCAAGGGACTGAGAGGTAGAAACAATTGAGCTAAGGTGGAGTTTATGAATATCTGTATTTACATAAATTGATAGAGGATAGAATTCATATTGTTTACAGACAATTTGTGAAAGAGGATGAAGTTATGTTTTTTGCATACCAAGATTTTAAGAAATATAATGTCCCCAACTATTTTTCTCCAACTCTGGCCCTTCCCTATTAAAATACATAATTATTATTTTTAGGCAGACAATATGAAAAGCACTGAAGCTCATGAGAAGTATATAAAATTATAACAAATTCAGGTTGTAAATAATTGTGAATAATTATATTTTTCATTTTTCTCTCATGTTTCCATTTAGGTATTTCCTTATGCCAAATACTCTGCTTTAATAGTAATATTTTGTTACTATGGGTCTCTGAAACTCATACCCCCCTACCACACGTAAGTTACCTATTGCATTACCCTATCTGTTTTTCAGGCTTAATAGACTTGATTAATAAGCCCAAGTTATTCTCAGCGTCTCCTTCTCACCAATGGCCCATACCTAGTAATGGCTCCTATGGTCCATTTTAAACTCAAGGCTATCTCTACTGGGAAAAAATATCACATAACTCTACCTAGACAAAAGCAACAGATTTATCTAGGACCGTTAAGACTTAAATAGTAGGCAAAGTACATTATCCAAAAAACTTGTCCAACCACCAATGTCTGAGCCACCCCCTCAGAGTTTCTGATTGAGAATTTCTGGTATAGAGAATGAGAATTTGCATTTTTAGCAAGTCTACAGGTTCTGCTGATACTGCTGCTGTGGGGTCAGACAAAAGAAATCAGCATGAGAAGAGATAGTGGTAAGAAAAAGCAAGGGGTCTCCAGAGATTTGAAAGCAGTTTTGGTTACTGATGGAGGTGGGCTATAAGCCTCCATGCCATATGCTCTGCCCTTTCCTGTAGTCCTTGACTTTGCTGTCAAAAATAACTTCCACAGTCTGATAATATTGGACCCCTAATTGCACTCCTCAGGCAGAATTAATAACAGAATGATTCCCATGTAACATCTCTAATAATAAATTCCACCATCTAGTTCTAGACTCATCTCCTGATAATGGCCTTGGGCTCCATCCACCATATATTATAAATTAGTTACACCAAACTACTTTCAAATCTCTAGAGACTCCTTGCCTTTTCTTACTGCTACTGTCTTTGCACACGCTGATTCCTTTGTCTGCCTGAAAAAATCTGATCCTGAAGTATTGGTTTACAGAGATAGTGTTACCCTTCATGTAAAGCATTTTTATTTATTTATTTAGGAACTTCATTCTCTGCAGTTCTTATATTTACTTATGGAATGTATTTCATTGTGCTGCAATCACTTTCTTTCTTGTCTGTCTGTAGCAAAAGAACACACATTCCTTCAGTGTGCTGTCAGTGTACATCAAATCAACTTTCCATGTAGTTTCTATGCATTTTATGTGTTCTCTATATATAGAACAAATGTTTCCTCCATTATGACACTGGACCTCAGATTGGCTCTGTGAATGAGATGTTTTCTTTCTTGTGAATAACTTTCTTCACAAAACTCTAACCAAAGCAGTACACATGCATTAGTTATAGGCACTGAAGGGTCTTTTCATATCTTTGAAAACTTTTTTGAAAGCAGTCCCTTAGCTGTATCCTGTGTAGAGCCGAAGCTTAATGTAGTGATGTGGTTAGAGTTCATAATAGGAACAATGTTTATTCTAATTTATCTGATGTTTATTCTTTTGGATACTTTTTAATATGTTTGGAGATATTGCTCACAGTCAAATGTCATGTATCTTTAAAACAATTGTATCTCTCGAGTACTACTTTTAATTCCATATTACAAATGGAAAAACAGAAAAATTAAGTTTTTCAATATTGTACACATTATAAATCATGGTGGGTGATTTTAGCTGACATTCTAATATTAGCAACCTGGATGAAGTAATACTATTCTCTGAATATATGTTCATCACCCACCCTTGCTGATTAATATTATTTTAATATTTACTAGGTTCCCGGGATACTCACATATTCTTGTGCTTAAAATAGAATTTTCACAGGAAATATTTTTCACTATTCTTTGCATGAAAGGGATAAGTTATCCAAAATGTACACTGTGCAGCTCCTCAATCTCAAGAAATTTGAGTGGTGGTCTAGTGTGAAACATTTATAAGGCAAGGCCATGTCCGTGATTCCCATTTCTTAGTAGAATTTCCAATTTCATTGGAGAACAGGCAAAGTACAACTCCTTCTCTTCTATCAGAATTCAGAAACAGATGATGGAGGTCCTGGAAGACTTTAAATTGATTTTATGATTTAGAGGATCCTAGAAGTCATAAACTAGATGAATGGATGAAATGGGACATAGAATTGAGGTAGAGGATGCTGGAATATAAGACGTTCAAATAGAGAATGTTCTGCTAGAATTGAGTTAGACATTGACTTATCTAACTGAGTTAGAGATTGACTTATATAAAATGTTTTCTTTTATAAAAAAATCAGATTACTCTACATCTGATTATTTTATGGAATGATTATACATTCATTATTTGTATTCTCTTCTATCGCTTAACAGAAGGCTTTATTCTCCCATTTCATAAATTCTGAGTATTGAGAAAAATGTCACCATTAGCCTTTTAAAATTATGTACTCAAATTTGTATATATTTAAAAAAATTCACCTCTGTTTAATCATGCTCATGTACCTATAAATATTTACATAATAAGTACTATGTGTAAGATTATGGGCCAACAACTTATCACAGATATGTACATCAATGAGAATTAGTTTTACTCTTACGAAACTTGCAAACTAACAAAGAGAACATTAAAAAATTTAATGTACTTCAACAAGTTTCACATGAAGACAATTGCCTAGAACCCAGAGACATGCTCACTATGCTATCTCCTTCAGTAAGTAGGAATAATTCTGGAGAAGCAGACTGATATGGCTGATCTTGCATAGCAGGAAGATTAATCAGGCACCAGTATTGAAGAAAATATAGACAAGGAGATATCTGCTGGAAGTGTGACTCAAGAATAGGGAATATAGAGCATTGCTCAAAAACTCAGACTTGCCTACTTGACTCAGGAAGATGCTGTCTCTAAATAAAATATTAAAAAGTGTTGGGGTTAAAAATCCCCCCCCAAAAAAATAACAACAAACAAACAAACAACAATAAAACCTCAGACTTGTCTTGCTTCAAGTCCTAACATACTTTCTTGTGGCATGATCGGAGCAATTTACATAGCTTCTCTGAGACTTACTTTTCTCACTGGTAAGATGGAGAAGATTACATTACTTCCTTCACAATATTGCTCTGATGATTCATTTGAGATAATGTATGTGAATTACTTAAGGTACTTGGCACCTAACAGGTATTTCATAGCTGTTAGTTATAATAATGATCACATTATTATCCTTCTATTTTTTACTGTAGAGAGAAGAAAGGCATGCATATAAGAGGTATTATAAAAGTATAATAAAAAATAAAACTTGCTGGGATGTAGAGAGAGGACCAAGAATGAGGTGTCAAGGTGACTTTAAAATATTGATTCTAGGTAAAGAAAAAAAGACAACATCAGTAATAGGCATGAGTTCCACAATGATTCCTGCTCCCTAAACCATCTCCTGGCAACAGAACTAAAAATAATAACAAAATGCAGACAAGATTATGTGGGTTCAGCCTTTCATCACATTTTTTCAAGCTTTACCCCAGGGGCTCAGAAGTCACCTGACTTATGAACACAGAGTGACAGCAAACCTACCAAATTATGCTAAGTGACTCTGCTTTGGAGGCTCAAAGTCACAGCCACTAAGGAATCAACAAAATCCATTTTATATTTTTATATTTTGGAAATGATTTTTACCCACAATTCTTTGTTGTTCTTCTTCTTTCTTATTGTCCACTTCTAGTCTGTTATATCCCCGCACTTTGCAATTCCAACCTCAAAACGTTACTTTCTAAAGGTTTTGTGTTGGTTAATATGTATTGGAAAATTAAAGATTATGGGCTTCTGATCACAAATTATTTTGAGTAGATGATAATTTAGGCAATGCTTCAAAAAATGCATAGTTACCATGGCAATACCTTTTACAATTTTGAAGAAAATAAAATCTGTTTCTATGATTTTGTGACTAATTAAAAATCTAATGATTCTTAGGAATTGAATAGTGAATGAACCAAAGGAATGGAAGCAGTATTAGCCAACATTGCAGTTTGCTCCTTACAGTACATAAACCTGTTGCACACACAGAGAGACATACTGACTAAGCTTACGCTTTCTCCTACATGAAATTATTTTAATTTGCCAAAGCTACAAATTAACAGATCAATAAAAGCTACAATTACAGAGCAAGAATGTGCTTTACAATAACAGATATGTAAACAAAATGAGTTTTTAGGGGTAGTTTACAAAAAGTCTGTGTAAAGTAGCACAGAGAAAATTTAAATTCCTGGCTTGGCTCCCTGCCATCTGTCCTTGTCTAATGAGTACTCAGGCACCTGCAGACTACCCTGCCACTCCAGGAACCAGGGGTAATAATTAACCCACATAGTGATAGTATTTGATTAGGATATCCTCCTGGACAGCTGCACTGAACACTTCAAGAGATGTCTGCTGGAGTTCTCCCATGAGTATCCCTTCCATGCTGAAGCCTTAACTCAACACCTGCTCTTTTTATTAATTAATTAATTAATTATTATTATTATTATTATTATTATTATTTTATTTTATTTTTGTACCAAGGCTTGAACTCAGGGGCACTTGATGACTGACCCACTCCCCCAGTCCTATTTTGTATTTTATTTAGAGACAGAGTCTCACTAAATTGCTTAGTGCCTCATCATTACTAAGACTGGCTTTGAATTTGCAATCCTCCTATCCCAGCCTCTGGAGCCGCTACAATTACAGGCTTGTGCCACAACGCCAGGAGCCAGCTCTTTTTATACCCTGGATCTTTTAGAAACTTTGGTTCTTTTTTCTGTTTCCTCCATTCTGTAACTAAGGATTACAGAGTCATATGGTGGTATGCTTTTCTCTTGCCTTATTCCACCAGGTGCCTTTCTATGGATTGGACTCCTTATTTGCTATATTGTCCTTTGTTTTCCTAAGCGTTTTTTTTTTTAATTGGACCTTGATTTTCCCATAAACTTCTGACATTTCAAAACTTGCATTTCCCTTTGCTCTTAGATACCATACCTATTTGGATCTTTCACCAGGGTTAAGTGATCTAGGAACCTGTATGGATATGGCAAAATGTATAAATTATAGTATCCCTCAGAACTCACAGAAGATTGGCTGCAGGACCCTCCACACATGCCCCACAACTACTCCTACCTAAGATCTGTGGGTGCTCATGGCCCTTATCTAAAATGTTATAACATTTGCATACATCTCTCTCTGTGCCTTAAATCATCTTTAGATTACTTAAATACATATTGCAAGTGGTAAATGGTATGTAAACAGTTTCCAAATGATATTGTTTAGGGAATAGTAATAAGAAAAAGAAAGTCAGTAGATGTGCAATATAAATGCAGTTTTTTCTAAGTGTTTTCTATCTAAGGTTGGTGGAGTCCATAGATATACTGCCCAACTGTATTTTTGAGCTACTTTACTCAGCCCTCACTCCTCTCCACATTGCCTGGCATTAGCTCTTTCTCTTGTTCAATTTGATTCTTATTACATTTAGGTGGTTCTTCTGAAGCCTATTAAGTAAATATACTGTCATCATTTAGTATGGTCAAAGAGCTAAAGAAGTTTCAGAACTTCTACACATAAATGAATGTATTTCTACACTATTGCTCTGATACTAAATTTTCCGGAAACAAAATCGCATTAAGTAGCAAGTCAACATGGTGCTAAAGGAACCAAATGATTAGATATAAGTCTTTCTAGAAACAATGGTATTTGAAAATAAATTGTAAAACTTCAATTTGCCTATAGTAAATATACTATATTCTCTGTGACTCAAGCCTTTCTACTCAAGTATTTTGGAATGATGGTATATATTGACCTCTAAGGAACAGATAAAATTTAGGAGTTTAAATAGGTCTAGACCGATTATTATTTAATTATTTGGCAATTCTGCATTAGGTATGAAGAACAGAGAGTTTCTGGGAGCATGAGAAGAGAATGTGTATGTTAGTGACTAGATGTGCAAACGTGTCCTCATAAATATAGATAGAATTTCATTGTGGATACCTTTCTTAAAACCTGAACTGTGTGATCATTACTAGCATGACCTAAGCTTCACTTCTGGGCTTTTTGTGTTTCTTAATAGTTCTACTTTGTATAATGTACCAATAAAGATTAAGAAAAAAGAAAAAAAATGTTCCTGGGCTGGGGTTGTGGCTCAGCGGTAGAGCACTTACCTAGTATATGTGAGGCAATGGGTTCAAACCTCAGCACCACATTAAAAAAAAAAAAAAATAGTTCCACTCTGAACGAACAATGCCACAAAGTACAAGGTTGCATTATCTTAATTTTATAAGACACATCTCATCTTGTTAAAATGCAAATATTTCAAAGAGCTTTATGAGCATACTTGACTCCAGATTATTTTATAAGCATGAAATTGGATGCAAGTGGGAAAAGAAAATAACAAGTCAATGGGAACTTAATTTTTGAGGAAAAAACAGGAAGATAAAGATTCAGAAAAGCTAGTTTGTAGCATTTTGTGCAATTTTATATAAGATAACCCCTCCTAACTCTCCTACCTCTTGACTTCTCCCAAAGATAAGCTGCTTTCGAGAAAGTAATATTACCAAATATTTTCCTCAGTTCTCTGCATTCACCAATTTTCCCTGCTTCTCTCTGTATTCTAACACTAAGATTCCAAGGTCATCTAACATTCATAATCAACTCCTGTCTTTTGAGTCAGTACACTTTAATAGTTGTACTAGTCCTGCTTCGGATTTTTTTTTTTTTGTAATTAAACTAAAATTTTCTCTCTGCTCTAGTGCTTTTCTCTAGGAAAATTTCATACAAGTTAAATCATTGTACTTGAGAATGTTTCAAATAATTTGAAGTAGCTGTTATATTTCCCCCTATATATATAAGTCTTCCCATCTATATATTTAATATCAATATTTTCTTGGATTTAATATGACACTAAAATCCAAGTTGTTAGGCTCTTCGTCCATACTGATAAAATCAATTTACTTTGGAATCATGTGGATATAACCCCATTGGTTCTTGAGATGAGCATGTTTTTTTCCTTAGAATTCCTGCCTCGAATAAAATATCACAGGCTGAGAGGGTTTTTAAATTGTTAGTTCAGTTTTTCATGCCTTGATAGCATTGAGGGAAGTGACAAATATGGTTTCGCAAGCATTTCTGAGTTTTTCGAGTTGGAAAATATTATGCATGTTCAGAGGGTATAAAGATATAACTTTGGTTACTGGCCACTAGAAATCAAATTTTAAGAATAAACATTAAGACCCCTAACTCTCTTTTTACTTTCTAAGAATAAATTAACCATATTTTCTTAAAAAAAAAAAAAAAAAAAAAAAAAAACCCTGGTTAGCTCAACTTTTCTAAGCAGAGATTTAATGTAATGCTGTCAGTATTTGAGGTTAATGTTTGACTCAGATAGATGGAGATTGTTTTTATGTCATTTTGCCAAATTAACTGAAAATATTACCTACCATTTTGTTCATAGTTCCTATATTAACACTCATACAAGAATTAAGATTTCTCTTCATTACATGACAAACAGAAAACATATGCAAAAAAACCCAGAATAGAAGTCTATAATTTGTAAAAGTCTATAATTTCTAAAAGTATAGCAGCAACATAGGCAGAACTGGAGAACACTGTGTGATTAGATACCTTCTCAAATGAATTCCGTCCAGTCACAGAAAGACAAATACCTCATATCTGTTTCCACCCAAATGTGAAAACAAACCTTGTTGAACTCATTGAATTCAAGAATAGAATAGTGGTCAATAGGAATGAGAAGAGAGAAGAGTATAGAAAGAAGTTAGGAAATAGGAACCAAAATATTTTTGGATAGAAATAACAAGTTCAATTATTGGATATCACAGTAGAATGACTATAGTTCACAGCAATTTGTTATATATTTCAAAATAAATATAAGAGTTTATAAATGCTAATTACCTTGATTTTGTCATTGCACATACCTTGTTATATTTATAGATAGATATCAAATTATCACACCTATTAATATGTAAAATTATTATCTGTCAATTAAAAATAAATAAACTGGGAGCCAGATGCAGTGGTGTACACTGTAATTCTAGAAACTAGGGAGGCTGAGGCAGGAGCTTTACAACTTTGAGGCCTGTCTCAGTAACTTAGCAAGGCCCCACTTAATTTAGTGAGACCTTGTCTAAAAACAAAACATTAAAGAAGGGCTGGGGAAAACTCAGTGTTAAGTATCCCTGGGTTCAATTCCTAGTACAAATAAATAATTAATAAATAAATAAATAATAAGTAAACCAATAATAAATTAATATGTACAATTTCAATGAACTACTAAAGTCTACAAAAACAAAAAAATAAAACATCCATCATTAAAATTGGTGAAGAGAAAGAATAGGGGATTCTGAGAAGGGAAAAGACCAGAGCTCTCACTGTGTTAGTTACTAAAGGGAAAGCAAGGAATGAGAGATGGGTAAGCAAAAAATGAAGAACAGAAACCAGGCGGAGATACACAGGAGAGGTTCTTTGTCAGAGCTGACAAATAAAGGCCTTCTCTATAGGAGAGAGAGGCCCCAATATATTCAGGAGTTCAGCTTTTATGGGGTAGGGGCTTGAAGTTGCAGTTGTGGTGCTATAGGATAGGCTCAGAGGTGCTTGTGTCAGAACTAGGTGAGTGGGGAATAGCATGAGATTGGCTTAGGTCAATGGCACCCTGGGGCTTTCCAGAGTCAAGGGGTTGTGTCCTTCTGGGATTGGCTTAGGGTTATGGTACAATGGAATAGGTCATTAGTGGGGGTGAGGGGAGTTCAGGTAAGAGGAAGTACAGGAGAACAAAACTCATCTCATAAGATGGCAGTTAACATTTAAGATGGCTGCTCAGATGTTAAATCAGGACCCTGTAGTTACCTTGATTAAAAATATACCCCAGGCTTGAGAAAGATAAAATGTTTACTTAATTCACCATCAAATCAATGTGACTTAAAATGCTTTATGTCTCTTTTGAGACAAACATTGAAACTTTGAATGAAACCAAATGTTGGCAAGAATTTTGGGTAAGAGGAACCCCTGTGTGCAGTTAGTGTCAGTAATAGCAGATGATACTTTCTATGTATATTCCAGGACAGAAGAGTCCCACAAGAGAAACTATCTAGTAATTCATTAGGGATAAATTCAGAGAACTGTGTGGCACCTCATCTAACAACCAGGTGTGGGTGCTCTAGATGTCTATAATCTAAAGAGTAGAAAAAACAGGGATTCCACCTGGATGGAATTTGGAGAGCAGTAAAAAGGAAATAAGCATAATAGACAGAGGAGAGCATGAATGCAGGGTGTAAAAAGATATTAAAGAAATCAAGAAAGGAGATCCAAGATGGTGGGCTAGAGGGAGGATGCATTCTGTGTTGCTCCTTGACCCGGGATTCTAGTAGTGGGAATACTGTTTCTCTGAAAGTGATTAGAGGACCCTTGACAGCTGCTCCCATGAATGAATCATGACCTCTGTGCTTGTTCAGGTTTCCAGGCCTCAGCATTAGCACAGGACTCCTGGCCACTTGCCAACACAGAACCTACAGCCACCATCCTGAGCAGGACCAGCATCCACACAGGACTCCTGATCTCCTGCCCACCTCTCTCATGCAGACCACTGCCCATACACAGGACTTCCACCTGACACTCCCATATGGACCACCATCTACCAACGTGGAGCTTCCCCAGTCGCCTCCATCTTGGCACACTGCAACCACTGCCATAGTCCCATACTCATGGTAGCCTACACCTGGGGACAGCGCACAGGGTCTGAAGATAGCTGACAGCCACAACACTGCATGCTACAGAGCTAAATCTCCACTGAATGTCACCATACAGTCATACCTGACCCAACACCCCATCTCCAAAAGCAACTGCCTCCATCTTGGAACACCTTTGTTGCCATCTTTAGTTGGGGAAACTTCCAGTTTGAGACACCAGCTGGGGTCTAGAAGCAATATCAAGGCACCTATAGTTCCCAACTCCCCCATCTCCCTGGCAGCTGCTAACCTGCACAGTGCTGCAGATACAGTTTTGGTTCATAGCTTGCCAAGCCTTGTCCTGAACTTCCCAATACAAAATAGCTCTCTGGGACAGGTGTGCAGCTCCCAGAGCACAGCGCACAAAACCTCTGGAGAGAAAGGTTTCTGACTGGGAAGTAGGAGGGGAGGAGGTGAGTGAGATACCCTTTAGATACCAGGAATTGGGAGGTCTATAGGTGATTAAGGGACTAGGTGCCCATATTACATGAGAATGAGTGGGCCCCAAAGGAGATCCTTGGGCCAACCTTCCCACCTTCACCATCCTGAGGGTGGAGAGACCATCAAACATCATACAACCCCACCTACTGGAAGTGAAGGGAAGCAGGAAAGATACTCAACTCCAACAGAAACAATCCTTGTATCTTCCTTCGAGATTTTTTTTTCTCTTTCTCCTCCTGCCCTCACATCCCAAACATTTATGAACCAAGTACTTTTTATGAATTAGGCTACTGAGGACTGGGAGGTCTGAATAGTATATTACAATTATGGTGCATATTCTCTTATCTCCTATTTTTATTTTTTTTAACTTTTCTTAACATTTATGTGTGTTTGTTTCTTGTGCTCTCTTTATTGTCTTCCAACTTGTCTCCCCCCCAAATCACTTTCTTTTCCTTCCCTACTACTAACCAACATCTTTAGATTCCTCTTTCACGCTTCCTAAGATCTGATAATTTTACATCCTGACTTCCTATTTTCTTAATATCTCATCCTACACCTCCCCCCCAGTTCTCTCTTTGTCCACCATCAGAAACTATGGAATCTTTGGCAAACCTACTATTTATATTGTAGATAATAATTGAACCCACCATTTCTGCATATTGTAACGAAACCATAAACATTTTAATAACAGCTATTTGGTTTAAGGCTGTATATTGTTTGTACTGGGATCTGTTAATATTATTCTCACCCTTAAAGGAGAGGTATTAGAACCCTACAGGGACACTATAAACCTATAGGGTAAAAACTCTGATGCCTCAGATCTGCAGTGCTAGAAGGAAACACAAATGAACAACATGAAAAAACAAGGACAGAAAGTACTTCAAACAAACTGAGATACTACATTATTAGAATCCATGGCCAGCACAACAGAAGAAATTAGAGAGAAGGAGTTCAGGATGTACATAATTAAAATGTTCTGTGAATGAAAGGATAATATAAGAGAGCAAATATAGGCAGCAAAAGATCATTTTGATAAAGAGCTATATAAGCAAATACAGGAAAC